>NW_015164664.1:1348574-1366309 GCF_001447785.1 Gekko japonicus | reverse complement strand
AACATATTTTAGGTTGCCCTCATTAGATAGCTGCTCTGAGGAGCCTCTCATGGCCCAAGAAGTGAATTGGAGGCTCTCATGGGGCTGAGGATTCTGCAGCTGCACGTCCCTCAGTGTATTGCCTGGCGATGAGTCACCACTGCAGTCTCCAGCAGAAGCCCGGTTGCCTGCAATTGCCATCTGCCTGGGCGCCACAAGTCAGAGCATTTTTGCTTCCACTCCAGAGGCTTTGGGGTTAACCAGGCTTTTTCGGAGCAGGGAGTCCTGGTGATGAGACTCTGCTGCCCTGCTTCACCTTGCTTCTTCCAGGCCTAAAGGGAGGCGTGCCAAGAATATTCCCGGAGCACCTGGCCTGTAGCTCTTTTGTGAATGGGAGGCAGAGTAGCGACTGAGCGCTGCTGCTGGAGTGGCACGGCAGATGAGTGCTCAGTGTAGTCTTTGAAAGAGACTGAATGGATCGCCTGGACAGGCTCTTCCTTCTCTTTGGCTACGCAGAGCGAGGAGAGGCTGTTCCCAGCACCCTGGAGAGCGCTTCTGTAGCAAAGCGAGGCCCTCTGGCAGCAGCCGCGCTAAACTTATTTGGGCTCAGTTGATAGGAGGAAGTGATGAGCCTCTTCTCCATCTTATGTCCTGCCCTTTCTCCCAGGAGCTCGGAACAGTGATTTAGCCTCTCAACAGCCGCGGGAAATTAGGTTAGCCTTAGCGAGAGTGCGTGTACAACTTAACCTACCCAAGGGGGCCACCCAATGAGCTTTGAGGCTGGGCTGGGAATTGAGCCAAATGGAGCGCTAGTTTTCCAGTGCCACATTTGCTTGTTTTTCCACACAAAGCTAGGCTATGAAACGGGGTCATCACAAAATGCCACTTTGAAGTTGACTTAGGCAAACTTGTCCCCTAAGTAATATGCAGAGAGCACTTTTCAAATGTATCTGAACCATCTCAGTAATGCTGTGGAAGTTTGTGCTGTGTTATAACCCTTCCCCTCCCAATTAGGCTGAGGCTTGCATGACACCACTGCATGGATTACAGACTGAGCTGAGATTTGGGGTCTTCCCAACTTACTTGCTTTACCTCTACACTATGCCTGTTTTAAGTGAGCATCCAATTATTGTCTTGTGGGCTAGCATCTGTCTCTTTAGAAGCTGGCACACTTTCATGTTACACAGAATGCCTCCTCTGCCAGAAGCCAGGGCCTGTGCTGTCCCATGTAAGCTCTTGCTGATTTTGGGAAGGCTGGACAAGAGCAATAGCAATTTATAGAATGTCCCTCCCCCCAACACACTTTTTGCTTTCCACTTCTGGAATATGAAGATTGTCCAGCTAAGTGCCCCCAGTTTCAGCAAGAGCACTGAAGAGGCACTCCTGGGTACTTATTTATTTACTTCATTTGCACCTTTCCTTTCTCTTCAGTGGGCCCCCAAAGTAGCTTACATTGTTCTCATCCATTTCATCCTCACAACCCTGTGATGTAGGCTAGTCTGAGAGACATTGACTGGCCAAGGGTCACCCAGCAAGCTTCTATTGACAGACCAGGGATTCGAACCAGATGCTCTAACCACTACACCACTCAGATTTCCTTCTTCAAATGAGCCAGTGAACTCTGGTATTGGACAGTAGTGTTAAGGGTGTTTTCTTTTTACAGTTCTTAAGTGTGTGTCCCGCTCCGAAGGTTGCCGGACGGGCCGAGCGAGCCCCAGGTACCCCAACAGACCCCGCAAGGTGCCCTAGGTGGGACTCACCAGGCGAGGCGCAGGCTGACGGTCCAGAGAGTGAGTCGAGAGCAGGGACCCCTTCTCCGATGAGCGGTGTCAGTCGAGCCCGGAGACAGGACCGGGGTCCGCAGAGACACCCCGCAGAGGAGGAAAGGGGCGGCGGCTACAGATCCGATGGACCAAGAACGACCGCAGAACAGCAAGCGCCGCCGCAGATCGACGCTGGCGGCGCGGCCCAGAGGCCGTCAGGACCGCCACCGGCGTACTAGCCTTCGCTCTGGAGATACCCCACCGGCGTCCTGATTGATAAAGGAGGGCGTGGCTCAAGCGGGAGTGTGGCTGGGCGGTTCTGGGAGCAGGGTGGAGAAGGGGCCGGGGAGGAGGAGTGCGCTGTGGAACGAAGTGGGACGTGCTTGAGATAGAGACGAGAGAGAGAGAAACCGGACGCCCGCAGCGTGCTGGCAGAGGGACACTGAGGGTGATTGTAACCCTGTCCCCTGCCTATCTGAGGCCCCTCACTCCCTCTCCCTTTTTGAATCCTGCCACTCCGAGGGCCACCGCCCCTTCCGGAATTAGGCCGACGGCCCCAGCACTACGGCCACTGGGGGCGCAGTCCCAAAGGCCAAGGGAGAGCCCGACAGTGTGATACTCTTCTGTGTGGATTTTATTCTTCCTGTTTTTCCACAGGGTATGTTCAAAATCAGATTCTTCACTTAAAAGCTGTTAAAAGAAAACCTGTGGATTAAGTCAGTAGAAGCAGATGCAACTTGTTTGTATAATGCCGTATGGCTTCCTTAGGGTGCGGTCACACACACACACACACACACACACACAAACGGGGGGGGGAGCGAGGCTATTTCCTCTGGAGGAATTTGACCCACAGTTATGAGATCACACCTCCCTTTGAAGCTGCGGGCACAGCCCGTCAGTGTGTGATCAGACGCAACTGCAGGTGAGTCGGTGTGTGTGTGTGCTGTTTGTTTCCCGTGCGCTTAAAGGAGGAATTGATTAATCACACCTCTGCACCGAGGTCTCCCTATGGGGTTTGCGATGGTGTGCATACTGCGAAGGGGAGGGGGAAACAACGGCACGGTGTCGGGACGGCCCAATGGCATGAGAGAGCACTGGAGCGATCAGACAGGGGAAAGTCCATCCATGGCCCGTTGCAACCCGTTTGCTACCAGATTTTCCCTGGTGTCTTTTAACTCTGCTTCTGCGGTGGAGCAGAACATTTTGCTGACTGCTGTGGGGCGCTTCCCAGATGTTGTTGTCTGATCGCTCCCTTTAAATCTGCCCGACATTCGCGCCTATGTTGGGTCTAATTGTGCGTATGATTGTAGCCCCAATGAAAGATTTGGGGACTTTTCTAGCATGGTATTCCAAACTTCTCTGGTAATATAACAGTCGTCTTAGCCTTGTTGATGTGCTAAAGTTCCAATAGAAGTGAAGGAAACCAGGCAGAGTGGGCTGGCCCCCTCGAGCCACCCGCCTTTCCCCCTGAGCTGAAATAAATCCCGCACTCTTCCCGTGCAGATACTCCGGAGAGGCAGGCGTGTTTTACGAGAAGGACAAGGAAATGCACAAAGACTATGTGAAACTGGGCTCCCCTCCTTTCTGAGCAGTTGCCTGGGGAATTGGGAGGTGGGCTAATAATAGCTGGCAATAGCCCCATTTCCTGCACTTAATGAGCCTGGGGCGCCAAGGTTGTGTCCTTGCTCTGAAGAAGATCCCCCCCCCTTTAACGTGGGTCTTGATTTTGCAATGGAAAATGGTAACCCAATTAGAGGTGTCTCAGTTAGAGGCCCGGTGAAAGGCAGCTGGGCAGGGGAGCAGGCTGCAGGGACAATTACATCTGGTGCAGTCAGCACAGTATTCTGGAGCTCAAACCCTCCTCTCTCTTCCAAGGTTGGCACAGGTAGCTGATGAATATATACTTAGGAGACTGGCCAGTCACATGGATGCTAGCTGCTGACCAGCTTAGCAGCACTGCCAAAGAGCCAGGCCCAGCTCAGCATATTTCTCATCATCCCTGCGCATTTCCTGGCCCAGTTGAATATGTGGAGCATCCATCACCGTGTGTGGCAGTGTCATTACTTAAGATGATACTGTTGGCCCTGGGCCTGCCTGCTCGTCTTCTCTGGGGCCAGAGCTCTGCATTCTAGGTGGCAGCAGCCCTGCTTCTGTGATAGATGTAACAGAGCCCTGTAGCCAGAGTGCAGCCCCCTTGAACTCAAAGCCCAACCTGGCATGCTCCAAATTGTTGTAAAAGTCAGTGCGTCTTTCGGTTGAAGGAAGCAAAGGCTATTCCGTGTTTCCGGGCATCTCTTAGAAATCTGTTGTAACCCACCCTAACCTCTGAATCCACCCCACGTGTAACCAGCTCTGCATCTGGTTCGCAGAGCAAAAGTGGAAGTCCATAGAACTGTGAGTGTTTCCCCAAAACTTTGGCTTCTGAAGCGGGAGAATGTTGTTTTCATGTTATGCAGCTTTTAAGCCTTCCTGTTGCTACCATGAGAAGATGTAGAAAGCAAGATCCTGAAGAGCCAACAGGTGGGCCAATGAGCATCCCCAATTTAAGCAAATAAAGCCCTTTTAGAAGTCAAACACGCAAAGCTGATGGCTGGTTCTGTGGAGGTGTTGCTTTCCCATGCTTTGTTTAAGGCTGTGGTTGGGCCTCCCTTTCCCCACTATTGTTCTGCCATGTTGGGGATCTCATAAGTTGCAGCAGAGTGCTGTTTGGAGGGATGCAGAGACTCCAGGTCCCTGTTTTCATTGGATGGAAACAAAAGCTTCTTACTTGGTCTTAGCTCTGAACTCTTAACAACGCTGGGGTTTAGTGCGACATTGTGTTGTAACCACCTCCTGCCAAGCGTAAAGCACACCCACCGCATTCAGCTTCCTGATGGGGAGGCGGGTTGAGCTGACTTGCAGGCAGGGAAACCAAGAAGCCAGAGAAAACTGCATTGGTGATCCACCCCAAGTTTAGAGCCGTTCCCAGCTGCAGCAGGATCTGACCCTGGTGCAGAGTGAGAAGGCTTACCTCTCCCTCCCGTGGCTTGCAATAATGAGGCTGAAGAGGCAGTGCGCCTACTCTGAAGGTTTGCCGTGGCGTGCAGCAATTAGAGGGAGCCGCAGGCCTTTCCGTAATGGGCTTCATTGTGTTGTTGGAAGGCTTGTAGGAAGCTGTTTATTATGCAGATGGAGGGAGCAAGGCTGGCGATAAATAGGGCTTATTAGTCACTTGGCTGCTATGCAAGGGGCCATCGGTGAGCACAGCTTCCCTGTACTCTCAGAAACTCAGATCCACATTGTTATTTCTTGAATGGGGGAGTATGGGGAGATGCCAGCCCATCCCCTTGCTTACTCCACCCAGTTCTCTCTAGTTTCCCGAGGCATATCCATGGAGAGATTAGCAAGGAATGGGGGCCGATCACTGCCAGGGACCTGAGCTTGTTGCATGTGAGCTGGGGGTAGAAATCCCCATCACGTTTATTTAAATGTATTGGTGAGTTTGTGTTCAAGCGGCTTAAGCCTACAATGGCCTGACCTCTTCCCCAAACTCTTGATAGCAGCACACTGCCTTGAACTCAGAGAAGACTGAATATATGTAAAGAACTGAATAAGTTGTAGATCATATCCTTGACCGCCATGGAGCCTAACAGGGGAGTTTGGCAGATCATGACAGCATGAAGAGGTGAAGGTGCCTTACACAGAGTCAGATCACTGATCCATCCAGGGAGCATTGCTTGCTCTGAGTGGCAGCTGCTCTCCTGGGTCTCTGCCTCCCCTTCGCAAGTAGTTCGGCTCTTCCTTCTGTTGGCTAGGCGCTCATGAGGGTGGGCTGTTCCTACCAAGAGTGTATGCCTCGTTTTCTTGTGCTGGGTAGAGCAACAGGTTCAGTGGCAAATGAAAACCAAAGGACACCCCCCCCCCCCGGCTTCAAAAGAGTTGGGCAAATGTTATGAAACGTATTTTGTGGTTTCTTTTGGAAGCCTCTGTCTTGGCCCTGCTGCACTGGGTGGGGCAATTCTGCCCTCCCCCGTACATATGACAGTTCTTTGCTCGCTGTATGGCAAGGCATCTGGGGCTGTCTCAACAGTGTGTGGGGGGGGGGAGAACTGGGGCTGCGTCAAATATAGTCTCCTAGGAAACCTTTTTGGGGAGGGGTTTGCGGGTACATCAGGCCATGTTTGAAGTTGGGGTAGAATTTCCTTTTGGCCAGCTAAGCAGTCTTCCTGCATTGCTTGCTCTGGTGCCTGGCTCCTTCCTTCTTTATGTCTTGTTGGGATGCAGTGACCACAGGGCAGCAAACCTTGCTGTGTTAGGATGTTGTCATGGAACTGGAATTCACAGCTCTGAGGTCATCTCAATGACACAGGTGTTTTTGACTGGCAAGGAAATTTCAGAGTAGAACTGAACCAATAGATTGTTTGTTCTGTTACAGACGAATAAAGGCAGCCATCAGGATAGGCTGAGAGCTCTTGATGTCACCACTGAATAGCAAACACTTGGAACGTGACTGTTCCTGGTTCTCCCCCCCCCCTCGCCCTTACTTCTTACCAAAATCTATAAAATGAAAACAGTTTTGCAGGAGATGAGATCCAAGAGGGGTTTGGAGGGAGGTGAGCATCTTGAGAAACAGGATTTTGGCCATCTCAGGCACCCGACTAAAATGACCAATTGTGTGTCATGATCAGAATACATCACCCTGTCTGGTTTAGGTGTGGGTAGGATGGAATACAGATGGAGGAGGGGGAGGCACTGTGCCATCATCAAAAGAAAGATTATCTCTGTTCAGAGAAGGCGTTGGAGCAGAAAGCCTAGGGCTTCAAAGGGAATCAGCAACCCAGCAAGGAAGTAGAAATTGCTGCCTCTTCCTCTCTGAATAAATGTGTTGTATGTTGAATGAATGGGAGATTCAAAACAGGATGGCAGGCAAGATGGATGAGGGACGCACTTCGGTAGTGATCTAGTGGTATGTGCCTCCAAAGCCAGTTTGGTGTAGTGGTTAAGTGCACGGACTCTAATCTGGGAGAACCGGGTTTGATTCCCCCACTCCTCCACTTGCACCGGCTGATGTGACCTTGGGTCAGTCACAAGCTCTGGCACAGCTGTCTTTGAAAAAGAGCAGTTTGTGTCAGAGTTCTCTCAGCCCCACCCACCTCACAGGGTGTCTGTTGTGGGGAGGGGAAGGAGTTTGTAAGCCGCTCTGAGACACCTTTGGGTAGTGAAGGGCGGGGTATAAATCCAATCTCTTCTCTTCTTCTTCTCTTCAAATAACTCCTTACAGACCCTCCACAGCCCAGAAAGCATATTTTCCATGTTTGGAAGTCACGTCTCTTTTGTGGTATTGCTTCCAAAACACCGACACCCAATTGAAAATATAGTACCTGCTACTGAAGTCATGAGATGACATTCCCGAGCAATTTGTAAAGCTACAGGGCCTAACCACATGTGACATTTTCTATGTGTACTCTTACTGGAGCATTTCAGAGGTCGAGATCTGTGATCCATCCAGGTTCCAAGGAATAGCATTTCTTTGCTTTACATGCTTTTTTAGCATAAGCTGCTGCTGCATCAGAAAAGACACCCCCACCACCACCCACACACACACAGCTGCCAATGTGTTTAGCCCAGTTGCCTCCGTGAGTTGCCAGGGTTCCTGCTGGATCACTCTTGGCACAGTTCAGCAGATTCTGAAGGAAGAGAAGGTGCCCTGGTGGGGAGTCTCTGCAACAGGTTTGCATCCTTTTGTCTGGTCAGGGCTGTGGCAGTGAGAAGAGGATGTGGAACCTGCTTTGGAGGGGCCCCATCAGGGGCACTTTCTCCTCCTTGTGCCACTCAGCCTGTGCCAGGCACACTGAGAGAGACCTAGCATGAATCCCGGTTGTTCATGGAGTCAAGCGGGCTGAGCACATTGGCAGCATGGAGGTTCCCCCCTGAAGTGGTAGCTGTTTGGGCTGGAAGGGAATGAAAGTAATGAAACACAATTTTCTCAGATTTGTCTCGCCGGACAGGGGTAAGGGCACACTTTGTGAGTATTTGTCACATCCGGTAAGGCCCCTGAGGCAGGGAAGAAGGCCTAGAACTGGGGACACACTTGGGACACATTGGCAGCCTTGTGGTGAGGCACAGAAGGATTTCCGGGGTGCTGCTCTGAGGCCTCTGGTCCTGCAGTGAGGGAGAGCACATCGCAATGCACTGCTTGCGCCCCTAAAAGGGTAGGTTTTACTAGAATCTCCCCAAAGGTGCCATGCTGACAGTTTTCTCCACTCCTTGCAGGTTCCCACAGGAACTTGAATTTCCTTTTGCTGGAGCGTGGCCCTGCTCCTGTGACCGTGTGACCTCTCCCCCTCCCCAGCGTGGTGGTGGTACTTCTAGGCCAACCCAAGGGCTATTTTTAGCAGTTCCTCCCCGATAAGATCACGCCCTTCCACCTCTGTGTTGTGCTGCCTGGAACTGTTATGAATGACTCAGCCGCTGCGGCTTGTGATCAGCAAACTGAGAGTTTCCTCCTTGGTTTGCCTGCTGTCCTACTTCAGAGCCAGAGTTCGCAGTGGGTTGTGCCACTGCAGGCTTCTCCTGTCATTTGGGCATCAGTTAGGGCAAGATCTGGCACTTCTCTGAGGGCCAAAACTCCATGCTCAGGCATGTGAATGTTTTCCTCAAGAGAGGAAGAGGGGTTTACTCAAAGCAGCTACAGGAACCATCAGTGGAATGGAAGTTCTTGCAGGTGAGAAAGGATTCCTTTCATTTTCCTGTGGGCTGTTTTTGTTACCAAAAGGGCTGCCTCTGGATTCCTTTTTGGCCCCATGTGAGGGAGGACAGAGGTAGTTGTATCTTTCTTTCCCACACACAGGGGTGCCGTTTTGGTAAAAACTACAGAATGAATGAGGGGAACCCCCTTCCCTTCTTTATGTGAACTGTGGCTTCCTGTAGCAGATTTAGCTTAAGAACACCCAGGAAGATGCTTAATGTTTGGGTGCCCCTTAGGCTGTGGGAAAGCTGTGGCGGTACCTTGCCTTATTCCCTTGTTTTGCAGTGACCATTTATTGGCACCCATGTGGGACTGTTTGGAAGAGTCCACATTTTGATGGGCTGTGAGGCTGCCATGCTTCAGCAAGCAGGCTTTTTGTACCTGGTGATTTCTGCCCTTTGGTTCCTTGAAATCCATGACACTCTGCTCATTCCCTTCCTCGCTGATCTACCTTCCCTGTCTCTGGGATTTGAGGAGGCTCAAGGCATTGTGTTCTTGGCTGAGGGATGCCAGCTATAGCAGTACGAGTGAAAGAGACCTTGCTCTGCAAAATCGTGATGGCCTCATCGATAGAGAAACCTTCAACCTTGTTGGGTTTAACTTAATTTTGCAACATTGGCCTGGAAACAGCTTGAGAGAAAGAGACAGGCAGGGAACGGAAGTTGCAGACAGCAGAACTGGAAATTGCACCAGTGTTTCCTGTGTCAGAGTAAAGACAGAGCAGCAGGGTTGTTCTGGAAGGGCCCTCATTCCATCCAATCCAAACGGCTCTTGTTTTTTCCAGGGCAGACCTCTGGGGAAAGATGGCCCTGAAAGCAGGGCGGAAGCTGGCAGTGCATGGTGCTGGTTGACTGAACCCTGTGATGCCATCATGAAATCTCTCTTTCTCCCTCCTCCAGCCCTAAAGAAATGCCCCTTCAAAAAATTAATAAGGCAGTGAATGATCAGATAACACTCATGCACTTCAGAAAGGTAAGAAAAATTAGGCAGCCCACCTGCAGCTTAGGAGAAGGGGCAGGACTGGTGACTGAGCCAGTGTTTGATTTGTCAGTATGTTCTGGTAGGATTTCTGTTGTAAAGCTGGGTCCTCCCCCCACCCAACGCCACCCCATGGCTGAAGGATGCACTCTGAGCTCTGCTCAGCCTTTCTTGTATCAGTCCAGGTTCTTGGTTGTCCTTCCTTTTTGCATTGGGAATCAATCTGTCTGCCACAACCACTCCACACCACAACTGTGGACCAGGGAAGTTTAAAGAGAAACACAACACCATCCCATTGCAGTCTGAAAGCAACGTGCTAGATCCTCCCACTCAGGGCCACCGTCAGCACACCCTAAGACGGGGCAGCTGCCAGGGCCCAGGACTTCTGGTGGAGCCCGCGGCCACCGATCCCCACACACGCACCTTCACTGCCACGAACTTCTGGTGGAGCCCACGGCCACTGATCCCCACACACGCACCTTCACTGCCACCTGCCTCTGTACCTGTGCTCCTGACTGCATTGACAGAGGACAAGTGGGTGGTGCACAGTGGTGGCGCTCCTGGTGGCAGTTGGCAGCAGCACTCCCAGCTGCATGTACTAGCCAGTGCTGTTGGGGAAGGGGTGTGCAGGTGGTGCGGGCAGCTGAGCATGGGCACCCATGCTCAGCTGCCTGCACCACTGGCCCATTGTATGCCCAGGGCCCCCCAAAACGTGGAACTGGCCCTGCTCCCACTGCTGTTGGTTTAATCTTCAGTCACCAAATGCAAAAGGTTCGGGACCTGTTTTGGGATTTCTCTCAACAGCTTGTGCTATTGTGAGAGTGGGGGGTTGTGTGGGACGGGCCAAAGAGATGCTCACACCAACGTACTCAGCTTGACTGACTGGAAACTGACCCTTGCAGTTTTAACATGTTTGGGGACAAACAGTAAGATGTTAATTCTGAGCCCCAGATAAAGGCCAGCTGTGGCAGAGGAGTTGTGAGGTGGCGGGGAGGAAGGCAGCAGTTCCATTTCCTACTGATCACGTCTCCCATAAGGAGATGCTTTTGCTCACTCAGGTAAGTTGTCACCCTTGACAGACACTGGAGTTTCTACTCTAGAAAGAAGTGGGACACAGCAGGGAGGAACAGATCAGCACATGGGAGGAACAGAAACCCGATCTAAGAGCAGCAGGCTGCTGCTCTGCATGTGCCCTGTGGGCTGGTCTGCACATGAGCATGCCTTCCCAGGGAATCTGAAGGATCAATAGGGTTTTCCGCTGGGCACCCCTGTTGTTTGAGGCGAGGTGAATGGCAATGGATGGTTAAGGCCACCTCAGTTGTGGCACCACATCCTGCCAATGGTATTCCTTGCAATGTTCATTTGGTGCCTTCCTTGTTTGGCCTTGAGATACCTGCCAAAGACCTTTTCGTTTCCTCAGGTCAAGGATTTGGTTCAATTGCTATCCCCCTCCCCTTCCTTTCTTTTCATGTGTAACTTTGGTCCACTAGGGATTTTTTGTTTTGTTTTTTTGTTGCTGGAATATCATGATATAATTTTGTAGTGTTTTAACTTTACTTACTGTTGCTGATCACTGCTTGATTGACTTTTTGGCAAAGTGAGGCAAATGTGATCTTAATAATTGAAAATTAATTATGTGCCAACAAACCTAGGCTTGATACTGTGTACATTTGACAAGCTGCTGTGACTGGCCCGGCCCTCAGATCAGCATATCTCTAAATCTCTATGACACCACATCTTCATGTACAGATTTGATTTCTTTCACATTATATGTTTTTTACAATGTAGTGTGTGAATGGGGGTCTGAGAGTTTTGTGTGTGTTTGAGTAGAGTGTGTGTGTGTGTGCCTGGAAGTCATGGTTGACTTTTGGCAACGGCTAGTGGGGCTTGGACATTTCAGAGAGGTGGCTTGCTATTGCCCGCCTCTGCGTCCTAGCCCTGATATTCCTTGGAGGTCTCAATTCCAAGTACTTGCCATGGTTGGCCCTACTTAGCTTCTGAGATCTGATGAGATCAGGCTTGCCTGGGCTATCCAGGTCAGGGCATGGGGTCTCTGATATTTGCAGAATACTGTGCCTTGGGAAGGTCAGGGTTTTTTTGTTACAGGCAGTAACTTCCTTGTCCCTCCCTCCTTGCAGTACTGCCATGCAGAGGCGCAGGTGGGTGATTATTGTCTTATCCCCCTTTTTGAGGGGGGCATGGGGAGCTCTTCCTCCTATTGCCATAAAAATTCTGGAACTGCAAAGGGATGCCAGGGCAGCCTGGCAACAATGCTGTATGTATTTATTTATTTTTGAGATGTATCCCGCCCTACCCTGTGAGCAGACTCAGGGCGGCTTAACAACAAAACTCCAACAGCAAAATCATACATTCATTATAAAACAGTTCATTAAAACATTAGCTCAACAATTAAAATTAGTCAACTAATTCCTGACAGCATAGCAATAATTTCTTCTTCTTTCAGTGTCTGCTGGGCTTATGCCAGGGAGGGCGGGGTGTGATCTGCATAAACAGATCACTCAGTCCAGGCACACCAAGATGTAAGTAAAGCCATGGGTGCTTGAGCAGGGGAGGCTGATGTTATTTGATGTCCGCCGATAAGTCCTGCAGGGCCCTGATCTCAGTCAGGAGCATATTCCATCAGCCTGGGACCAGTGCTAAAAAAAGCTCTGGCCCTGGTTGAGGTAAATCAGATGTCTTTCAGGCTGGGGGTTGCGAAATGGTATTGGTCTGAAGAGCACAAGGCTCTTTGGTGCACATGTGGGGAGAGATGATCTCACAGATATGCTGGTCCCTGGCCACATAAGGCCTTACAGGTTAATACCAAAACCTTAAACCGGACTTGGTAATCAACTGGCAACCAGTGCACCTGGCACAGCACCAGCTGAATGTGCACCTGCATAGACGTCCCAGTTAGCAGGCGCGCCACTGCATTTTGCACCAGCTGAAGCTTCCAGGTCAAGTTTGAGGGTAGGCCTGCCTAAAGCAAGCTGCAGTAATCAAAACCGGAAGTGATAGGGTTGCCAGCCTCCAGGTGGGGCCTGGAGGTCTCCCGCTTTTACAACTGATCTCCAACTGTCAGAGATCAGCTCCCCTGGTGAAAATGGCTGCTTTGAAGGGTGAACTCTATGGCATTGTACCATGCTGAGGTCCCTCCCCTCCCCCAACCCCGCACTCTTCTGGATCTACCCTCAAAGTCTCCAGGTGTTCTCCAACCCAGAGCTGGCAACCCTAGGAAGTGACTGTTTCATGGATCACTGTTGCCAAGTCATGAGAGGAGCAGTAGGGAACCAATTGCCTGAGTCCAGCCAAAGATGATAAAAGGCTGATCTGGCAACATTAGTGACCTGGGCCTCCATAGAAAGGGAGGCGTCTGGAGTCATTCCCAAGCTCCTCACCATTGGCGCTGGTGTCAACGTTGCCCCACCAAGGGTAGGGAACCAAATTTCCAAACTCATCCCCCCATGACTCATGAACAGGACCGCCGTCTTGGCTATGTTTCAGCTGGCTCTCTTGTAACCATTCAACCCCAGACCCCAGCACCCTGGTCAGATTATCCAGGGCGGATTCCGGCTAGCTGTCCATTAACAGATACAGCTGGATGTTGTCCAAACCTCTGGATTAACTGGGCGAGAGGGTGCATGTAGATGTTAAATAACATCAGGGAGAGAATTACCCCCTTGCAGGACGCCACATCCTCTCCCCAAGTGCCACCCTCCGTCCCTGACCATGGAGAAAGGAGGATATCCATTGTAAAGCTGTTCACCAAATCCCTGCGTCAGTGAGATGTTGGATCTAAAGGTCATGGTTGACTGTGTCGAATGTTGCTGTCAGATCCAGTAGTAACAGCAGTGCCAACCCGCCTCGATCCAGATGTCTCCGGAGGTCATCCATAAGGGCTACCAGTGCAGTCTCCATCCCATGGCCAGGGTGGAAGCCGGATTGAAATGGGTCCAGGATAGAGGAGTCATCTAAGAACACCTGGAGGTGCTCAGCTACCACTCTCTCAACCACCTTGCCCAGGAACGGAAGGTTCGATACTAGGCGGTAGCCGGCTAGGACTATATGGTTCAAGGAATGTTTTTTCGAGAGCGGACACGCAACCACTTCCTTCAGGCAATCCGGGAATGTCCCTGAAGACAGGGGCAGGTTGATAGTCTCTCCCAGAGGAGCCTGAATTCCTTCTCCACAGGCTTTAACAACCCAAGATGGACACGGATCCAGGAGACAGGTGGTGGGTTTCACAGCGGCCAGGGTATTGTCAACCTCTTCCCAGGAGAGTTAGCTGAATCAGTCCAAAGGTGGACTGGAAGACGGTCAAGGGGCTTCCAGTACACTTAGTATCTCAACCGTGGCAGGGAGGTCATGGCGGAACAACAAGATTTTGTCCACAAAATAGCTTGTAAATGCTTCACAGCTGATAGCCAATTCCTAATAATTTTGATTCCCTTGTGGTAGGGACGTCAGTGACATAATTATCCTAAACAATTGGGCTAGGCAAGAGGTTAGCAGACGCAATGGAGGCTGCGTAAAATTCCTACTTGGCAGTCTTAACTGCCATCTCAGAGGTTTTCAAAAGCAACCTAAAAGATGTTCTTGTAGCTTCATCACAAGTATGCTGCCACCCTCGCTCTAACTGTCTTGGCTCCCATTTCATCCTCCTAAGCTCCGGAGTATACCATGGAGCTTGTTTAGTGTGGGGGCAAAGAGGGTGCCGAGGAGTGATTTTGTTCATAGTTTCCGAGAGATGGTGATGCCAGTCCTTGACCAGCTCATCCAATGAATTGTCAGGGGGCAACGGATCCCGCAGAGCATTCTGGAAGCTAAGTGGATCCATTAGTCTCTGCGGGCGAGCATAAATCAGCTCGCTTCCAAAAAGGGAGGAGTTGGGGCGCTCAGCCAGACCTTGAGAGCTAAGTGGTCTGACTACAGCACTGCCTCTGTGGCCATCAGTTCCACATCCATCCCCACCACAAAAAGAAGATCCAGCGTGTGGCCTACTTGATGTGTTGGAGCCAATACAGATTGGGAGAGTCTCAGCACTGTCATGGATGACTCTAGGTCCCTGGCCTGCAAGGAGGTTGCATAATCAGCATGAACATTAAAGTCCCCCAGGACTAATAGCCTAGAGTGCTCCAGCACCCAGCCAGATACAGCTTCCAGCAGGCCCGACAGGGTATCTTCTGCTGCGTTGGGCAGACGGTATACCAGCCAGATAGCCAAACTCCCCTCAGCATTCCACACAAAGCCTACACATTCAAGGCCGGCAATATTTGGTGTGGGGAGACCCCTGAAGGAGAAAGACTCCCGGATGAGCAGTGCCACCCCCTGCCCATCTGTCCAGGACTGGTGAAGGATTGAGAAGCCGGGGGGGGGGGCAGCTGGTTAAAGACGACAATCTTGCCCTCCCTCACCCAGGTCTCAGTCACGCATGCCAGGTCTACATTTTGAGCTGCAAGATACTCTTGCAGAGCTGAGGTCTTATTGTTAATAGAGCTGGCGTTGCACAACACCAGGGTCGGAGAACGGTAACCCTTCCTAGCCCCACTACCAACATCTCTTGGGATAGGACAAAGGTGGGAAGGGGACCGAGCATAACTGTATCTCTGTCTCCTTTTTTATAATACCTCATCCCACCATCATACCTCCCACGCCCCCCAATCACTGGAATCCCTGACATTATTGTGGCTTCTGGTCTTTCGTTGCAGGATCACTGCCTGAAGTAGGGTGCCACCCTCCAGTTGGGACCTGGAATTCTCCTGGAATTACTACAGTTCTCCAGACTACGGAGAACAGTTCTCCTGGAGAACATGGCAGCATCAGGGGGCAGACTCTGTGGCATCACATCCCTGCTGGTCTCCTTCCCCTCCCCCAAACTCCACCCACTCCAAGCTCTGCCCCCAAATCTCAGGAATTCCCCAGCCTAAAGTTGGCAACCTTAGACTCTGAGAGTTGATATCTACTAGCTCATTTGGGAGGGGAGATCTCGCTGGCCGTGGGGTGGTCTGGCCCAGGCCAAGCAAAATTGCTGTGGTGTTGTGGATGTGACTCCTGCCAACCTAGCCGTTCGAAAGCAAGAAATTGCAAGTAGATAAATAGGTACCACTTCAGTGGGAAGGTAACAGCGTTCCGTGCGCCTTGGTGTCTAGTCATGCCGACCACATGACCACGGAAACGTCTTCGGACAGCGCTGGCTCTTTGGCTTTGAAACGGAGATGAGCACCGCAACCCTAGAGTCGGATTCGACTGGCTTTCGAGCAAGGGAACCTTTACCTGTGGATGTGAATGGATTCCATCAGCAATCGCCTCTCCTGCCCTGGCAGGTGTGAGTCAGGAAGGCTTCCTTAGTCCTTTGTCTGGTCCTTGCACTCTGTGCAGCAGCCTGTTCTCCCACCCCACCAGAAGGGAGGGAATGAGGTGGTGGGATTGCACTGGGCTGTTGGGCTGAATGATTTGCAGGCGCAGAGAAGCTCCTTTGGTCGTGCAGTGAGGGCTCCAAGCTTTTGTTCCCCTCTGTCAGTCGCAAAGAGAAACAGGCTCGGCAAGGAGCCAGGCACACATCTTCCTGTTCTCGCTTGCCTGTCTCGGTCTTCCTCTCCCGCTCTATTTTTATCCCTTGTCTGTCCACCTGCTGCTTCCCTGACTCACTTCCTTGTCGCTTACCTGCACGGCAAGAAAGGCAGGCGTGGCTCATTTTGCATACAGCCCTCCCATTTGCTGGGGAGGCTCCATTGAGGAGACGGGCTCTGTGCTGCGGAGCCCCGGGCAGGCTTGTCCCCCTGGAACAATGAATGGCCAGGGAATGCTGGAGGAGAGAGGAGTGCAGAAGGAACGTGTCGCCAGAGCCTGGTGATCCTACAGGGCAAGGTTTGGACAACTGCACACTGCAGGGAGCTGAGCGTTTTCCCCTGCATGCTTTCTCCGTCTCCTTCTCTCTTTGCTCAAATGCACATTCGTGGAGGGGGGGGCACTTCATTCCATACTGGGTTTGGAAGAGTTGTTGCAAAGCAGTGAAGCCCTTGTACATGGTTTCTGTCTCCAAAAGTGAAGCACAGGATGTACCTGGCTGCATTCCTGCCCAATAGTGGTGACTCTCGAGGTAGTGTGTATTTCTTGACAGAGGCATGATGGTTTTCAGCATGCAGTGGAATTGTGGAACTGGCCTGTGACTTTAGGGGCATGTTTGTCAGGTGTGTCCCGTCCCCCTGCTGTTTTTTTTTTTTTTTTTTTGTTGCTGAGCATCTATCTGTTGTATTTGTTCTCCCTTAGATGCCCTGTGCCCATTTCCATAACGTGCAGGCATCAATGTAGAGGAAATGCAGCTGCTTACACTCCCCGCTCCATCTCCTCTTTATGGTTCATATAATGTTTATATAGCATCAGGAAGGGGCCAAAAGCTTTGGGAGACAAGAGGTTCTGCTCAACCCTAGGAGAAAATGGGATGCTCCCCAAATATAAACCTGCAAGTCTGCTGCATGTGTAGCCACAAAGCCCTTTAGAAAGGAGGCATGCTGCCTCCCACACACTCTTCCATTGTCTCTTCAGCACAGGCTAGATTTACTTCCTTCTCACGCTGGGGCCCAGGCTGCTCAGGGTGCTGGTAAAGGAGAGCTGGGGGAGGGCGCAGTGCCACTATCACTAGCCAAAGAGAGGAAAAGAAGCATAGACTTTGTGTCCATTTACCCTGAATTTTCCTCACAATGACTTCTGCTTGGTTCTCCTACTTGAAATAAACAAGGCTAGAATAATTTCTACATGGTTTAGGTAAGAGGTATTCTGTATGTAAATTTCGATTTTAATGTAGTGTATAGATTGTATTAGAAGTACTGTTTTATTGGTTTTAATGTTGTAAGCCGCCCTGAGCCGCTTTGGCGGGAGGGCGGGATAAAAATCAAATAAATAAATAGATAGATAGAGTGTAAGGATTCCAGGGCCCTTAATGGTTAGTTTGAGGGGGGGGGGTTGGTAGCCTGCCAAAGGCCTTTTTGTCAGCACTACAGGTCCTTCTGTGGGAAGAATGATTTGTCTTCCTGTTAAGGTTAAGATGAGAGAAAGTAGCTGGCCCAAGGTCACTCGGCAAGCTTCCATGGCAGACTGGGGATTCAAACCTCGGCCTCAGATGCTAATCCAAAACTTTAACCTAGGTTTGCCATATTTTGAAAAGCAAAAAGAGGGCATATTTCCCGACTGACTACTTCAACAAACTGATCACTTTGACAGATCTCATTTTAAATACCCCTACTATTTAAGCTGAAGCTTGCATCCACCGGGGGGGGGGGGGGGGGCAC
>NW_015164664.1:1332755-1348551 GCF_001447785.1 Gekko japonicus | reverse complement strand
GGGAGTGCTACAGAGCAAAACAGGCTCAGCCTCCCAACCCAAACGAGGACATTTTCGTCAGTTTTTTAAAAAGAGCCTCAAAGAGGACGGACACACAAAAAAAGAGATCTTCTAAAAAGAGGACATCTGGTAACCCTGCTTTAACCATTATACCACACTGGGGTGTGTGTGATACATAAAGGAAACCTCCATATTCAGAGGTAGTATACCACTCAATACCAGTTGTACAACAGTTATGTCTTTGTGAGATGTTATTTTCATACCTAGCTTGAGAATATCCTGATGCCATCTAGTTGGCCACTGTGAGAAACAGGATGCTGGACTAGATGGCCCTTTTTCCTGATCCATCAGGGCTCTTATGTTCTGCTGTCAAGTAATTCCCAGAGAAGTGGCAACGTGAATGCTCTAGGCCTCTCAGGAATACATAGCCATTATCCTGTACCAATCAAAATGTCTCTTTCTATAAAGCTGCCTGCAGTGGCATCTTTGTGAATTAAAGTCTGCAGTGACTTTCTGGGTGAGTGTCCCCGAAGAAGGGACTCCCAGGTGAAGGAAAGCCCAAATCGCTGCCACGCTTTGCGTGTTCTTATTCTAAGCAGCATGCTGAATTAACCCAGGTTAAATATGGATTTATTGTTCATTGGTTTTTGACACAATTAGCTTCTTGGTTAATTGGAGGAAGAGAGCTTGAACAGAATTGTGATTTGCATCTTATTTAAATACCAATTGGATACTGCTGGTGGCCCGTGAGGTGGCAGTGAGTTCAAGGAGCAGCTCATGTTTGGCAAACAAGAATTAATCCTCTGCAAACACAGCCTGGGGAGCTGAGTAAATAGGAGCAGGGCAGGTTGCTTGTCTACCTGGTGGGAAGGGATGCCTTTTTGGCCTGCCTCGGGCAGAAGTGGGAGCCCAGCAGCATTCCTCAAGTCCCCGGACTGTCTGTGATCTCTCTGTTGTTGAAAGACAGAGGGAGGAGCAAATCAAGGACCAAATTACACCTCCTGTGGAGTTCCTTGGTTCTTGGGCAAGCCCTTTCTTTTGTGCTGTTTGCCACCGAAAACCCTCCTTTTCACCCCACAAAGCAAAATATTCCATTAGGCTATAGTTCTTCCTTATACTATTACTAATGCTGACCTTGCTGTTAATAATTGCATTTACCATTTGTGCTCAAGTGCTTAAGATGCTGAACTGCAGACTATAGTTCTTCCTTATACTATAACTGATGCTGACCTTGCTGTTAATAATTGCACTTGCCATTTGTGCTCAAGTGGTTAAGACGCTGAACTGCAGGCTGTGGAAGGTCGGTAGTTCAGCAGTGCGAGACCCGAGTGTGCCGCATGATGGAGTGAGCTCCCGTCTCTAGTTCCAGCTCCTGCCAACCTAGCAGTTCGAAAGCAAGAAAATGCAAGTAGATAAATAGGTACCACTTCGGTGGGAAGGTAACAGCGTTCCGTGCGCCTCGGTGTTTAGTCATGCCAGCCACATGACTACGGAAACGTCTTCGGACAGCGCTGGCTCTTCGGCTTTGAAACGGAGATGAGCACCGCAACCCTAGAGTCGGATTCGACTGGCTTTCGAGCAAGGGAACCTTTACCTTTTTACAGAGGACTCCAAGGACTTTGCCTGTATTAGCTCAGCACTGTAATCCTTGTCACAAGCCCATGAGGTGTGTGGCGTGCCCCAGGCCCCCTAGTGAGTTTGTAGCAGAGGCAGAATTTGAACCAGGGACTTCCTGATTCGTCTCCTTGAATCACTAAGCTGCGTACAGGCACTGCCACTCTCTTTGTCCTTCTAAACTGTGGCTGGAAGCCCATTGGAGTGTAGTACAGCCCTTCCTGGTAGCTTGTGAATGATGAGCTGATACTACTTCAGCACAGCAGGTTGGGCTGGCTGATCTTCAAAGCTCCTTCCACGTTTCAAAGCAGTGCAAGGATCAGGTTTTTCTGGTTAATGCTGCCCTTGCATTTTATCAGTCTGCTGTTTCTGCATTTGCAATAAAAAAACCCTCACCTTTGTCCTCCTTCGCCCTGGAGTTGCCCTTGCTGATTCTAAAGGCCAAAGTCTCAGGCAGCAGCTGTAAGGTGGGCAGAAGTACGTGTAGCTGTCCAGGGACAGCCCTTTGCTTCTGCTGTAGACACAGGGAACAGGTGGCCCTCTTAGCAGTAGCTTGTTGCTCACAGATTGGGGCATCTGACACTCCAGGTAGGCCTGGGGGTAACAGGCAGGGTGGTCCCAGCAGTTATTGAAAGCCACAGGCAACAGCGGGAGGCTGTGGCTGTATGCAGGGACTGGTTAAAGTACAGTGGCCCAGATTGCCACTGTAGGGTGCAAATGCCTGGTTAACAGGCTGAGAAAACCGAGTGTTGGGCAGCCAGCGGAGTCATGTGTGCTCTTCCTTGAAGGCCTCGTGCTCTGATGATGGGTTCTAATGCCAAGGAATTGGGGCCTTTCTTCATTTCTCCACAGAAGAGCGTGAAGGAGGGCCTCCTGTTGAAGCAGACGAGCTCCTTCCAGAGGTGGAAGAGGCGGTACTTCAAACTGCGAGGACGGACCCTCTACTACGCCAAGGATTCTAAGGTAAGGGTGGTTCTTTGGGCACGGTGAGTGGCTTCCTCAGACAGCAGGGGCCTCGCTGCCTTTCAGGGAGAATGTCTGGCTAGTGCTGTTTCTCACAGGATGGAGCTGCATTGGTAGAAAGCGCCGCCGCTCCTCACATTGTGATTTATACAAGATCCTGAGAGCACCCTGTTCTTTATTGATTTTTGCCACCCTATTTTGGGGAGCAGTGATCAGGCCAAGGGGAGAGAACTGCTGCCTGTCGCCTCCCCCTGAGCGCTGCAGTCAAGCTCGTTTTAAAAGAGAGGGCAATCCCCTTGTAAGTAGGTGATCTTGAAATCTGGACTAAAAATATATACAAGTCCGCTACCAGAAAACTTGGTTTTCTTCATCTGTGTAGCGTTCTGATCCTGGGCAGGATTTTGAGATGCTTTAAGAGCTGGAAAGATCTGGGATGAACAGAAGAGCAGATGGGAGGCCTGCTGCACCATTGGCCTAAAAGATTAAACAGACCAGGACTTGTCTCTGGAATTGGCAATTGCTGTCTCCCTTGTTTTTCCAGTCTCTGATCTTTGATGAAGTGGACCTGTCAGATGCCAGTGTAGCAGAAACCAGCACCAAGAATATTAACAACAGCTTCACGGTAGGTCTGCCTCCTGTGCCGCCTGGGATTGGGAGAGGTTCTCAAATGGTCCCTCTCTGGTTCCTTAGCCGAAACAGCTCCCCCAGAAGCCTTTCTTCCTTCTCCTTTGTCCGGGTCAGCTCTGGTGGCTCATACAAGGCAGCCCTTCTTCTCTAGGTTATTACGCCATTCCGAAAACTCATCCTCTGTGCAGAGAACCGGAAGGAAATGGAAGACTGGATTGGTGCCCTGAAGTCTGTCCAAAAATGGGAAATCAATGAGGTAGGAGAAGCAGATGGGGAGGGGGTGGAGTGCGGTGCCGTGAGGAGGGAGGAGGAAGAAGGAAGGTGCTAACATTGACACCTGCAGGAACCACTTCTGGATATTCCCCTGCCACTGTAGGATTCATGAGACAACCTGGGATCTGCAACAGGATCTCTGCGGGCCAAATAAGTCTCTCTGAGGGCACCAGCTGCCCCTCCCCAGTTTCTAAACTGAGAGTTGTGTGGCTGGACAGGCTGCTGGTAGCCCATAGCAGGTGGGGGGAGCTGCTCACTATTCTGCCCTGAGAATTGGCCTTCCCATAAATTTGCTGTTGATACAGGTAATTGTCAGGTTGGGGAATGGAAGAGTACCCATGTGAAGATTCCTTTAACTAGAGTGAATGTTTTCCTCTGAAGGAAGTTCTGGCAAGAGAGAGAAATCCTTGCAGTCAAAGCCCTTCTCCCTTCCCCACCTGAATCTGTTCTGGGCACCTTCTCCTCTATTAACACCTCCCCTTTTTTCTGTGATGTTTCAGGCCTCCCAATTCAATATGGAGCACTTTTCTGGCATGCACAATTGGTATGCCTGCTCCCACGCCCGACCCACCTTTTGCAACGTCTGCCGGGAGGCACTGTCTGGGGTCACCTCTCATGGTCTCTCTTGTGAAGGTAATTGGCTCCTTTATCTTGCATGCGAACTTTCCCCCTTCACGGAGAGCAAAGGAAAGTGAATGAAAGAGATAAGCTAAGATGCTGATCTTTGCACCAAGGGAACCAAGGCTGCCAGTCACTTTTTTCCTTGGGGGTGCAAACTAGTGAAATTGTGCCCCCCACCCACCCTACACCCTTACCCCACGGCATAATCTCTTTTTGTGTTTTTTTCTTGTAAAACATAAAATGAACAGCAAAAGATAACTTAAACAAACCTCCCCATGCGATAGTCATCCTGTCTTTCCCTGGTGAGACATTAAACTGTTTAATGTACATTTAGGAAGTTATTGTAGTTGTAAAAAAATTGGTGGCTGCTTTGAAAAGATATTTGATAATGAAAAGCAGAATATATGTCCTCTAAGTAAATTAAAAAATGCTATCAAAGCATGAATACACAGATGGCCCACAAGCGAAACTGAGTTGGGCTTATAACAACATAAGAGATGGGAATGCCTGCCTCCAGGTGGGACCCGGGGATCCCCTGGAATTACAGCTCATCTCCAGACCAGTGTTCCCTCTAAGCTGAGTTAGTGTGAGCTAGCTCACAGTTGTTTAGCCTCCGGCTCACGCATTTTTGTCTTAGCTCAGGAAGGATGGCTCCAGAGCAAACTAATTTATGCAGTAGCCAAATCGCTCGCTCACAACTTTAATGCCAGTAGCTCACAAAGTAGAATTCTTGCTCACAAGACTCCACAGCTTAGAGGGAGCATTGCTCCAGACTACAGAGATCAGTTCCCCTGGAGAAAATGGATGCTTTGGAGGGTGGACTATGGTCTTGTACCCCACTGAAATTCCCTGTCCTCCCCAGGCTCCATTCCCAAACCTCCAGGAGTTTCCTAACCTGGATCTGGCAGTCCTACATCCTCATCCCCTGCCAGTGGCCAGGAGGACCTGGCAACTCCATTAAGAGCTCTGCTGAATCACATCACTGGACCATCTAGTCCTGCATCCTGTTTAACGCAGTGGCCAACCGCTTGCCCCAGAGGGCTTACAGACAGAGCATAGTAGGCATTCCTTTGATGTTGCCTTCTGGCACTGGTATTCAGAGGTTTGCTGCATCCGAATGTGGAGGCTCCCTTTAATTGATAGGAACTGATGAACTTCTCCTCCACGAACCTCAGTAATTCCCTTTTAAAATCATCTGTGCTAGGGGCCTAAATTAAAACCATGGGGTCGCAAAGAGTTGGACTCGGCTATGCAACTGAACAACAACATTCCACTTAATTTCTTCTCCCATTTCAACCAACCATATCTATAATGTTCTAAAAGACTGAATGAATTTTATAGCATATGCATGCTGACACTTCCCTATCACATACATATATAGTTTTTGATACACAAACAGTGTTAAGTCAGCTACTTAACAAAGGAGTCAGAGAGTGATTCAGCAAAAGATCAGCTTTATTCAGCAACTCGTAACACAACTCCAACAAATCAACTCGAATAGCCAGAACAGCTTTAGCATTGAAGCTGTTCTTCTTTTAAACTCTCCCGGCTAATATAGCCACGCCCTATTATACAATAACAACCAATCAGGTTGTAACAATAAAGTCCAATCACAAGCGTTCCCTCTTATGGAACTGGATGGTAGGTGATTGGATGGTTCTTCCTGGGCTACCAATGGGATTGGAGGGATTAGGATCCTTGTCCAGGACGAAGCTTTACATGGTGTATGAATGTGTGAGTTTACATACATGCAGTTGAATGCACTACAAACAGCATATACAGAAACAGAAGAAACCCATACACGTAAATACCGTGTCTTACTTTTGTGAGTGCACAGAAGACAGTTCACCCACAGTGCATGAATACTCCTCTCCCCTCCTCTCTCCTAGCAGGGCTGTCGACAGAGGTTTTTTGGGAGATGAAGGGGTGGTCATTAGAATTTGAGCTTTCATTGTGCTATATAGGAATCATTTGCAACTGGTTTGTCTTATCCACACAGTAAAATCCAGTTGTAAACGATGGATATAAGTTATGCTTTTTCAATCCCTGCTTTCTGTGTTACTACCTTTGACATGAAGCAGGGGTATGCTTGCCAGCGTCCAAGTGGGGTCTGGAGCTTTCCCAGAATTTCAACTGATTTCCAGACTATAATGATCACTTTGCCTGGAGGAAACGACAGCTTCGGGGGGGGTGGGCTCAATGGCAACGCACCCCACTGAGCTCTCTCTCCCCTCCCCAAACTCTTCCCTCCCCAGATACTTCCCCCTCAGATATCTGGGAATTTCCAGAACAGGAACTGGTAACCCTGAACAGATGACAGCTCGAGAGAGGGCTTTCCCAGTGGTGCCTAGGGTTGCCAGTTCCCACTTAGGAAATACCTGCAGATTTTGGGGATGGAGCCTAAGAAGAGCAGGGCTTGGGGCGGGGAAGGAGCTTTGGGGGGGGTCAACAGTGGGAGGGCTTCTAATGTCCGGGCCCCACTGGTGGACCTCCTGATGGCACTGGTATTTCTGGCCACTGTGTGATACAGAGTGTTGGGCTGGATGGGCCTTTGGCCTGATCCAACATTGGCATCTCTTATGTTCTAATGTTCTTAAGGAGCTCAGTGGGGCATAATGCCATGGAGCCCACCTTCCAAAGCAGACATTTTCTCCAGGAGTATCGATCTCTGTTGTCTGGAGATCAGTTGTGATGCTGGGACATCTCCAGCCCTACCTGGAGGTTGGCAACTGTAGTGGTACTGCCATACCTTTGGAATGTGCTTCCCCTTGAAGCCTGCCTGGCACCAGTGCTACTGTCTTTTAGATGTTAGGCCAAAACGTTTCTTTCGATCCAGGCTTCGAGGTGGGGAATCTATTTTTTCAAAAAGTTTTTATGGTCTGCTTCTATCCTGAGGACTGTGTTATAGATATTTGTAGGCTGATTGATGTAGCTTCATGCTATTTTAATGGCTTATTTTTAGTATTGATCACATGTTGTGTTTTTATGATTTCATTATATAATTTTAATTTGTGAGCCTCCTCAAGTAGGTCTCGTGAGAGGCAGCATATATATTTTCTAACTAAACTGTAGCCCAATGACAGCGCAGTTTCTAACAATGTGCAGGTGCAGCCTCAGCAATTCAGTGGTGGAGAGAATAACCTTACATTTTAAGGGGCCATTAAGTACTCCATAATCAATTGGGGTTTTGCCAACCTCCAGCTGGTGGCTGGAGATCTCCCAGAATTACAACTGATGTTCAGACTACAGAAATCAGTTCCCCTGGAGAAAATAGCTGCTCTAGAACGTAGACTGTATGCCATTATACCCTAGTGAGATCCCTCCCCGTACTCCAACCCCAAAACCTCCAGTTATTTCCCAACCTGGAACTGGCGACCCTAGTAATCAGGGACCCCCAACCTTGTTGAATTTATAGGCACTTTGGGGATTTTTAGAAAAGGTGATGAGGACTAATGCAGAATTTCTGTCTCAGGGCACGGACCAGTCATAAAATGGCTGCCACAAGTAGGATTGCCAGCTCCAGGTTAGAAAATACCTGGAGATTTGGGGGGGGGGGAGGTAGAGCCTGAGGAGGGTGTAGTTTGTGGAGGGGAGGAACTTCAGTGGTGAATAATGGCATCGGGTCCACCTTCTGAAGCAGCCATTTTCTCCAGGTGACCTCATGTCTGTTGTATGGAGATTGGTTGTAACCCCAGGAGATCTCTAGCCACAAGGTATGGCTAGTAATACACTGGGAGGTTCCAAGCCAAGCATCTTCCCATGATTGAGACAGCTGCTCCAGATGGCACTCAGTGCAGATACCAGTGCACTGATGCCTCCTGGGTTTGTCTTGAGGGTTGGCAGTCCCTCGCTAGTTACTCAACCACAGCAGCTTTAATGTTCATTAATTTAATAGTGAGCCAGTTTGGTGTAGTGGTTAAGTGCACAGACTCTAATCTGGGAGTACTGGGTTTGATTCCCCACTCCTCCACTTGCAACAAGCCATAGTTCTGACTAGAGCTGTTCCCTCAAGGACAGTTCTGGAAAGAGCTCTCTCAGCCCCACCAACCTCACAGGGTGTCTGTTGTGGGGAGGGGAAGGGAAAGGAGTTTGTAAGCCGCTCTGAGACTCTGAATGAAGGGTGGGGTATAAATCCAATCTCTTTGTCGTCGTCGTCTTCTTAAAAAGAGAGGAGTGATTGGCAAAAAAATCACAATCATTTAAGAATTCTTTGAGAGTCACTACAAATATAAGTGTGATCAGATAAGACATTATATACTTGGATTTCCAAGAAGCTTTATACAAAGACCCTCGCTGAGGTTGCGGTCACACGTGCCAGAAAAAAGGGGGGGGGGAGCGAGGCTATTTCTTCTGGAGGAATTTGACCTACAGTTGCATAATCACACCTCCCTTTGAAGCTGTGGGCGCAGTCCGTCAGTGTGTGATCAGACGCAACTGCAGGTGAGTCTTTTTGTGTGTGCCGTTTTCCCCCATGTGCTTAAATGAGGGATCAGTGAATCTCACCTCTGCACCAAGGGCTCCCTATGGAGTATGTGATGATGCGCATACTGTGAAGGGGGGGGGAACAATGGCACGGAGTCGGGATGGCCTGATCAGACCATCCTGACGCCATGCGAGCGCACTGGAGCGATCAGACATGGGAAAGTCCGTCCGTGGCCCATCGTAACCCGTTTACTATTGGATTTTCCCTGGTGTCTTTTAACTCCACTTCTGCGGTGGAGCAGAATGGGTTGCTGACGGCTGCGGGGCGCTTCCCAGATGGTGTTGTCTGATCACTCCCTTTAAATCCGCCCAGCATTCGCACCTATGTCAGGTCTAATTGTGCGTGTGATTGCAGCCTGAAGCTCTTAAGCAAAGTTAGATAAGAGCACAGGTCCTCTCATAGATGAATAACTTTAAAAAAGCAACAAAGGATAGGCAATCTGATTGCCACAATCAGTAGGCAATTCTTTTCATGGAGGGGAGTAAGAAGGAGCCCCTTCCCCACCACAAAAATATTTTTAATAACTGGAGCTGTTTCAGTTATTCATAAAAGATCAGCAATTTAAGGATGAGCTGCAAGGTAACCAGGTTTGTTGATGACTCCAAATTATGTGTGGTTGCTGCAAAGCAGACAACAGAGAGCTCTGAATGGGTGTCTTCCAATGTTCCCTCTAAGCTGTGGAGTCTTGTGAGCAGAAATTCTACTTTGTGAGCTACTGGCATTAAAGTTGTGAGTGAGTGATTTGGCTCCTGCATAAATTAGTCTGCTCTGGAGCCCTCCTTCCTGAGCGAAGACAAAAATGTGTGAGCCAGAGGCTAAAGAACTGTGAGCTAGCTCACACTAACTCAGCTTAGAGGGAACACTGGTGTCTTCAAACTGGGTCAATTGGTACCAGAATGGCAAATGAAGCCCAATGTAAGTAAGTGTAAAGTGATGCACATCAAGGGCAGAATATCCTAATTATTTACCCTCCCTGATGAGCTCTGAACTGGTGGTGAAAACTGATGAGAAACTCATGGTGTTGGAAATAATCTTTGGGCAGAACAGTAAAAAAGACAAACTTCATGGCAGGGATTTATGAGGGAGCGGACTGAAAATAAAACTTGCCAGCATCAAAATGTCTGCATATTAACCTGTCGTGCAGCTGCAGTTAGAATACTGGGTACAATTGTGATTAAAAAGGATCTTCTAGAGCTGGAAAAAAATGTAGAATAGGACAAGCCAGATTGATCAATGGATTGCAGTACCTTCTCTGGGAAGGCAGGTTAAGGAGTCTCTGGTTCAGGAAAAAAAGATTACTAAGGGAAGACAGAACAAAGTTCAGTGTCACCTTTAAGAGCAGCAACGTTTTATTCGAAGTATAAGCTTTTGTGTGCATGCACACTTCAGATAGTATCTGGATTTCGGTAGCATCTGAAGAAATGTGAATGTACACGGAAGCTCATACCTTGAATAAAACTTTGTTGGTCTTAAAGGTGCCCCTGGACTCACTTTGTTCTGCTGCTTCAGACCAACACGGCTACCCCACCTGAATCTAAGGGGAGACATGATAGAGTTTAGAAAATTATGCATGAGGTGCAGAAGGTGGAAAGAGAGAACTTCAGTCCCTCTCCAATTGAGGACACTCTGTGACCATCGATGCAAGACGGACAAAATGAAGTCCCTCACACCATGCATAATTAATTCATAAAATTTGTTCCCCACAAAATGTAGCTTACATTGCTTTAAAAGAGGCATAGACCAAATTTGTGCAAAATCTGTCTGTTGCTACCACTGTTGGAGACAGGGTGCTAGCCTAGATGAACCTAGTAGGATGTTCTTACATTTAGATATCTTCCTTCCATCTAATCATCAGCTGCTTGATTTGTTTCTCCCTTCCTAGTTTGTAAGTTTAAAGCCCACAAACGCTGTGCTGTGAGAGCTACCAACAACTGCAAATGGACCACTCTGGCCTCCATAGGAAATGACATCATTGAGGATGAAGATGGGGTAATGTTCAGAAACCTTCCTTCCCACACCCTCCCCTGCATCACCAGCATAGCTGCTTAGATCTGATTGCCTTGCTGCACTCAGTTCTTGGTGTGGGGGGCTCATGCCTAATGCTGTGCATTGTGGCATCCTCTGCTGCGTATCTCTATGGCCCCCTGCAAAGGATGAAGCCATATCTGCATGCACATGAACCCCACCTCCTGTCTAAACTTTTTGGTCCTTTGCCTCTCAGGTAGCCATGCCCCACCAGTGGCTGGAAGGGAACCTCCCTGTCAGTGCCCGCTGTGCCGTTTGTGACAAAACATGTGGGAGTGTGCGGAGGCTGCAGGACTGGCGCTGTCTCTGGTGCAAAGCAATCGTAAGAGCTGCTCCTTCTTCTGTTCTCAGTCTCCTTTTCTCCAAGTCTTCCTCCACTCCCTTCCCTTCCCTCCCCTGCCCACCCACCCACCCACTCACCCACCCACTTATGGGGCATGCAGTAGAGTCTCTAGCAATCCCAATATGTCATTTTGACAGATTTTCTGAAGTATGACCAGATTACTAGTAGTTTGATTGGCACGTGTAGTAGGAAGTCTTGGCTGATATGTGGGTGGAGGAACAGTGGCTCAGGGAAAGGTGGAGGGGGGGAGATTTTTCTAGCACATGTGCCCAGGAATACCAAAATGCCTGTTCTTTTGTAGAAGGCTTAGAAGTGCATTTTTTCCCCATCTCCATGCACAAAAAAGCCGCTGAGGCTGCAGAAGGGATGAAGAAGTTGGAGAGGGGGGAGAGAGTGAAGGGAGAGGGAGAGGGCAGTAGGAATGAAAGGCAGCTTGTAGGCAAGGGAGTGTGGTTTTTATAGTTGCAGGAAATAAGCATGATCCTTGGAATGGACCAGGTAATGCTTTGCTGATCTCTCCTCTCCATGTAGAATGGGGCACAGATGCAACGGCTGCCGTTCCTGTCTTGTGCATCAGCCCTGCCCCAAGCATCTGCACAGGGGCTTAATGCATGGTGTGGTCAAGTGCAGTGTTCCCTCTGAGCTGAGTTAGTGTGAGCTAGCTCACAGTTTTTTTTAGCATCCAGCTCACATATTTTTGTCTTAGCTCAAGAAGGATGGCTATAGAGCAAACTATCTTATGCACTAGCCAGATTGCTCACTCACAGCTTTAATGCCAGTAGTTCACAAAGTAGAATTTTTGCTCACAAGACTCCACAGTTTAGAGGGAGCATTGGTCAAGTGTATGCATGGACACATATAATACACAGTAGGTTTCCAAATTTAGTTAGGGAATTGATTTGCGATGTGTGCCATGCATAGACCCAATTCATACATTAAATCCCTTCATGGATGGTTGGAGGTGGGGGTTGATGCACCAAGTGGGAGGAGCAGACATGTGCATCAGTGTTCCCAAATGTATTTAGGAGAGCAATCTACAAAGTATCATCTGATCCATTCCTTTGGTATGTGCGGCTGATGTAATGATGTAAGAAGACTATTTAGTGCATTGTTTTTGTAGTTCAGTCCTAAAGGGTTTGGGATTAGTCCACTGTGCAAGCTTGTGTGGAACTCCTTGCCTGGCAATGCCTGGGAATGGAAAAGAATCCGAATCTCAGGGATACCTGCCTGGCTATAGAGAGAAGAGTAAATTAGTCTGCAGGCTACTGGGAGTGTGGCTGAAACCAGGATATTTACAAAGCTGTAACCATTTAAATTGTTGATCTTGTCTTTTTGCCAAGCAGGCTTATGAATGACTGGAGCCCAATTTAATTTAGTTTTTTTGCATTGCACCTTATCTGTTCTGCCAGGGGAAGGGAGGTCTGGGAGAGGCCTGCGCGCTCCACACAGTAGTTAAAGGTGTCCAGTCAAAGACGCAAACCACTCTCTTGCAATATTACAAGCAGGCAAGCAAGGCTAGAATTTTTCCCTGCCCCAAATATAGGACAGTTTCCAAATCCTTTGGAAGTCTAACAATCCATGCTGCTCTTTTCCCCTCTCCAGGTGTAGCACTGTTGTGTCCGTAGATCCCAACCCTCTGGCTTTGGGGAGGAATTGCCTGCTTTAATGGCTTCTGTCATTCTTCTCCTTGGCAGGTCCACAGTGCATGCAAGGAGCAGCTGGGGAAGAAGTGCCCCCTGGGGCAGTACAAGGTGTCCATCATCCCACCTACCACCCTCAACAGCATTGACTCAGACGGTAAGGCTGGGATATGCGGCTGAGGTCGGCCATGCCTCCATGGGCTTGTCTGGCAGGCAGAGCACCTGCTAATTGTTTGTAGAGTGATATTTTCTGTTCCTTCAGTGTTCGAAAACACATGATGCGCTGAACAGTCTGGACAGCAGAAAGTAGTGGAGCTTCTTGCCTTTCCTGAACAGCTGCCAGGTCTGGTCTGCCCAGCCTTTTCTCCTGGCATCTGTTGCATTTTCATTGTGCCCCTTGTCCAGCCCCTTAGTTCAACTTGGACAGGGGTGATGGAAAAGTCTCCCCCTTGTCCTTTAGTCTGTGGACTGGAGCTTCCCTTGGCTGGCAAAAAACACTGTAGAGAGACTTGTGAGTTGGGCTCAGCCAACGGGACAAGTTGGATTTCGACTGCAGTGTTCTCTTGGAATAGGTTTGGACGATTCCTCCCATTGGATCTCTTTCCCAGGCCTCAGACCACATCCCCACACACCCCACACCCCTCAGTTGGCGCTCCTGTGTACTTGTGGGATAGGGCTGACTGCAGCTGGGAGTTTTAGAGCTGCCAAGCACTCACTGCATATGCAGTGGGACCAGCCTTGTCCTCCTAATCTGCTTGGAGAATGTTCTGGGTTTATTCCTCAGTTAATTTGCAGTTTGCAGAGTTCTCTGTGCTCAGGGCTGTGGGCAATTTGCCCTTGGGGGGCATAAAAGATGACTCCGGTCATCTTTGGAGGCCCTGTTTCAGGTGTCCCCATCATCTGAGGCTAGATTGGTGGCAACCTGAGAAAGGGCTTTCTTGGCAACAAAACTTTGGAACTCCCTCCCCGGGTAAATTCATCTGCCTCTATCATTGTCTGCTCCCAGTGGGTAAACACTTATTTCTTTTTGTATATTGTTTTCCCCATTAACTGCTATTGGCCCTCATTCCTGGTTGTGTTATGTGTGTTTTTGTGTTGATATGTTTTATTGAATTGTGTGTGTGTGTGTATTTTTATACAACCACAGACAAAACAAGATAAAATCAGTTAAAACATTAGTAGAACATTAAAGACAATCATATGGCGAATAACCAATCCCCATTTCAACTCCCGCTGTCAGCTACTAGATGTAAATAATAGAGAACAGTAAGGGTGCTTTAAACTTACAGTTTAAATGCTGTTTTGGTGTCTTGATGTTTTAATAGTGAAATGTTTTTATGTGTTGATGTTTGCTACCTTGGAGGCCCTATTTGGGTGGAAAGACAGCACAGAAATGTTTTAAATAAATAAACAAATGAAAGGGCTGTCTGCCACTGAGATAATTTGCTTTGAATTTCAAGGCATGTGTAGAAAGTCATAGATGTAGAGCCAGCACGGTGTCTGGTTAGACTGTTGGACTAATGTTTGGGAGACCCAGTTTCAAAAACCCATTCTGCCATGGAAGCTTGCTAGATGACCTACCTCACCAGGTTGTTGTTAAGATTAAATGGGGGATGGGAGAATGATTTGTGAACCACTTTCAGCTGGGACATTTTTTCATCTGTAAAAGGTAAATTGTGTGTGCAGCCCGGATTTAGATTGGGTTTTAACCCCTCTTTGGTTTTGATAACATTTTTTTTTCTGTTTAAAATGGCAGTAACAGCACAAGGACCTCGGTTCTGATTAATCATAGATAGCAGGGCTTGGAAGGTTTAAGCCCCCTCCCCCAAATGACCCTGATCCAGGGCTGCATGTGCGATTTAGGTTTTGCAGAGTAATGGAGAGCCATGATCTGATTAGGTTTGAAAAAGAGTCATGTGAACTTGGTGGGGGTTTATGTTGAATGGGGTCTCTGAGGAATTGAAAAAGCTTTAAACTGCTGGAGGGGGCAAGGGCACTTACCCAAGGAGACTGTTTGTTCCTGGACATGGCGCTGATCTGCTCTCCAAGTGGCTCTGAGCCAGGCAGGCATAGATGCCCAGCCAGCTATTGATCTGCCCTTGTGGTGCCAGCCTGGCTCCGTGAATGTGTTTTGCTCCCAATCTAATTTATTTAAAGTGCCTGCAGATTGCCAGTCCTTTGTGACCTGTCAAATGGTTGATCTTGTTTTCTTGCATCTGGTGTTACTCTCTGCCAAAGAGACCATTTGCACATCTCTGGGTGCTTTCCAGTCAGCCTGGTAGATTTTTCATCTCTTAAAAGAGTGATCTGGAGTAGAATTGGTCCTGTGGGTGGAGGTGGGAGCTGTAGCTCTGCAACTCCCTTGAATGGGGCCTCTGGCATGTAGACTTGCTCCCAGTGCTTTAGTTGTGCTCCTCTCAAAACTTAGCCTGCCACATGCTTGTTTGATTACAAAATTTATATTCTGCCTTTCTGCCCTTACTAGGGGCACCAAGGTGGCTAACAATTAGGGTTCCCAAGTACCTACCTATGATCCGGCGGGGGACACATGCTTCCCCGCCGGGAGATTCTTGCTTGGAACACAGGCGCTGCACTATTCCGTCGCCCAGACGTGACATAGGCACGTAGCTGGGCGACGCTCTGGTAATGGGACTGGAAACTCGATGGTACCACCGAGTTTCCAGCCCCATTGCTAGAGCGTCGCCCAGCTACGTGCCTACATCACGTCTGGGCGACGGAATAGTGCAGTGCCTGTGTTTTCCCAGCGGGAATGGTCCTGCAAAGAACTATACATCCCCCGCCGAATTAAGGTAAGTACTTGGGAGCCCTGCTAACAATGTAAAACGTACATGATAAAACCATTAAAATAACCCTCCCTCCCAAACATACCTCATTAAAATCACTTTTAAAAGAGTTTAAAAACAGAGTCAAAATACATATAAAGCAGTTAGAAATACTTAAAAAGCATAAAACATTGGTTTAGAAGGAGGGATCATTGCGATAATGCCAAATGAAACAAATAAAGTCCTCATCTGCTGACAGAAGTCAGTAACAGAAGGGGACTGAATCTCCCTAGAGAGAGGGCAATTTCGCACTAGAGCTGCCTTGCGGCACAGCCGCCGTTTGCCCCGACACTATTTGTCAATTTCACACCCGAGGCTGCGGGGCTGCATTTGACCCACGGCTTCGCCCGATTTCCTCCACAGT
>NW_015164664.1:1293810-1332455 GCF_001447785.1 Gekko japonicus | reverse complement strand
CCACTTGCTTATCCAGCAGTAGGCCTGGATCCAAGAACACCCCCAGATTATGGACCTGTTCCTTCAAGAGGAGTGCAACTCTGTCCAGAACGGGTGACATCTTAAATTCTAGGTCAGACCTTCCACCCACCAGTAGTACTTCCACCTTGTTAGGATTACGCTTCAGTTTATTAGCCCACATCCACTCCAGAACTGCCTTCAGGACCAGTTCAGGGTTTCCGTAGCCTCCCTGGGATCAGCTGATTGTCATCTGTATATTGGAGACAACGCAGCCCAAATATCTGGATGACCTCACCCAGTGATTTCATGTAAATGTTAAAGAGGATATGGAAAATGATGGAACTTCGTGGGACCCCTTACACCAAGGATCTGAACAGAAGTTTGTTGGGGAAATTAGGCGTGCAGGAACCTTTACATGCACTCCCATTTCCACTATGTTCATTTGGGGAGGGAGAGAAGCTGGCTTCCCAATTGCATCAAGAGAAGGAGAGAGAGAGACAGTTGTTCTAAACCAAAACTCTATCAATTCTGTTACCCACTTTAAAGTCATTTCACTATTCAACATAGAGTATTTCAACACAAGCTCAATTTCAACACAAGCACTTAAAGTTCTATAAAGGATATCCTTGGTTGCTCTGTCAAGACCCATAACAGAGGTTGGTTGGCCAGAACAACCAGGAACAAAACTAAAAACAGACATTAAGTACCCTTTTCCAACCATAGAAGTGAATGTAACTGTCAATCAACTCTGTGACGAACATCTGACATTCATCTCTGACATGCATGACAAAGCTCAGCCCATTCTTTCTATCTCTGGGGTCAGGAAAGCAAGGGTAAGCTAGGTTGACTCAGAGTCAAGGAAACTAGTTACAGGTCCCGGTCACACGGGCTGTAAAATGCGGGGGGGGGAGCGTGGCAGTTTGGCCCGGAGCAAAATAACGCGTGGCCACCTGATCACACATCCTGTCGAGGTCCCGTGGGTAGGGGCAAGGTGGCGATCACATGATGATCCTGCAGCACGGCAAAGAAGCGGCGCGATCTCACCAATGGTATGCGCGATTCTGTGGAGCAACGGAACGTTCACTTTCCTCTTCGTGCGCATGCGCCGTTGGGTGTTTGTGCACATCCTGTGGAGACTCGGGGGGGAGGGAACCTGTTTGCGACAGGACATGGGCGGGCGTCGGATGCCACAGACTACCACCGGAAACACAATCAGATGCCAGCCCTTGCCCCGCGGTTTCTGGAAACTAGTACCTCAGAGGTACTAGTTTTTAACTCCACATCTTCGGTGGGAATCCTCGGGTTCGTCATGGGAGCTCTACGCTTCCCAGATATTGTGGTGTGATCGCGCCCGGAAAATCCGCCTATCATCCGTCTCAGTAGTGTGGCTAATGCTCCGTGTGACCGCAGCCACAGATACTCTATCTATTTAGAATTTGATAGTGACTCCTGACTTCTGCAATGTATAAACATTCCCAGAAGGGAAAAGTCATGTGAGGCGAAAATCACATACAGGGTTATCTGTAACTGAAGTCCACAGCACTTAGCAGAGTCCTGAAGCTTCCTGGAAAACAGAACCAAAGATTTAACTATAGAGGCTAATTACTGTAGGAATTAAAGTCACATAGGTTTAACAGAGGACCGAGCCTCAATTCAGGCCTTAATTCCATGACACAGTCCCCGAGCACCACCTTCTGAAACCTACCCTCCAGGTAGAACAGGAACCACCCCAGAATAGTGCCTCCCATCCCCCATCCAGATAAGTGGTCCAGAAGGATACCATGACTGATGGTATCAAAAGCCACTCTGATTGTCATCTGCATATTGGAGACAACGCAGCCCAAATATCTGGATGACCTCACCCAGCGATTTTATGTAAATGTTAAAGAGGATATGGAAAATTATGGAACTTTGTGGGACCCCTTACACCAAGGACCTGAACAGAAGTTTGTTGGGGAAATTAGGGGTGCACTCCCATTTCCACTATGTTCATTTGGGAAGGGAGAGAAGCTGGCTTCCCAATTGCATCAAGAGAAGGAGAGAGAGAGTTGTTCTAAACCAAAACTCAATTCTGTTACCCACTCTTAAGTCTATTACCCACTTTAAATAGTGCCTCCCATCCCCCATCCAGATAAGTGGTCCAGAAGGATACCATGACTGATGGTATCAAAAGCCACTGAGAGGTCCAGGAGAATCAACAGTCTCACTTCCTCTGTCCATCGCCCAGCACAAGTCATCCACCAGGGTGACCAGTGTTGACAGTGCCAGGAAAGGACAGGAGGTCTTTAGGGTTCAGTTGGGACAATAAGCCAGTCTATGAGGTGAGCAGCCATGCAGGTGACTCACCACCTGTGCTGTTGACTGACCATATTGTCTTGTCCATTCTGCAAGGGTTCTGGAAGGCCACCTGCCCCTCCTCCTGTTCCAGCCCCCTGCTGGCCTTTGTCAACTCTAAGAGTGGGGACAACCAGGGAGTCAAATTCCTGCGCAAGTTCAAGCAGTTCCTCAACCCAGCCCAAGTCTTTGACCTGATGAATGGAGGGCCACACCTGGGGTAAGTGTCTCTTCCGAGCTCTCTGTTCTTCGTGCATGCTGTCAACCTGGTAACAGTGGGACATCTCGCCAGGCAGGGAGCTGTCTTCTCTCTTGGGCACCATTGCCTAGAACATTCAGGTCACTTACCTCTCAGATTTTACCCTCCTTGGAACAACCTGAGGTTGGATTGAGCAGTGGTTCCTTGGCGATGGGGGATTGTGAGCCCCAAAGCATGACCTTCTCCACTCAGATTTGGATCTCCAGGTCTGCTGTATGGCTGACTGCACCACAATCCATCCTGTCTACACTGTGCCAGGAGGTGGCTATGTGTCAGCTTGAAAGGAAGAAAGGGATGAGCAACCAAGAAGCTGGAGCCAGCCAACCACCCCCTGTGGTCACAGAAGCATCTGGTGTGCTGATGTCTGTGTCACTCAGTTCTTTTTCTCTTTCCTTTTCTCTTTCCTGACCAGGTTGCGCCTCTTTCAGAAGTTCTCCACTTTTCGGATCTTGGTGTGTGGCGGTGATGGCAGTGTGGGCTGGGTGCTGTCTGAAATCGACTCACTGGGACTGCACAAGCAGGTGAGGATCATTCTGTTCCCCCTCTTTATATTCTGTCTCCATTGGAGATGGTGTTGCTTTCACTAGCAGTGGAAAAACTAGAAGACCTCAGGATTCTGCAAATTTTGCCCCCCCCCCCCCCCCCCCCCCCAGTTGACAGCAGGGTGTTTAGAAGCTTCTATATAACACTGTTGTCCAGTTAACCATCTTCTGGGTTTTCCTCTACTTTGCTGTGTCCCCCTCCCAGGCTTGCTCTGGTACAATTTTTCCTGAAAGATCATACTCAAAAAATAATTGAATAGGCCACCCACAACTGGCACCATTTCTTCTTTCAGTTCCCCTTGTGCCCTCCATTCCCCAACTCCAGTGGGCTTTTTTACCATTATTTTTTTAACGGGAAGTAGGTGTATCACTATAGCAATTTTACACTATGGTGATATACCTACTACCTTATTTTTAAAGCCAGCAGAAAGCACTCCAGTGGCAGGGGAGGGGGGATGGTAGGGGGGAAATTGGGGAAGAAGCAGAGAATCTCCTCCCATGTGCAAAGGCTCCATTGCTGCAGTGGGAGCCTTTGTATTTGCAGCAGCAATAAGAGCTCAATGGGGAATCGCCCACGTGTGGAAGCAGGCTGGTGTACTTAATAAATCACATGACTGGAATGAGTTGCAGGAACTAGGCAAACCTGCATCTATTCTCTTAATGCCTTCCTGATGCCCTTTTTCCTTGGCTTGGGGCAGGGTGGAGGTTGCAAAAATCAAATCTTTCGACATAGTTAGACTGCTTCTGGCCAGGGCTGTGTGCATTTTGAGCCAAAACAGATAGCAAATATTTATTTAGGGGGGTTCATAAAGTACTAAGGGCCAAGGGAAACAAGGGGAGGGGCACCAGTAGAGGAGTATAAAAGAGGACAGCTTCCAAAGGTGTCTAAGAATGAACGTTTAATCCGTATTCCACCACATTTTGTGATTTCTCCCTCTATCAGGGGAAACGTCTGTTTATTGTTGAGGGCTGTGTTGGTACATATTTCAGTCTCTGTTGCTAAAACAGGAGAGCTTGCAAGCTTCCTTGCACAGCCCTCCCCAATGAATAGCTGTTACCCCAATGGAGAGAGTGATGTCAAAACATGTTGGGAAATATATGAAGCGTTTTATTTTTAGACACATTTGGATGTCGTCCTCCTCTTTTGTCTCTGTCAGCACAAAAAGAAGGGAAACACGAGTCTTCAGCCTTCATGGTGTTTGATTTCTGAGCAACCCGAGTGTGGCAGAATTTTTGCACAGCTCTAGCTGTGCTGACTACCTCTCTCTTGGTTTACAACAGTGCCAGCTTGGCGTCCTGCCACTGGGGACTGGCAATGACCTGGCCCGGGTGCTTGGCTGGGGCAGCCTCTGTGACGACGACACGCAGCTGATGCAGGTTCTGGAGAAGCTGGAGCGAGCCACCACCAAAATGCTGGACAGGTGAGCACCACCTGGAAAGCCACGTATGAAATGGAGAGGCAGGTGTGCAGCATATGCTGGGTCGGGGCCATTTTGTTACTGCACCCAACTCCAGCAAGAGGATTTGACGTGTTACAAGAATATGTGCAATGGAGGCACAGTCCACCTCTGCTGAATTCCATCTTCCCCCCTCCTTTGCTACACCCAAGCAAGACTTTTATGGGGAAATGAATTGGGGGCACTTGACGGAAGCAGCACAATTTTAGTGTTGAAGGCCAGAAGTTCCTTCACCGAGAACTGGCATTTACTTGAGAGCACCTTTTCCCCGTGGTAGAAGGCGGGGCTGACTATGTGATGCCAGGATCCAAATTCCTGTGTCCCTTCAGGCCCTAACTGCAGAATATATTAGGAGTTCTGCATCTTTTTACATTTATCTACCAGGCCTGTGAGGGCCAGGCTCAGATTTTCCTAATCAAAAGTGGCCTCAGAGTTGATTATCACATTGCAAGAACACACACATGTACTGATATGGAAACGGGGTTGCCAGGTCCCCACTGGCCACCAGTGGGGGATGGGGTTGCCAGCTCCAGGTTGGGAAACTCCTTTGGGGGTGGAGCCTGAGCAGGTCAGGGACCTCAGTGTCCTACAGTGCCCTAGAGCCCAATCTCCAAAGCATGCATTGTCTCCAGGCGAGAAGATCTCTGCACTCTAGAGATGATCTGTAATTCCAGGAGATCTCCAAGCCCCACCTGGAGGCTGGACCCTTACAGTAAACCCCCGCCCCCATACATAAAAGGCTTAAAAACTGGCTCCTCTTATGTGGCAATCCTGATCCAAATCAGTCCTCTGGTTGCCTGGTGAGTTTAAAGATACGTTGGGTGCTGCGTTAGAAGGTGTTCCGTGCACAGATCTCCCAGCATGCATGTATTTCGGGCCTGCAGCTGGGCAGGTCACTGGGTGGGACGCAACCCTGAAATCTCCACCTCTTTGCAGGTGGAGTGTCCTGACCTACGAGGCCCCCAAGCAGTCTCCTCCAGCCATCAAAGAAGAAGAGAATGACGATTCCAACATCCAGGTTTGTATGATGGTGGGCAGCCACTGAAGCAGACGTGGAGTAGCCAGAGCAGTGGTGGGGGCAGAGGGCTATGAGGGGAGGGGCTTTGGGAGTCAAGATCCGGGGAGATGCAGCCTTTCTTGGAGGACCCTTCCTTGGGGCAGAGGTGATGGAAATAGTGTACAGTGAACGTTGGTTTCTGCTAAGCCCCCTCCTTTGTCTCTCAGGCTCAGATTTCCCACTATGCCGACTCAGTGGCCTTCCATCTGGCAAAGATCCTGGAGTCCAACAAACACTCCGTGGTGATTTCTTCAGCAAAGTAAGGGGTGGGGCCCTGACTGGGGGTGGGGAGGGAGGGAAACCACTCCAGCAGCATCTTCAGAAGGAAAGAGGTTGGCGCACAAGCTGTGCCATTGAGAGAGTCGAGGTGACACGGTGACCACACCAGGTGGCCTTGGCCCTTAGGGGCCTGGATTCTAGTCCTGCCTGTGTTGTGGGCTCATGGAGGGGGCAAAATGAGACTTTGTTTAAACCGGTGCTTCCAGCTCCCTTTTCCTACCTAGATATCTGTGATAAATGGAAACGTTGGCATCTCCGTGGCACTCTTGGTGGCATTTGAGTGAAACCAGATGCTCCACAGCTGGAGGCCAGAGTGGGGAAATTAGCGTTGCTTTTGGATATTTCATGGGTTTTGGGGGGCGAATTGGCAGTTGGGATAAAGCAGTCGCTTTATGGTCTGGGTAGAGAAAGGGCTGCCCGCAGATCCCTCCTCAGCTTCCCTCCCCTCTCAGGTTCCTCTGTGGGACGGTGAATGACTTCGTGGCTGAAGTTGGCAGAGCCTATGAGCGGGCAGCTGATAGCAAGCAGGAAGCAGACACCATGGCTCGAAAGGCAAGTGTGTGTGTGACTCATAGGGCCCAACTCGAAATTGCGATCAGATGTGCCTTGTGAGTTCCCTGCTGGGAATTCAGTCCCCAGGTGGGCTGTGCTTTAGATCAGAGCAATGATGCAGAAGTAAAAGGGCTTCAGCCTCCCCGTAGCGCACACAGATGCCATATTTCCCATCTAAAATGGCCCCAGGAAGCTATTATTTGCCCTGTGCGGAAAGCTTAGATGTACTGGTGGCTATGCATAGATTCCCCCAGTGGGTCAAACAGCACCTCCCCAAGGCCATTTCAGGTCTTGAAAACTGAATGGGGGGGGGGGGGAGCTTAACACACACACACACCTTTCCTTGTGAATCATAGTCCCAATCTGAATTGGGCCGCCTGTCCGTGTGTGGGAACATCTTATCAAAAGCCCTTGTGGCAGACCTGGGGGAACGAAAAGGTTGATGTAACAGGTCGACAGCTGGGATCCCGCTGTGTGGTGCAGAACAGGATGGGACACAAATCCCTTTTGGTGCTTTGTAAATCTGCAGCTGCATGGTGCTGCATGGCTACCGGGACTGCCTCTTGAGGAAGCTCTCTGTGTCTTTCTTCCGGGAGGACTTCCTGACCTTCCCCCCTCCCCCCCCATTGCAGTGTGCGATGCTGAATGAAAAGCTAGACTCCCTAGTTCGGGAGCTGAATGATGAATCACAGGCTATCGTGGTTCCTGAAGGCACCTCGCCAGCAGTCTTGCCCAGTCCAGAAACCCCAGACAGTGGCAAGGAAGGGACGTTCCATCCCAGCCCTGTGCCTAGGATTTTTAAGTCCAAGGAGCAGCTCATGCTGAGGGCCAACAGCCTGAAGAAGGCCCTACGACAAATCATCGAGCAGGCTGAGAAAGGTGAGGAGCAGACGCCTAGTAGCAGGGACCGCACCCTGCTCTGGGGACAGTTCTCTTCCGTGGGCTGGGCATTCTGCAAGGCGGTCGTTCTAGGTTTTCTAATGCAAAACTGCAGATTCTGGGCTTGGAACAGAGTCTGGAAGTTGGAGTAAGTGGCCTCCTTCACTGAGATTGCAAAATGTGACACTGATCAAAAACCTATTTATAGATTATCGGGTGTGTGAGGAGCAGGAATTGTGCAGGGAAAGTAGTTGGGATTTTGTAAGAAATGACTGAATGGGGTATGTAAGAGTAGGGCCTGAGGGCCAGGAAAGAGGTTGGCGGCTGCACATGGTAAAGATGTTCCGGCAGTGGGGCCACAGCTGCCCTACCTGATCTGCCTACTGGCCTCTCTGCCTTTACCTGGCTCCTTTTAATATCCATAGACAGCATTTGGACAGAGAGAACACCCTCTGTCTTTCTTCTTCTGTACAGCTGTGGATGAGCAGAACAAGCAAACCCAGACCTACAGGAGCATCACAGTTGCCAGCAAGAAGGACAGTAATGAGGATTTCAACAAGGAAACAGAGAAGCTTAGTAAGGCCCTTGAAGGTTTCTTTGGGTGCAAGGAGAAAAGTGGCAGGACCTAGGCCTGATGTGGGATGAGCTGTAAGAATCTCCCTGCCTTGGTGCTATCTTGCTGGGAGCCCTGAAGCGAATACAGGAGTCTCCTAAATTCCTGTCAGGAAGTGCAGGAGCTTGTGAAAGGGCAAGGGGATGGCTGGAGGCTCAAAGAGTTAACCAGCATCTGTTCCTGTTCCAGAATCCCGTCGGGACACTGTCACCAGCACCACTTCCTCTATCATCCTGGACAGACCTGAGAGCTTCAGCGCAGTCCACTTTGCTGAGGACCCTAATGCCATGTGAGTGTGTGCAGGCGCCATGACCTGGGGGGGGGGTGACTTGTCATTGCCTTTCCCGCCATTTGAAAAGACAGATGTGCTTCAGTCACATGAAACGGTGCGTTCTTGGGGGTGGTGCTGCTGTCTCCCACTGGAAGAGCCAGACAAATGGCTGCCAAATAACAAGACTGTTTGAACATGCTGTCCATCCTCCTGCAATCTGAACCTTCCTACACGTTAGTGGCATTTATGGAGAATAATACTTACACGGCAGGGAAAAGGATCAGAGCCACACCAAAGTTGAGACGCCGCGGCGGGATCCCACGGATCCCCTGAGCCGCGGCGCATCGCTCCCCGGCACAATCAGATGCCGGGGAGGAAGAGTCAGATGGGAGGGGGAGGCTGCCGAACTGCGCATGGTCGAGCATGCGCGGTACGGCTGGGGGGCGGGATGCGCCGGCGCAAGGACGGACGGCCGATCCCACGTCCCGGCTTGAGGCGCTGTACTGGATACAACCACCTATGTAGGTGGTTCTTTTTTAGTGTGCGTTATCGGCGGTTGGGACAGATCAGGGACGGGCAGGCAACGATTCCCAGATGTTGCCGTGGGATCGCGCCCGTTTGCTCCGCCCCCGTTCCATCCCCCTCCCGGCCCAAACCGCCTCGTATGAACAGGGCCTAAGTATCTGCCACCGGTTGCTCTTGGCTTGTGACATTTGTGTAAGCTAGTGTGTGTGTGGGGGGGAAGCGTCTTGGTTTTGCCTTGGGGAGCTGTTAGAGTCAGCCAGGGACTACAGACACGACAGCCCAATGCAAAACGTGGTCAGGAGAGCACTATGACTGCCTGGTCTTCATTCTACCAGGACTGCTTCGACAGAAGAGCACCACTTTGTGTGTGTTTGTTGCAGGAAGGTCTAATAGGTTTCTCCTAATCCCAGCAATCTGTCATTATTTTCTAATCCCATCCTTTCTTCAAGGAGGGCTGGGTGGCTTACACAGTTTTCGTCTCCTCCATTTCATCCTAACAACAGTCCTGTGAGGTAGTTCAGGCTGAGAGTGTGACTGATCCAAGGTCACTCATCAACCTTCCTAGCTAAATGGGAATTTGAACCCAGATCTCCATCACACACTCTGACTGCTACATCACCCTGTGTTGAAACGCCTGGGACGTTCCGTAATGATTGTACAACAAGACAAACCACAAAACCAAACAACGCTTCATGTCATTTTATTGTCTCTTTAGAAACGTGGGAGTAGCGTCATTCACAGCCAGATGTGGGTGTGTCTTGTTTGTCAGCCAGTCGGAATCCCTCCACTCTCGGAAGTGATGTTCAAAAGCCATTTTCTAGTGTTCGCTAGTGCTTGAAATAACAGAACGGGCATTTTGTATTCTGATAGCATTTTGCTGGTTCTGCTCCACTGGTCGTCTCTGAACTATTTTCTCTCCCCCCCCTCCCCATCTGCTGGCTTCAGACAATTCTCCGAAAGATGCGTCATGAATAATTATTTTGGCATCGGCCTGGATGCAAAGATCTCTCTGGAATTCAACAACAAAAGGGATGAGCATCCCAAAAAATGCAGGTATGTTCACTCCCCCCCCCCCCCCCCCCCCCCCCATGCAGAAACGGGGAGGCCTGTGGATTGTGAGATGACACTGCCTTTCTTCAGTTCCACAGAGGCTGGGAACTCCATTGTGTTGCACGCCTTGACTTAGGGGGTGACATCAGGGAGGAAGCTACAAAAACAACTGAAAACTATTTGTTCACACACATTCTGAGGTTGCATTTGCAGTCTAAGAAACTTCCCTTCTCCACCATTTCCTCTGCAGCGCTGCCAGATTCCCACTGACCCAGGATCTCCCAACAGGTTCAATAGAGCAGTTGCAGTCCGCAACGATTCATAAGAATAGATTGCTTTATTACAAGTCACTATTGATACACTTTCATGGTCATTGTCAGGAATGAAACTCAAAGCCAAATAAAAGGGTTAACCAATGAATACAGTTCGCGCTAAATTCAAGCGGGAGAAAACCAAGGTGGGAGATAGCCTTCAGCCATTTGGTTCACACCAGCCAGATTGGGACCGGCCCCATCAACAGTTCTCACAGTCTTATCTACTACAAAGGCAGCAAAACATTCCAAGGTCAAAATAAGACTCAAAGCACACAGGGAGGATGAGAACAGAGAAATGCAGGCTAATCCCCCCCACCCATCATACAGCTGGCAGGTTACACAGAGCATACCCAGAATACAAATGGCAGTTTACTGACAGGTTGGGAGTAAGTGAGGCTGGGTGGTATAGATGGAGGTCCCTGTCCCAAGGATGAGGGAACAGACTTCTCAGACCTCTGCCTGAACCATCTTTAAAGGGCAATTGGGGCAAGGTCCAGCATAACGGTAGACAATATCACAGCCTTCCGCTGTACAGATATTTCAGAGGAATTCGGCAAGGAGCGAAGCGATGGTGCCTTCCCAGTGAAGCTGCTTAAAATGCAAAAACTGGGGTTTTATTGAGGCTTGCCTGTTCTGACCAAACCTTCTGCACAGCCTTTCTTCACAACATAGTCCGATGATGGTTTGTCTCCTAGCAGTCTCCGTTCAAGGACCCTGCAAACAGTCATCAGTTAGGCCTCATCTCTGGGATCAGGGAGATGACGGTCAAAAGCCAGCAGGACCCAGGGCAGTTGCTTCAGGAGTTGGGCCCAGATAATGATCTAAAAGAAGCACACACTAGAACCGAAGCTCGCGGCACCTCACATGGGAGGAGAGACAGCCGAATAACACCAACAGCGCCACTTAATTATCCTTAATTGCCTGCCCTGGAAGGTTCTAATAAGGCATGAAGGAGACTGCTGATTGTCTTGCTCTCAAGGAGGGCTGATGGTGTGGCTGTGCAAGGCCCTCCAGCATACAGAAATCATGGATCATCACACAGCGAAGCTAGCCAGGAGCAGGTTTATATTCACAACAGCCCTGTGAGGTAGGTTAGACAAAGAGTGTCTGGCCCAATATAAAAGCAATAACATAGGATACTAATCTAACTGTGCTACCTGATGGGGGGGAAGAGGGTGCATGGCATGAGCAGAGTGGGGGGTTAATAAAGCCCCTCCTTTATCAGTTCCTCCTTGACCTGTGACCATCACCCTGTTTGTACCCTTGCAGCAGCCGCACAAAGAACATGATGTGGTATGGAGTTCTGGGAACGAAGGAACTGCTCCAGAGGACCTACAAGAACCTGGAGCAGCGTGTCCAGCTCGAGGTAGCTGCAGGCAGATCCTTGGGTGCAGTGTCTTTAGGGCAGATGCTGGAGATGCATATTTGTCTAAAATAGCATATCGCCCCACGCGTGCCCTTGCTTAACTCTAGCCTGGTGGGGAGGGGTGTTTGGTATATGAGTTAATCTAAAAGTGCCATTATGGTGCATCTTAATGTTGCAAGCCCTGGGTGATTTAGGGATAGGGTAAAAAAAAGAAGAAGAAATGCTTGTTTACCAGGGATCCAGTCCCCGAACAGGAGATTCTGGGAACAGTTCTGACGTTCTGATTCTGTAAAATGGAGGAAGCTCTTTGGATCCTGTCCTGAGTTAAATCTGCTTTTGAACCCAGACCTTTCTCACTATCTCTGGAAGGAAGTGCTCTTGTCCTGGGGTTTCTTGAGTGTTCTCTCTTCTTTCCAGTGTGATGGGGTTCCCATTTCCTTGCCCAGCTTGCAGGGCATTGCTGTGCTCAACATTCCCAGCTATGCAGGAGGCATCAACTTCTGGGGAGGCACCAAGGAGGATAATGTAAGTTTGTGGGTCAGGAAAGGGGGGCAAGGAGATGCCTTTGGCCAGTGCCATTCTTCCCCTGGAACCATGCATTCCGCTGATTAAGAGAAACTTAATTCCCTTTTCTTGATCTCTCACTTTGTCTCACAGGCTTAATATCTGTCTATCTAATCTATCATGTTTTTATATTCACAACAGCCCCGTGAGGTAGGTTAGACAGAGCGTGCCTGGCCCAAGGTCAGCCAGAAAACTCAGTGCTTGAGCAGGGATTTGAACCTGTGACTTTCAAATCCTAGTCCAACTCTTTAACCCCATGCTAGCTCTCCAACCCCCCCCCCCATTGCCTGTGTGGCAGAGAAGGATTGGAGCCCCACCCAGGGAGGAATGACCCTGTCTCCTTTGGCTGAATCTTTAAGGGTGAGACATTTCTCAGGATAGATGGGGAACCATCTTCTAGGCAGAACTTAAGAGAGCCTTTCCACATCTTGGGAATGTTTTATAATTCTCCCCCCCCCCTTTCAGAACTTTGGAGCTCCCTCGTTTGATGACAAGAAGCTGGAGGTGGTTGCAGTCTTTGGCAGCATCCAGATGGCGGTGTCGCGGGTCATCAACCTTCAGCATCATCGCATTGCACAGGTGACCTTTCACCCACAATCGCCTGCCTGTCTGCCCAATTAGCCCGCCTGGCTTAACCCTCCATGTTCAGCGGCAGTACACCTCTGACAACCAGTTGCTAACAACAGAAGATGCCTTTGGCCTCTCTGCCTTTGCTTGTAGACTTTCTTGGCCTTGTGGCTGGCCACTGTAAGAGTCAAAATGCTGGTCCAGATGGACCCTTGGTTTGATGCCTCAGGACTACATTTGTGTTGAAGGAGAAGTGGAGGGTACCAGTTGGCTAGGGTTCCCACGGGTGAAGGAAGGGCCAAGTTCTATCTCTGGGGGGGTCCTTCAGTCTTCCTTGTGTCTGCCCACCAGTGCCGGATGGTGAAGATCACAATTCGAGGAGACGAGGGAGTCCCAGTGCAGGTGGATGGTGAAGCATGGATCCAGCCTCCCGGCATGATCAAAATCCAACACAAGAACAGAGCTCAGATGCTGACCAGAGACAGGGTAAGAAACCAGTGGCTGGAGGTTGCAGGACCCAGTGGGCAGCCTGCTAGCACACAAGTTCATTTTCAGGTGATTTGGTTTGGGATTGTTGAGATTAGCATGCTGGTTGTATTGTCCATCTGTAAGCATCTGATCTGCTCCAACAATGCATTTGGGTGGCTTTACCAAAGCTTCCCTGGCTGCCCATTGGCTTAGCTGCATTGAGGTCAGAGAGAGCCTAGGCAATGGAATGTTAAGAGAGAATGGGAAAGGGGAACTGACACCTTGGCTGGTATAAGTCAATTGAGAGCTGTTTGATGATAGGCGGGTGGATTGTGTATGCAGCACATAATATTTGCTGCTCCCAAGTGGGCTGTCATAGCCTGAATTGCCACCACTCTGAGCTGCATGCGGAATATGGGTTTTAACACGATTGGAGTTCTCCCTCTCCCTCCCGGCCTTGTTTTCTGTGCCACCTTCCTGAGGAGCTTGTCCCCGCAGGCTTTCGAGAGCACCTTGAAATCATGGGAGGACAAGCAGAAGGGCGAGGGCTACCGATCCACATCCCGCCCCCGCCTCAGTTCCCAGCAGTCCATGGAGTATTTGATGGAGGAGGAGCATGCCCAGATGCAGCAGCTTGCCCAAGTGACGGAAACGCTCATCAACAGGTAGGAGTCAGGAAGGCAGCAGCACAGAGCAGCCCATGTGGAGAAGGGCCGGCTGTAGCCAGAGAACAAAAAGGAGGAGCCAGCACTGGGGGGGGTTGGGGGGGGGGGGGGACGACAGCAGTTCCACTTCTGCTTACTGTGGCTGCTGGGCGGGGGGACGTTCCATCAGGGATCCTCATGGGAACAGCATTGGAGTTACTGGTTGAGCCGGATCTAGGCACTCACTCTCTAAGCCTCCCGTCTATAAAATGGGGTGAATAATGTCATTGTTCCCTCCCACACAAACACGCTTGGGGCAATGCTCCCTCTAAGCTCTGGAGACTTGTGAGCAAAAATTCTATTTTGTGAGCTACTGGCATTAAAGTTGTGAGCAAGCAATTTGGCTGCTGCATAAATTAGTTCTGGAGCCCTCCTTCCTGAGCTAAGACAAAAAATGTGTGAGCTGGAGGCTAGAAAACTGAGCTAGCTCACACTAACTCAGCTTAGAGGGAACATTGGTTTGGGTAGGGGCTGTGGCTCAGTGGCAGAGCATCGGCTTGGTGTACAGAAGGTCTCAGGTTCAATCCCCGGCATCTCCAGTTAAGAGGACCAGGAAGTAGGTGACGAGAAAGACCTCTGCCTGGGACCCCGGAGAGCCCCTGCCAGCCTGAGTAGAGAATACTGAGCTTGATGGACCAAGGGTCTGGTTCAGTATAAGGTGGTTTCATAACATGGTCAAAGTAAGGGAAGTGGGGTTCATGTGAGTTTTAGAGGCTGGGTTCTCATTGGTTCAGTGAAAGTGAAATGGTTCTCCTACACCAGGGCCATCAAGTGCTGCCTTGGAAACCTGGTGGTTTTCCCCTTAGTGTCTCCAGTGGCAGGGATACACAAGGATGGGCATCCTGCAGTTGCCACCTTCCTCTAGTGATGTGTCAGGTGTTTGGTTGAACGTGTGTGTGTGGAAACTGGGTTCGTTTTCCAGTCCCTAACAAGCCCATTTCTTTGGTCTCCTGCAGGATCCGTGAGGCTGCCAAGACACGCAAAGCGATAGAGCAGGAGTTGGCACATGCTGTGAATGGCAGCTCCCTGGCACTGAGCGAGGCCTTGCCCAGCAAAGGTGGCAGCAGCAGCCCTGAGGTGCGGGAAGCAGTGTGACCTTCAGTCACCACAGGGCTTGGACCTCTAACCTGTAGGCTTGCAGGACCTCACCGGGGGCTGTAGAGACCTCTGTGTGTTTACCTTGGAGGCCTCTACATGGAGGAAGCATTTATTCCAGGGATTAGAGTGTCATACTAGGATCTGGGAGACCCAGGTTCGAATCCCCAATCTGCCACAAAAGCTTCCTGGGTGACCTTGGGCCCTTCACACACTCTCAGCTTAACCTGCCTTGCAGGGTTGTTGTGAGGATAAAACATGTAAGCCACTGTGGAAAAAAGCAGGATATAAGTCAAGTTAAATCTTAAATAAAGGCCAAGGGGAAAAAGAGCCTGTCATTCTGGAGTTTTGGTGCCTGGCTGACTGGCTCTCATCCCACATGTTTTGCCAGCTAAGAGCATTCCTTATTCAGGCTTTGTGTTGTCTTCATCTTTCTCTCTTTCCTGCCTGGCCTCTTCAGGTTCTGAGCAGAAGCACAGCTGTGGAAGTATCAGTGAGCGTGAAAGCTCTGTACACCGAAACCCGCGCTTTTCTGGAAGGGAAACTGGTGAGTGCGGGACGAAGGGGGGAGCAGGGTGACGGAGTGGACTGCATGCCCCCCCCCTCTTCTCCACTGCACTTTCCTGGAGCACGAACAGCATGTCTACTAAGTGGGCCAGGGATGAGCAGCACCTACCATGGTGATCAGGTCTCTGGAGAGGCAAAATATCAGTTTTCTCAATAAGTAGGTAGCCTCTACTGAAGCAAAGTGAAGGAGGTGCTCATGGATCAGAAATGCAGTCCAAGTGCTTAGATGAGGAGTAAGCCAGGGCGTTGCTTTAGAATCATGAGAGCCTGAAGTAAGGGGAGTGGCCCACAGCAGGCTCCTCCCTCTTTGTACATGTTGTTCCTGCATGACTCAAGGTCACTCACAGTCCCTCTGTCAACAGAGAGCCTGCAAGAGTCCCATTTATTCCTCTCTCTCTCACACCCTAACTCTAACCCAAAATGCCATTAATTGTCCTCAGAGTTAATACTTAACTGAATCAAAGAGAGAGCACAGCTTCTTCTGCACCTGGCATATCTGGGCAGCTGCCTGTGGTGCCCCATTCCACTTCCCTCTGTCTTCAAGATGAGCACTCATTACAACAAATCATGAATTAAGCAGTAGCTCCACCACCTGCTTCCCAGCACAAATTAACGTCCAAAATGAGGGTCCATCGGAAGCGAAGTCAATTCCATCCCAAGCTTTGCTAGGAGCTGCTCACCAAACCGTCTCGCCCAGGCAAAAGGGGCCCAAATCCAGCCCTCTTTTACAGTTTGTCTTTGCTGGTGCTTCAAGAATAGGGATGAGGGAGCCCAGCTCTTGGTAGAGGGAAGGAAATAAAATTCTCCCATTGTCTTTTCCCCCCTAACAGCAGTTAGACTCCCCCCACCAAGAAGAAGGACTCCGATACGCCCTGAGTGCCGTCGGCCAAGAACTTCAGAAACTTTCCGATATTCACTGGATGGCACCAGTCATCCACTCTGCTGAGGAGGTGGGTCCCTCCACAAATGCCAGATCCCATGTCCCCTTTTTCTCAGTAGGCAGGGCTATTTTTGGGCAAGAACGCACAGGAACGGAGTTCCGGCTGGCTCCTGAGTTGGCCACACCCAGCAGGAACTCATTAGCATAATAGGCCACACCCAACAGCAGAAACTCATTAGGATTGGCTACAGTAGGCGTGTGTGGCCTAACATGCAAAGGAGTCCCTGCTACAAGAAAAAGGCCCTGGGTTTTGACAACAAACAAGGTAAACAGAATAAGAAGCAAAAGGTGGGTGTGGCTGGATGACCACACTTCTGGCAACACGGGGCTGCGGCCTAATATGCTAATGAGTTGTGGTGTTGGGTGTGGTCTAATATGCTAATGAGTTTCAGCTGTTGGATGTGGCCTATTATGCTAATGAGTTCCTGCTGGGCTTTTTCTACAAAAAAAGCCCTGTCAGTAGGTAATGGGCAGTTAAGGACCTTAGACTCGGGCAGAGGCTACCTGTCTTCCCACTGATGGGAAATGGTAATCTGCTAGGAAGGGAGGAATTTTAAATCAAAGGGGGGACATTGCAGGGGACTGATTGGGGTGCTCTTCATCAACTTTGGAACTGGAAAATTAACAGAGAAGGAGCCCAAGTAGCACCCACCCCGTCTCTGTTTTCAAATTGCTTCCCAAGAGGAGGGAGCCGGCCCAGGAGCATAGATCAGCAGAAGTGGGGCTCAGCCTCTCCCTCCCCCCATTCCAAGTGGCACAACGTCTCTCTTCTCTTCCCTGCCCCCACTAGGAGTCTTCTGGCAGCAGCAACAACAAAGGGAGCCTGAAATTACGCATCAACCTTGCAAAGCCCAGACGGGAGAAGGAGAAACCGCAGAAGCAGAAACCCAGCAGCCTCACACCAGGTAAGCAGCTGAGGGAGCTCTCCCAGAGCCCGGGCAGCAAGTAGCCGTTGGGGGTGCCAAGAGGCTGGCAGGCTGCAGCTGATCTGCAGATCAGTGCAGAGCACCGTAAAGTAAATTTTAGTGAATTGCATTGCTGTATTTTATATTATTCTGTATTGTTTTAATGTTTTAACGTGGGCATTTGTGCCCCTTGTGAGCCACCCTGAGCCTTCGGGGAGGGCGGGGTATAAATTCAAAAATAAATACATTAAAAAAATGAAACCCCACCACCACCACCACCAGTGACTGATAAGTCTAACAAAAGCTGTTTGTCCTTTACATTTGGAAGAACCCCTTGATTCTCTGTTCTCACCCTTTGTCAAGGGTAGCTGCCTCTTGCAGAAGCAGGTTGAAGCAATGAGGGGCATCAGGGCTGCTCTGGGCAGGACTCAGCCAAAGGCAGGTGTGTGGATGGAGACCAGGAGAGTGGTTAGCAGCAGCGTGGGTGAAATTAAATGAGAGCCAACATGCAGATTTGAAGGTAGAATGAAGTGTGCACAGACAAGCAGTAGCGGTGCTATGAGAGGGCCGCATCACATGGTCCAGAAGTGGACCCAAGATGTCTTGCAATGTGGCAGAAGCTCTACTGGACCCGTCTCCAGACACTGGTGCAGCTGCCCCTTGGCAGCATTGCAAGAGATCTCCGATTGTTCCTCTGTGCTCATAAGCCCATTTGTGGTACCTTAGTCAGTGCCAGCAGCCTGAGCACTTGGTTGAGTGGGCTTTTGGGGCCCTTGTGAATGACTATGCCCCGGAGAGTCTAAACAGAGAAAAGGGCAGAAAGTCTTGATTGGAGCAGCCATCCGGAAGCTTTTTTCGCTATTGGTGTGTCTTGTGGGGAAGCGAGCCTACAGGCTGGGGGGAGGGGCAGACCCAGGCTGCAGCTGCTTGTGAATTGAGCTTGCATAACTGCTCTTGTGTTAGCTCTCTGGTGTGTTAGCATCACTGTTCTTCCAGGGGAGACACTGGGCAACTGGGAGGCTGGCTGTGCCTTGGATTGCCTGGGGCCATGGAAGCCAGAGGAAGGATTGGGGGGGGTGTGAGTGCAGGGACCAGCTGTAGTCTAGCACTTGGAGGATGCTGAACGTTGGGCTAGGGGTACATGGTGCCCCAGCATATCCTCCCAGGCTTGCTGCTGTTTCTGCCCTGTGCTTGCTTATGTAGCTGTCCCTGCTGTGCTTTGTGCTTCTCTGTGCCACCTCTCTACCGGCTTCTGCCGAGCACGTGTGCCCTTCCCGTAGCTGAATCGACCATCTTTTAATTTTCCTTTCTGCTAGTGGACAAATGGGGCCCTGAGGAAGTGTCCAGCTGGCTGGAGGCACTTGATTTAGGGGAATACAAAGAAATTTTTATGCGCCACGACATCCAGGGCCCTGAACTGATCCTGCTGGAGAGAAGAGACTTGAAGGTACTTCCCCTGGCATGCTCCTGCCCCCAGGCACCTCCTGCTCTCATGTGCAGTTGCTTGTGTTGTGGGCGCTTGCATGGTGCATGGCATTGCCAAGCTGGGCTGCTGGTATGGGCTGTGCCTCTCTTTTGTCTGTCCTCCCTGCTGTGCAAGTAGCAAGGAAGGGACTGGGCAGTGGGCACAAGGAAGTACTGGGAACTTGAGTCAGAGGAGCCACCCATCAAGAACAGCTGCCCCACTTCCCTGCCCTTTTGGGAACCCCTCCTAGGTTTGTGGTCCTTTGCCATTTTTTTTAAGCCAGCATAGTCTTTCTGGCAGATGAATAGTGCAACAGCTCCACCTGCTGATGGCTGGAGAAATAACCACATCATGTGCTTCATTGTGTTTTAGTGGCAAACATTTCACTCCAATGCACTCTGAATGAAACCGTGGAGAGTCCAGGGTGAAAGTGGCCTATCTGTACAGGGACACAACTTAAAAGTTGCCCAGCCGTACTCGGATGATGGCCCTCAGCCGCTGTTACACTAACTAAAGTTGTTCTTTCTTTTTAAGGATCTCGGGATATCAAAAGTGGGCCATGTGAAGAGGATTCTCCAGGGAATTAAGGACACTACCAGCCAGCTTTAGATGCCAGCAGGAAGCTGCAGCCCTGCCCTCTAACCCCCTCTGTCTTAACTGCTGCCAGTCGTGGCTTGTGGAACCCATCGCGTACGATGAAGCGCCCGGCCTGAGCCCGGGTGCCCTGGAACCCTGACCCCAGGACAGCTTCCCATGCATTCCATGCAATGAGTTGACATTTCTGTGTTTGCCAAAGACTGTGGCTTGGCTGTGTTTGTCTCTCCTCGTTGCCTTCTGCTCCCTCCCTTCCCTTTTCCCCGTGGCACTTCTCGTGTCTTTTTTAGTTCATGTGTTTGAGCTGCTTTAAGTGAAGCCATTCATTTCCATCCATTCCTGGCACTTGGTTGGGGGGTGGAGGTGAAGCTCCTGCAGCTGCTCCTGGGCTCACTACATTGGGTTGCTTTCATGCCTGGCTGTGCTGTGAAACACTATCAGATGACAAGAAGCCAGCTTGGTGGGGGGGAGGCTAAGGGGTAGCTGAGCTGGGTAGTTGTGGCCCAGAAGACCCCATAACCCGAGGAGAGAAGGGCGTGCCCCAGAAGTCTTCTGGCTTCTCTGTTGAGCTCAAGCCCGGTCCTCTGCTTGGATGGGTCTGTCCTGCGGCGAGGCCTGTGCCGGTGCACCTGCCTGTCCAGTGAAACCAAAAGCAGCGGCAGGCTCTGGCTGCTTTCCTTTTAGGAGGGAAAAGCCTCTTCCTCTGAGAGTCTCCAGGGTACTTAACAGCTCTGTGCCAGGCAGAAAAGTAACAGGTACAGCTGTCCCTGCTGCTGAACGTCTGGCTGCCCTGCATCCGTTCAGGGAGTTATTACTTCTCTCATTTCCTAGAGCGCTTTCTCATCTGAGTAGGTTGAGAGCCTCATCCCAGAATGAGCACTTCTGAGCTCTGCTGATGCCTCCCTTGTGCCCCCCCCTCTGTTTAGTTAGTTGGGCATGAAGGTGCTAAGAGGGTAGAGCCTCTGTGCCCACCTGAATAAAAGATGGGTTACAAGGGGGATGACCCACATTGATGATAGCAACAGTAACTTGCTTGGTGGGTGGGTGTTAATGTCAAGTAGGAAAGGTGCCAGCTGCAGGCTTTCGGAGTTTTGCAGCCATCAGCTGCCAGGAATGTTCTGTGCTACAGAAGCTCCCAGACCAACAGGGGAAAAAAATTACAAATTTCTTTCCTGCTATCAAGAAACTTTACACTAGAGCTTGGGACAGGAGCAAGTGTGCTCTCGGCTTTCCAAGGTCTTAAGCATGAAATCCAAATGACAGTACATTTTGAATGGGTTGAGTTCTGTGCCCTACCTGGAGAAGGCACTACCTTGGCACCGTGTCCCCTGCCCCTGGCCTGTGACCAACTGCATGGCTCCTAGCCCCTGGAGGAGGAGAGGCAGGGAAGCTCTGCTTCTTCCTAAGCTGGTGAAGTGAAATAATGACCCTACCTGCTGCTTGGGGAGAATGTAACTAGTTTGGAGAGAAAAGATATTTATTTAAATATTTAATATATAAAGCTTAATTTATTTTTCACCTGTGTTGCGCGATTGCACTTTTCCAAGTCCCGCTCCTTCCCGGAGACTACTTTATCCGTTCTGAGGCCCGGCTGTTCCAATGACTGCCTGTGCAGTGGGATGCTTGGGGGGGGGGGTGCACCTCTGGGCCTTCCTCAGGGTGGTTAAACATTGCTGTTTGCCTGCTGGCTTTGCTTTAACTGTGGCAAACCCATCTCATGCACCGATGCAATCACTACTGCATGAGCTAGTCTCTGAGAGTCCCTGATGCCGAGATCCAGGCAGTTTCCATGGGACCAGTGCCGAAGAGAGACAAAAGGTGACCAGGACTGCTTCTTTCGGACAGTTGCAAGCCAAGGGACCTGCTCCCCGCCCAGCTGCGGCAGCCGCCACAGTAAAGAAGCTGGGACTTGGTCAGCCGGAGAAATGCGACTGTCCCAGCACCCTGACTGGAGCTCACCTCCCTGCAGCAGGTCCTGGGCCTCCTTCTCGTCTCTGCCACTCCACTGCTGGCTTTTCTGCTGCCCTCTGTTAGCCTGAAGATCAATACATGCCAGTCAGGGCTACTAAACACACCAGGTCCTTTGCAGTAGCTCTGAGGACTCCAACCTGAGACTGCAAACAAACAGCCTAAGCCTCTTTTTTCCCGCTCCCTCCCAACACCCTAGAGCAAAACAGCAATGGGGAGGGAGGGAGAGGCAAGGCCTAAAATGGGGCTAGCCACTGGGCCAAGCCAATGCTGCCTCCTGCAAAGCCATGGTGCCTGAAGGAGGCAGAACTATTGCTACAGCCACCAAGGACTTGGGGGGGGGGGATGTCAGCAAACTCAAGCACCCCCGTTGCCAACTGGTGCAGCTCTTGCTCTGCACAGTCTGCTGTTGGGGGGTGGGTGGGGGGTGTACGGCTGCCGTCACTGTATTTTCTTGTGCTAAAGTGATTGATTCATATCGTGACTGTGAGTGTAGGGGGAAAATTTATGGGGGAAGGGTGTACATAATATTTCCTCCTGAGGGAAATTGGGAGGAGGGGAGGCTGCTTGCTCAGAATAACCTAGAGCAGGCCTGTCCTGAAGGGGCTGCAAGCAGCACCCCTCCTGCCCCTCCAGTCAGTCATCCCAGGGGGTTAACTTTTGTTGGCCAAAGGCCTGGGCCTGGCTCCAAAGCAGCGGACTGCCGTTTGCTCCCCTTGCCGGCTCTCTGTAGCGGGAAAATAGAAATCCTGCCAGTAGCCCCCTATAGAGTGTGTTTCCCACCAGAAATCAGGGAAGGCGCATTCTCTGCTTTGTTTAAAGAAAACGGGTCTGGGTTAAGGGCAACTGGGAGCAACGGGCAACTGGAACTGCAGAGAGGGTGTGGAGTTGCTGGCTGGAGGCAGGGGGGTCAGCTGCTATACAGGATGCACCCCTCTTGCCCCAGTGTGGCCCTATGGGGATCTTTACCATTCAGCAAAGCTGCTGTTTTCAGCTGCAGCTTCCAGGAGAAAGAAACAAAAAAATTGAGCTGGAAAGATAGCGAGTTGTTTCCCTGTCCCTGCCTAAAAACTGATGCACTGAAAGAGAGCCAGAACCAAAGCCCAAACAGACTGATATTTCATTTTAAAAACGAGAGCGAGAGAGATGACTCTTTTACTCACAAAAGAAATTGGCTGTTATTCCATTCTTACAGTTTCCCCACCACCCACACAGGGCTCGAAGGCAGCAGGTAAGCCCTGTAGTCTCCCCCCACCATGCCTTTTCTTTCCACCCCCTTGTGGCAGGGGAGATAAGAGTGAACTGGCCCCCCAAACACTGTACTGCTTGTTCAATAAATGAGGCAGCTGATCTGCTCCTGCCAAAAGTCGTGTGTCTTTTACTGGCTAAAGGAAGAAAAGCAACAGGTAAGGCTTTCCCTGTACCACATTTCCCAGCCCGGCAAAATCTTTACTTGGTAGGTTAGATGATGACATTCAGGTCCTAGAAGCAGGAACAAACTCTTTCAAACACCTTTTACAATGAAGAAGCTACACACAGAAGGTGGGGGGGGGCAGATGGTCAGCCCCTGCTGTCTGCCAAAAGAACCTGAATTTTAATCACTACATTCAGAATTCTGGGATGCCAGAATAAAGTACGTAAGTGAGTAGGGACAGGTCTGACTGATTTTCTTAGTGCATGGCCTGCTCCAGTCCAATGGAGACCCACCCTTGACACTACTTGAAAGGAAATGCATGTCAACTTGGCCACTAGGATGAAGAAGAGATTGGATTTATACCCCGCCCTTCACTACCCAAAGGTGTCTCAGAGTGGCTTACAAACTCCTTTCCCTTCCCCTCCCCACAACAGACACCCTGTGAGGTAGGTGGGGCTGAGAGAGTTCTTGGCAGAAACTGCTCTTTTCCAAGGACAGCTCTTATCAGACTTACGGCTTGCCCAAGGTCATCCAGCCAGGTGCAAGTGGAGGAGTGGGGAGTCAACCCCGGCTCTCCCAGATTAGAGTCTGTGCACTTAACCACTACACCAAGCTGGCTCTCCACCACACTTGTTGCTCAGCAACACCCCCACTTGGTAGTTCTACAGACTTCCTGCCTCCTACTGGGCACCAGCAGTTATGGGGGAAGCAGGTTGGCAAGAACAGTGCACGCACACACACACCCTTCCCCCAAGCAGTACCATGGGAGGAAGAGAAACCAAACAGACTCAGCAAAGGGCCGCAGGCCACAGCTGAGAGGAAGGTTCAGAACTGAAGGCATTCCACCTACAACAGTGACATGCAAAGAGGCAGAAATATCATACCATGTTTTATTGAAAGCTTTTCTATTACTTTGCTCCCTATACACGAACACACACATTTCTTTTCAGTTCTTTTCCCCCCCTACAATTAAAAAAAAAAGTTATATACAGAGTTCAGGGCTAAGAGTCATTCTCTATTTACACAGTATTTACACAGCAGCTGCATTGCTCTGGCTTTATGACAAAGACCTCCGGCTGGCCCTTTGCAAAGAGTCCTCCAGCTTCAGCATATCCATAGGGGGCATCTTGGCCACTGCAAAGAAGACCCTGCAAGGCAAAGAGAGAGAATCTTGTGCAGGTTGGTGCAGGCAAGGAGACAACACAGGGCGGGATTTTTTAACACACAAGTTTTGTTTCTTCTGTTCATCCTAACAGCCTCTGCTTCCTCCTCCATGTTTCTTTCCCTTGTTCAGTAACACCTGAAGCGGCTTTATACTGAATCATACCACTGACCTATCATATTCGATATCTGAGTGGCAGCGGCTCTCCAGGGTCTCCAGCTGAGGTCTTTCACATCATCCACTAAAAGTTTTTAACTGAAGATGCTGGGGGATTGAACTGGTGACCTTCTGCATGCAAAACAGATACTCTCCCACTGAGTCACATCTCTTTTAGCATAGAGGGGTCTAGCCTGCCCAGCAACAGACTACAGATGCAGTGATGGGGCTTTGGAGCTGCTTGAGGCTCTTCCTCCCACCATTCCCCCAATGTGGCACACTCATGGTTCGGGAAAGTGGGCAAGATTGGCACCTTGAAACAGCTGCCATTGGAGAAGCGGGACGATGGGGTAATCAGAAGCCAGGGATGGAAGTAAAAGGCCCCTCCTCTCCCTTTAATCCGCAGCCTCTGCACTCTCATCCCAGCACCCAGGTGGCTGGCTTCCGGGAGGAGAGTTTTCTCAGGTGGCTGCCCTGGTGGGAGTGATTCTCTGTGGCCAGTTTACTCTCCTCTGGCTGCCTTGGCAATCTCACTCTCTCACCCAGCGGGCTGAGGAGGGAGCAGGAAAGCAGAGGGAATCACTCCAGATGCAGAAGGGCTGGCTAAGGTTCAACAGTGCAGGGAGAGATAACCCTGCATGCTCAGCAGTACTCTGGTAAGTAAACAGGTTATAGTTAAATAGATGGCTATAACAGAGTTATTGTATGTGCAGGTCTGATGGGGTGGCATAACAGGGCACGTAGTAGTCATGGGGCTCTTTTGGTTGATGGTAACTCCAAATGCGGCTCTCCGACAGCTGTGGAATAAGTACCACTGCCCTAATAGGACAGAATTCTTTTAATATCAACTGTGAAACAATGAAGATACAGGAGCATACTATTAGGGTGGGGATGCAGATGGAGCTCCAGCGGTCCCGCCCCACACTTCATCCTGCAGTTGGGCTTTGTCCTCAGGCGTCTCCTTAAGCTAGCACCTTGCCCTAGACCCACATGTTTCCCTTTACACGTTCAGTCGCTATTTCAGTCATTTAATAAGCAAAAATGACTAAAGGCAATATAGTCAAGGTTATTATTAATTAGCCTCATTGAAACCAGCTCCAGTAATCAGCAACCATTTTATTGACTTAGATATTTATATCCTGGTTTTCTCCCCAGTGGGAAGAAAACATATTTCTCTTCTCCTTCCATTTTTATCCTTGCTACAACAACCCTGTGAGGTGGGTTAGGCTGCAACTGGCCCAAGGTCATCCAGCGAGCTGCGGTGGCAGAGGAGAGATTTACACTTGGGTTGTCCTTCCCCAGTCCAACCCTCTAGGCCTTACCCCATGCTGCCACAAGCATGCAAGGTTAACATGTCCATGGTGCACATCACCACCACTGCACATTTAGGAGTATTCATCTTTGTGCATGCACACACACGATATACCTCAAGGGCAAGGGGAGAGGAGCTCTCACCTATGAGAATACTTGCTGCGCACAGCCTTGAGCCGCTCATCATGCTGATAGGTCAACAGGAAGTTCAGCTTCTTAACGGATGACTGAAGATCTTGGACACAGTAGCCACTGTAATACTCCAGTGTGGGATTCTGTAACATAGCAGCAATTCGCACCATTCCAGGACAGCTCCACAAAGGGGGTGCCCAGGCCCTGAGGCTGCTGAACTCATGTGCCGTGTTCCCACCGCCATGAAAAGCGCTCCCTGCTTAGCATCTCACGTGCTTTGCTCAAGAAAGTGGCCAGCAACCCGCCTACTCAGAGGAAGAGGGCTCACCCAGCCATCAAGGTTCTTCATCTTCAGCGCCAAGAGAAGGCAGCTAGCAGCCAACCGAGAGGCCCTCTCCTGGACAAAGTCATATTCCTGCAGAGTCAATTCACAGATGAACCGGGCCAGTGTCAGGGTCTCCATGGTAGCATGGGTGCACTGCAAAAGGACAAATGGGGGGAAGGAGGAAAAGGTGAGGTAGCATTCCCTGAACACATTTTCCCTTTGTCTTCCCAAGTGCTCTTGTGTCCCAAGTAATACCAAGGCAGTAAGTGTTCACAGAGTTCAGGAAATAATCCAACTCTGCCAACAGGTTATGGGTCCAGCACACTTCCAACAGTAACATCTGACCAGAAAGCTTCCCATCAGATCCTTATCTCCACCCTTTATTCTATGACCAAAGCACTTCTAGCACTGAGTCTAAGACATGCCTGTAAGAAGCCTACAGAACCGGCCCATCCCACTGCGAGGCAAGGGGAGGCAAGGCAATAGTGCTGCTCTCACTTAAGTGTCCTAAATATGGTAAACAGTACAATTTGATATGCCAAGTATTGGATGGCAGGTAACATTTTTATAGTAGTCAAATAAGGTTACTAAGGAAGTATTGCATATTTCTCAATGTTTCTAAAGTCTACCCCCCCCCCCCGAAGTGGGAGACACACCTCCCCGCTTCAGAATTTCCAGAAATATTATATCTCTATGCAGCCGAGCAGGGGATGGTTCCCCATCTCTAAGGGGTCTGAAAATTTATGCGCAATATTGACCCTGCAAGAACACAGGCCTCCCCCTCCAGATTGGCAGGTGCTCAAGGCACCACGCTTTCCTTCCTCTGTATTCTCCTTTGTATCTCAGCAGGACTGGGCATCTATACTCTTCTCTCATCTTCAGTCCATACCCTCAGCGCTGTGCCTGTTGATGCAGAGTGCAGATTCCTGAGCTTAGCTTTCATTTTTTTAAAAAAGTTGCTCCCACTCAAAGTTGTAGAGTAAGGCTAGTGAGCATTTGAGCAATGCCTGGCTCAGAGCCCTGCACAGTTCTGCTAGTCAGGTGAAAGTGCACTCATCTGCAAACACACACTGCTGGCCTCAGGCTGGATTTCAGGCTACTACAAATATGTGCACCAGCACTAGGAGTGTGCAAAACAAAACAAAAAAGTATTTTTGGGTTTGGGTATATTGAACCTGAAAAATATCAATATTTCCCGATATTCCTGAATCCCAGTACTGGTATGGTATTCAGATTTGGTTAATAGTTGGGATTGCTAATTTTTTTGGCTCCATTATACCCTATGGGGACCATTATAGTCAGTGGTCCCCATATACTATAATGGAGAATTGATCCAGGGATATCTGGGGCTCTGGTAGGGCCCCTGTTTTTTTTAGGGGGGGGGGGGGACCAAGTTTCAAAAAGATTGAACTAAGGGTCCAATTCTATGGGCCCTAGAAGGTGATGCTCCCAATGGAGGAAGAGGAGGAGGAGAGTTGGATTTATACCTCGCCCTTCACTTGGAGTCTCAGAGCAGCTTACAATTTCCTTCCCTTTCTCTCGCCACAACAGACACCTTGTGAGGTAGTGGGGGCTGAAAGAGCTCTGAGAGAACTGCTTAAGAGAACAGCTCTGAGAGAACTGTGACTGACCCAATGTCACTCAGCTGCTGCATGTGGAGGAATGGGGAATCAAATGGTTCTCCACATTAGAGTCCACTGCTCTTAACCACTACACCAAACTGAGACTGGATCACAGTCCCTTTAAATGCCTTCTCCAAGCCATGTAACTCCGTGGTAAGTGAACTCCAAAGGCATTTAAAGGGCTTGCAGTCCCTTTAAATGCCTTCTCCAAGTTGAGTTCACTCCAAAAGCATTTAAAGGGACTGAGAGACCTTTAAATACCCTTTAACTGCAGCTTTTTAGGGCAGCCATTTTTGGATAACCAAATCAATAGTCCACTCGGTAACCAGCTGAGAAAATACTGTTAAAGTGTTTTTGGGGTATTTTTTCAGCTCAGTTTTCAGCACAACCCTAACCAGCACTACAAAGGACAGAATTGGGCTTCCTGAGAATGTCAGTTATGGCACAGCTGCTCTCGCAGGGGTGCAAAGGCAGCATCCAGAACACGTGCAACCCCCTCCACATGCACGTTCTGTGGTGGACCGCAAGCATCTTCCTATTTCCCAAGCAACAGCCGAACACTGACTCACCTTGGCAAACCGGCGGAGGAAGCGGTACGCAACAGGAATATTTATGTCAAAGTGGAGCGTTTGCAATATGCTCATTTCCATGGAGATGAGCTCTTCCCTGTTGTAAGCATCATCACAGATGTACAGGAAGTCATCCACACAGGGGGGACAGCGCTCCTGCATAGAACGAGGCGGGAGGAGAGAGTGTAATGGCTACTTCTATGCTCTGAAAGGCTTACTGGCAGTGGAGCCTGTATCCAGGGGCAAACCCTGAACAAAGAGAAGGTACATTCAAAGACCTGAAATTTTAATGCAACCTTCTATGGCATGATATTAAAAGTGTGCATTTTAGAAATCACTGTGTTCTTATAAGCCATCTTGTAGGTTTGTATGTGGAAATGGGTGTGATGCATATGTGCTCTATGAAATATAACAATGCCTTACAACCCCCTTTAACGTAGTAGGATCATCATCCCCTGATCTGGAGCTTTTGAAGCCAAGAGCACAAAGACACACGAGAGGGCCACAGCTCATAGGGGCTGATATTACATGCAAAATCTCCGAAATCTAAAATTTGCTTTTTCAAAGAGAACACATTCTTGAACTCACAGAGGTGGGGTGGGAGTAGATCAAATCTAAAAGGGCACCTGCAGGGGACTTCTAAAAATAAGAGAGAAGCAGACTTGCTTCAGCCTAGGCAGCATCTCTGAAAAGCCCCTTCACTGTATCACTGAACTTATTTCCTAAGAGTTAGTCAGACCCACCAGCCCAAAGCCAGCCAGAACTGCCTGCAGGGGCTTGGGCACATCACGGCCTGCGGATTACGCCCCGAGTTCCACGGTGATGGAGAACAGAGAAAGGGACAGCAGAGCCTCATGACAGAAGCCACAAGCCTTGGCAGAGGGACGCAGCCCCGATGATCCTCCAGCAACTAGGATGGACAGGCTCCACTCCCTCTTGTTTAGCTGTGCCTTGCACTGCCCCAAAGCTCCCACTTGGGCTTACCTCAAACTTGGAGGCAATGAGAATGGCCGTGGAGCCAATGAGCTGCAGCTTGTCCCGCATGCTGGTCACCTTCACCAGGTAGTGGTCCATTAGTTTGACTGCCAGGTAAAGTGTCTCGTGGGTAAGGTCAAAGTTCTCCTACAGGAGCCCGGGAGACAAAGATGGGAGTCAGCGTGTGGCTCCATCTGCTTCAGCTGGCAACGGCTCTCCAAGGAGCCAGGCAGGGGACAGAGGACTCTTGCAGCCAGGCTGCCAGTGAAGCTTCGAAGCGGAGAGGCTGAAGGTAGGATTCTTCTGCGTGCAAAGCATGTGCTTCACCACTAAACTCCAGCTCCCTCATAAAACAATGAGCTGCAAAGAGGTGCTAGAGCCCAGATGAAGCCATATATCCATTGGGAACAAGATTTTAATGCTCGGCTTCCATTTAGGACTGCAACACAGCAATCCTCTTACCAGCAGCATCAGAAATAATGGATGGAGTCCCAGGCAGCCTCCCAGAACCCAAGTCCAGCTCATCTGGTGCCACCCTGACCTAGAGAGCCCAGGCAAGCCCAATCTTGTCAGATCTCGGAAGCTAAGCAAGGCCAACCCTGGCAAGTATTTGGATGGGAGACCTCCAAGGAATACCAGGGCCGGGAGGCAGAGGCAGGCAATCAAGCCACCTCTCTGAAAAACGCCCAAGCCCCCAGCACGGGTCACCAGAAATCAACCATGACTTCCAGGCAAGAACAAACAAACAAACATACACGCACGGACTTAGATTTGGCACAAGCCAACTCATGAGACAGACAGGAGCCCCACACCTGGGGCTACCACTTGGCACCGGACTACTCCTTCCCCAGAGAAACCAGCCCTGAATCAGAGTTTGGGGAGGGGGGAGGCATCATCTTACTTCTTGGGGGCCATGGGACCGGCATCATGACCCAGGACCTGATAGTGGCAGCAAGCGCCATTCCCAAGTAGCTCTCTGTTCATTTGTTCTTTTCACCACACCAGGATAGCTGAACATGAATCTCTTTTCCACACACCCCACCACATCGCCTCCGCCAAGAGATCACCCTGCCCCCAAATATTTGCATTACAGGCTTTGCCACATAGCTTGGCAAACAGGCCTCACACTTCAGATGTGCAACAGGCACTCACCTGCACCTCCACCATCCAGTCTACCAGAATGGCCCGCATGTCCCTGGTGATGTCAGGCTGACTCTCCATGTAATCTGGGATCGAGAATTTCTCCTAGGTAGGATGGAACAGAAGAGGAAGAGCCAAGCATACAGTCCGGTGCCCTCCAAGCTGCTTTCCAGACCTTCCACAGGAAAGATCAACCCACCAAGTCCAGCCAGGAGGGCCTAGTTATTAGCAAGACCGAGGCCACGTTTTGTGGCAAACCAAAACCAAACCAGCATTCAGACTGAAGCTGGTGCTGCTTTTGAAATCCAGGGAGTCCCAGCTAGCATCTTGCAATCTTATCCACAAGTGCTCAGTTTGGGAAGAGAAACCCAAGGAGAGAGGGGGGGGGGGTTTTCATTCACCCACAGCCACCAGAACAAAACCTTACTCCAGACATTACTTATTCCAGACCCCAGAATCAAAGTATAAATCTGTAGTAGTTTTTAAAGGGAGCTTCATCCTCCAAATAACCTCAGGAGTTTCCCCCTTTTTTAAAGGCCTGAACACTGGCGTCAGGGAAACATCCCCAAACCAACACCAATTGGATATAAGCTGTGAAGCATTTGCTGAGAAAGTCCTGTCGCTCCACCACAACCTGCCTGCCAACTTTGATACCGTATGTGAACTTGAGGCCCCTTGGCTGTCTTTGGATTCAGTGTTGGGCAACCTCAACTGTTTCTTTGAGACTAATGTTGAGAGGATTCTGAGGAGTGTGAAGCCAACCGCTTGCCTCTTGGACCCATGTCCTAGTAAGAGCCGGCAGCAAGGGTATACAGGGTCCTCTGATGGACTATCAATCTGTCCCTGAGTTCAGGGGTCTATCCAGGGGTTTTAAAAGAGGCAATGATAATACTGCTCCTGAAGAAACCATTGTTGGACCCTTCTGATCTGGCCAACTACCACCCAGTCTTGAACCTTTCATCTTTGGGTAAGGTAGTTGAGAGAGCGGCGGCTGAGCAACTTTCCTGGAGGACACATCGGCTCTAGACCCCATCCAATCTGGCTTCCGCCCTCATGGACAATCTTCGTAGGCAGCTGGATCGGAGCAGGTCAGCACTGCTGTTATTGCTTGACTTGACAGCAGCATTCAACACAGTGGATCACAGTCTGCTGGTTCATTGTCTCGCCAATGCTGGAATTCGGTGGGACAGCTCTGAAGTGGGTTGCCTTGTTTCTCCACCATGGGGGACAGAGAGTGGTACTGGTGAGAGGGTGTCTCCTCAATACCCCACGACAGGCAGAGTCCCTCAGGGGGCTATCCTCTCCTCAGTTATTTAACCATCTACATGCACCCTCTCGCCCAGGCTGGCTCAGAGTTTTGGGCTGAGCTGCCATCAGTACGCTGATGACACCTAGCTGCATCTGTTGATGGACGGCCAGCTGAACACCGCCCCAGGAAACTTGGTTGAGGGTTTGGAGGCCGTGGTGGGGTGGTTGAAGCAGATTCGGCTGAGACTGAATCCATCAAAGACGGAGGTTCTCTGGGTGGGTGTGGGGGTAGGGACTCGGGGCTGGGGCATCAGCTCCGACCGCTTGACCATGCGCCCTTAACACCGGCGCAGACAGTCAAGAACCTGGGTGTGGCCTGAATGCCACCCTGTCAATGGAGGTCCAGGTCACAAATATTGCCAGGCTGGTGTTTTTCCAACTACGCCAGGTTAGGCAGCTGGCCCCTTTCCTGTCTCACCCGACCTAGGCACATTAATCCACGCAATAGTCACCTCTAGACGATTACTGTAATTTGCTGTATGCCAGGCTGCCCTTGAGGCTAACCCAGAAGTTACAGCTTGTCCAGAATGCAGTGGCCCAGGTCCTTACGGAGACACCTGTAACAGCACACATATCACCTGTGCTCCACCAGCTGCACTGGCTTCAAGTTGAGTACTGGGTCAAGGTTTTGGTCTTGACTTTTAAGGCCCTGAGCGGTCAGGGACCAGTGTACCTACAGGACCGCCCCTCCTGGTATGTCCCACGGAGAGCACTACACTCAAGTGAACAACATCTATTGGAAGTTCCTGGCCCAAAGAGTGTCCGGCTGTCCTCCACCAGAGCCAGGGCCTTTTTGGCTCTGGCTTGGTGGAACTCTTTGCCTACTAACATCAGGGCCCTGCGGGATCTGTTACAATTCTGCAGGGCCTGCAAGGCAGGGATGTTCCATCAAGCATATGGTTGAGGACAGCAACGTTTTTTAACAGCTACAGCTTTTTAACATCAATGGTCTAGTAGACTAATCAGTCATGAACAGATGCTGGTGCACTAACTGCTTCTACCCTCTCCCCCCACTGGCAAAGTATTGTTAAAGTAATTGCATTACGGTGCCATGTGGGTTTGGGGTGTTTTAGAATTGTACTTTAGGTTATTTATGATTTTATATGTATTTTATAGATCATTGTTGTACGCCATCCTGACCCTGCTTGCGGGGAGAGCAGTATAAAAGTAAACAAACAAATAAATCTCCAGGTTACCTCCCGCTCCCGCATATAGTCGAAGATATCCTTGGCATATTCAGCGCTGGCATAAGGATCATCCTGCTGGACCTTGTCTATGTCCTCAATTGGTTTCACCTGCACATGGAAGGAAGTTTTCTGTTTTTTAAAAAAAGTATCTAGGTTGAATAACATAAGCCCTCTTGCTCTCCATCAACTAAAACCAGAGAGCAACAAGTGACTCCTTTATCCACAGTTTACTGGCTTCCTCATAAGTTCTTTCTTTGAAGCTCATCTTACTGCTACAGTCTCTTGACATTCAATTACGACAAATCCGGTTCGAAGCAGGGCCTTTGCTGCCCTAGTCTGAGCCACTCACTGACCTGCCCACTCTCAACTGGCAGCTGTCCAGGGTCTATGACTTCCTCACTCCTGCTACGCAAGGTGCTGTTTAGAAGGCAAGCTGAGTATTGATCCATGCAGAAGGTATACCACTACGGAGCTACAATTTCTTCCCAACTGTCCCCTAAAATTCCCTAAGTTATGGAAAAGGTTGCCCCATCTGCACTGACAGGAGCTCGCAGCCAGGTCTGGATGCTCCAGCTGAAGAGCAGGGACTGAGCCAGCAGTGACAAGGGACCCAACAGATTCTGTATCCAAGCAAGGTAATGCGAAAGCTTTGGGGCACTCTTCAATGAAGCAAAGAGATGCATCTATTGTGTCAAGGGCCCACCCCGTAAGTCTTTGTCTTGGTCCATGAATTCACTCAAAGGGACTATAGCTCAAGTCACCCAACAGATATGTGAGAACACTGCAGATAATGGTTTCATGGAAAGAGGAGGACCTAATTAGAAGCCAAAAACTGGCAGGCTCATGGAGACTCCAAAGGCACAGCCAGTCTCCTCCATGGAAGTGGGGCATCAGGGTAAGCAGATGCTGCAAAGCATGCTCATACAGACACACTCAGTATCACTAAGAATAAATATAGCCATCTGTCCAAAATCAAGTTCTATCATCAGCACCCCTCTCCCATTCCCACCCACCCTCATGCTCCTTAGCTTCTATTAGCTGCAAAGCTGTCAATGAGAGTAGCTTCCCTGTACCAAAGCCACTTCATCTGCAGGTGTCTGTGGAGGATCTGCCTTCTCTGCTGGAACCTTCTCAGTTGGTGCATCCTCAGAGGGAATTTTGCTCACTGACCTGAAAGAGGTAAACCTGGGTTAGTAATACAATCAGATCACAGATAATATACAGACAAATCAGCCACTGGTGGGGCATTCCAGTATAACAGCATTTACTAGTAACTAACATAAAGTGTATTATTTGGATGGAAACTCTGATAGGGTCAAGTAGGTAGGACTACCAGCATGTTTGGATATTCAAGCTAAATTTTATAACATTAAAAATACTGAACTCTTTCATTTATTGTCATTAAACACACTATAGCATATTCATGGTTAAAATTAGGGATGGACACGAACCAGCTGATGAATTTTGGCTGGTTCATGGTTCGCAAACTGAAATTCGTGGCTGGTCAGCCTGCACGAACTTTCAAGCTGTTCATGGGTCTCTGCTCAAAGTGTTTACCAAACTTCAAAGCAACAAAGCAACTTCAAAGCAAACAGGGAGGGCAGAATTCTCCAGCCTTGGAAACACCAATACCTTGCCTGTGCTTTTGGTGTTTGTAGCTTGCTCTTTTGAACCTGTGCCTGACATTTCTCCCAAAAGCACTTTCCTGGGGACATCTTGGGGGGGGGATAACTCTACCTCTCTTGCAGTAAATAGGAGCAATCATGACCCAAAAGGGATGCCAGCAGATGAACAGGCAAACCAACACGCACTTGTGTCCTCACTTTTTAAGGTTGATCTCATTGTTCTTTGCAACACCCAGCACAACCGAACCCTTTGGGGCCTTTTTCGAAGCTGCCTTTGCTGTCTCCTTCTTTCCCAATATGTGTTGAGTCTTGTGAGCCTACAAAAAGAAGATCACAAGGTTATTAATGAAGGAAGCAGACCCTACTACTGCCTTCGCGTATATGTACAGTCCATGCCTACTCCGAAGCTGGGGCATCCTCTCAGCTCTAGAAAAGACGGAGCTGCATCCTTCCCAACTTTACTCCATTCATACTTGAAAAGATGGCAGAAAAGGTTCAGCCTCACAGATCCAAGAAAGGTGTCAGACAGACTAAGGCAGCAGTGGCCTGTCTATGTGCTTAAAGCTGCTTCAGAAACATGGGTAAGTTTGGGCTTACACATCCCACCCCCTACTTACATTGGTGATATCCCCAAAGGCAGAACGTTTCTTGGGTGCGCCCTGCGGTGAGGAAGGAGATCGCTTCGCCTGAGAGCTTTCCTCCTAGGATGGAGAAATAGATAAATTGGGCAATCTGTACAGAACACCTGCATTTGTGATAGGCCTTCGCCTAAATGCTAAGAGTCCCCTCAGAGACCCAGAGCCCTGGCAGGCACAGCAGTGCCAGCTCCCAGAGTAGCTCTGCCATCAGCTTCCCAGAAACTCCCCAGACTAGGAAGTTCCACTCATTGTCACCCACCTGTAGCTCGTCTCCAAGGTTTTACCACAAGCCAACAATACTGACCCCATCTTGACCCTTTGCCCACAGCATAGAATGGCAACATGCCCTTGCCAAAAGATTGCCCTGGGGAGGAGGGACTTGAGCATGCAAATCCTGGTTACCCAGAGGGGGAAAGGGACCCCAGAGGTTCCATTCACCTTCTTGGCTTGGGCATTCTCCACAGCTGGCGCTCTGCCTGGGCAGGGTTGCTTGCTGACTGCCGCCTTGGTATTGCGTGGGGCTGGCATACTGTTTGTTTTCAGCCCACCAAAGCAAAGCTGGATACAGGAAATGAGAGAGATGGAAATGGTCAGTCAAAACTAGAAAGCACAACCAGCCACTACCTTTGCCACCCACCATACCACCTCTAGGGCACGCCTTTATGAGTAGCCCAGCAAGCAGATTGATGTGCAGTTGAGGGGTAGAAGGCTGCCCAGGAGAAGAAACAGCAAAACTCAAATCCAGTAGCATTTCAAGGGCCATCAAAAGTTCCATGCTATACAAGAGTCTTCCGATACCTGTCATACTTGACAAAAGGAGCTTTGACTCTCCAAAGCATACACCCTGGAAATCTTGTTGGTCTTTGAGGTGCTGCTAGACTTAAATCTTGTTCTTCTGCTGCGGACAGCTACACACCTCCAACCACGCAGAGAAAGGTACAGATGGCACTGCTAGATACCAAAAAAGCATCGGTCCTCCCACCTCACCAGCAGTTAATCTCCACCCGCTGGGTTTCTTTCTGTTAAATACCCAGAATCCTGCCAAGACAAAGAGCAGCGCGGCAGCATGCTGGCTGGAAGATCGGGCGGGGAGGTGGCTTTTCCGAAGGCAAAAAGCCTATTACCGTCCCCTACACCGTAGTGATAAGGCAAGAGGCAGAGGCAAACAATGGAACAAGGAGCCTTCCAGGGAGAAGATATCTCCGCTGCAGACAGCAGTGGGCCGTGAATCGGGACAAGCAACTGAAGGACGGAAGTGAGGCAGCGTTGCATAGTGCTGGAGTAGGGCTCACAGGTCGGAGGCGAGGAATTGCACAAAGGATCAGGCAAAACTACCCCTACCCACCCAGAGCTCCTCCTTGGTCCCTCGAGGCAAGCAAGTAAGTAAGTATACCCGACTGACTACCCTCCGAACGGATCGGGGCCACCTACCGCTACCACCCAGATCCTCCACTCGCCTTACTTGATCTACCGCAGCAAAAGTGGGAATTTGAAAATTGCTACATTGGCAGAGGACGACCGTCGATTGGTTCCGCAGTAGCCAATCCGAGAGCCGGGAAGAATGCGGTTGCTAAGGGCGGTGCCTAAAGATTTTTAAAAACCGGCTCTCGTAGCCAATAGGAAGCTATGAGCAGCGGTTCCGGCAGAAGGGGCTGCTCCTGGTTGCAAATGAAGCTTCAGATATGCTAAGATACGTCAGAATGTAACTTTTCCTTAAAGGGGCAGTGCGCCTATGACCCGTCGCTTTCTCTAGAGCTTGGAGTAAGGAAGTTGAGTAGTGAGTACAGCGAAACTTCTTGACTCTGTTCCTTCCAAAGTTACGTGGTAGTCACTTGCCTGTAAGTAACTGTTGGGTTTCCGCGTGTAGGTGGCAACGCGATCCATACTTTACTTTTGTTGAAATCTTCAGTGTGTACGTGAAAGCAATACGTGTTTTAAAGTACACGTGCAATAAGGTCACACGCTGGATTTAACTCAGCATCAAATGTAAAATGGTTGGAAAGAGGATGCCGGGCTAGATGGTTCCTTTGAACCACCAGCTATCTCATGTGATGCTCCTACGTACGTGTCAATCACAGTACATAAGTTATTTGCACGCATGTAGGATAAGCCCATTTAACGATCTACAAGAGGGAAGTGTGTCATTTCTTGCACAAAACTGCCCCGCTTGGGCAACTGTCCTACGTGTTTATTAGCCTTAAATTTAGGGGAAATTGCCTGGTAGTGGAAGACATGCGTTTTCTGAAAACAAAGAGAAGCTGACACTTTGTTGATCAGAAGGGGTCAGCACATGTGCATCGCTTTGCCTGGCCTGCGATTCTGTTCGGAAATGCATCTGACAGCAGCAATGCTCCCTCTAAGCTGTGGTGTCTTGTGAGCAAAAATTCTACTTTGTGAGCCATTTGACTACTGCATCAGTTAGTTTCCTCTGGAGACATCCTTCCTGAGCTAAGACAAAAATGTGTGAGCCAGAGGGTTAAAAACTGTGAGCTAGCTCACACTAACTCGGCTTAGAGGGAACACTGGACAGCAGTGCTCTGTGACACTCAAAAGCTGGCCATTCCAGCATCTGAAACATGGGTTGGGTCGGAAGGGGGTACTGCCTCGTTTATTTATTTATTTATTTTGGTTCTCCTTCCACCAGAGGGCATCACAGGCTATGATAAAGGCTGCAGTCCTGAGCATAGTTAGGCTGCTTAGTTCCCACTGAAGCCTATTCTGTGCAGGATAGCAGCCAAATTGCTTCTGAATCCCTAAAACAGCTGAACGGCTAAACCCCCGGTTTTATGATTTAACACTGGCTACAGTGATGTGGTGGCACAAAACTTTGTCTTATTCATTCAATCTGTGAAATCTTAGGGCAGCTGAATACAGGTTTATTGATTCTCAGCAAAGTAAAATATTTCATTTTGCATCGGAGTTCTATTTCCTGTGTGTGCTGGGTCATAAAGCCACTTCATTCAGCTTGTCCATCTACTGCCTAGAATGTCATCTCTCCCCTCACTTCTTCCCTTGAGTGCCAGTTTGAAAATTTAGTCACACTGAGCCTACTTGAATCAGACCAAGTATGTTTGGGCCCTCCTTGCCTCCAGCATTCCCAGGACAAAACTAATCCAGGCAATTTGCAAGTGATTGCCAAAAAGGCACCTCTGGGTTCAGAGGCAGAATTAGAATGTATCTGACTGTCAGATGCTGAGAGCAGTAAATAGGTGTCCCCGTAGCTGGCTACTCTGGAAACAGGATTCTGGGCTACGTGGATCGTTGGTCTTTGGCAATTTGCAAGTGATTGCCAAAAAGGCACCTCTGGGTTCAGAGGCAGAATTAGAATGTATCTGACTGTCAGATGCTGAGAGCAGTAAATAGGTGTCCCCGTAGCTGGCTACTCTGGAAACAGGATTCTGGGCTACGTGGATCGTTGGTCTTTTTTTTTTTGGCCCCCCGAAGGGGATTTTTTAATTACATTTTTCTAAAGACTACAAAACTACAACGAAAATAAGGGAAGGGAACTACAATTAGGGATAAAGAAAAGAATACCCACTACTATCTAAAATCCCAAGAGAGGAGATCCTCAGAATCACTTAAGTACAAAGTCAGTTCTAAACTCGCTAACAATGTTTTGAACTTAGTCAGGTCTGCTAATACAACTTTTGAATCTTAAATTAACTGTTAAAAAGAAAACCCCCAAAGCATCTCGTTACTATCAACCCTTTTCAAAGGCACAATACAGAGTCCTTCAGCCTTCATTT
>NW_015164664.1:1291444-1293123 GCF_001447785.1 Gekko japonicus | reverse complement strand
ACTATGTCTTCCCATTGAGACCCCCCCCCCCCCCGTTTTTTTGCTTAAAAGTTCATGCGCATGGGAGGGGCCTCTCCCACCGCTCATTTCACTTCTCGGTCCGTGGGGTGGGGAGCTTTCTTTTTAAATTGTCAAAGATGCTTTAATCTGACTCACGTTCATATTGGTCTTCCGACCTCGCTTAGTCTCTCATTCAACTGCTCGATCCCCAGCGCTTGTCCCGGTCTGCGTCACTAGGTTCCATACGGACACTCGCAGGAGGGACCATCGGGGCAAAGAGGCGCCTCAATTCCCCAGCATCGCGCTGGCGAAGAGGCGACCTCTCAAAAGCCCCATGGCTAGAAGCCCTTCGCCGGGCCTCTTGGGGGGCAACGAGCCTGCATACCCCCTCCTTCCCGCTCGTGCACATCTCTGGGAGGTCTGGGAGATGCGACTGCTCAGCGTTCCGCCATCCACCGGAAGTCTTGGACCATTGGTCTGATGCGCCATAGCTACCCTTGTGTTCTTATGTTTTGTTCTCATGATTGTGTTTTGAAGTCAGAGCAAGATTTGTAATCCTTTTCAGGAAACAAAAATAACTACCCACTTTGTAAAGGCCAGCTAGAGGTATGTTTGCAGTCCACAAAAACATGGCTAGAAGGTTTGACGGGATCTTGTGCACAGCTCAGTTTTAAGTGCTTTCAGAAAGGCTCTCTTGATCTTTATTATGTCTTTCCTCCAGTCTTGCTTTTTTAATATTTTTTGCCAGCCTCACATATTGAAAGACCCTGTTTCCATGATGTAGCAAATGTTTACGTATAAGTGAATGGCCTCAATCAGGCTGTGTCTTTGCATTGCCTTCAGTTGTTCATTCTCGCCATAACAACTGTAATGAACTCTTTACCATCCTGAGACTGGCACGATCTGCAGATACTCCACCCTTTTCTTCATTTGCTGCTTGTAAATGACTTTAATAATTGTCCAAGAATTTGATTTTCAGTTTGACTGAGAGCCATGAAATATGAATGTTTGTTTTCTATCTGTAATGCTTTTCATGTGACACCTGCAAAGAAAGAGGTTTGCTTGAAGTGCATTACTGCCCTGGAGTGATATTCTAGCATCATGACTCGACAAGCTTGTCTTTGTGAAAGGGCATCCACTGCAGAGGCAGAATATCTGAGACAGATAATTATGAGTCATCAGAAATTCCCACCATGAAAATGGATGTGATTTTGCCTGCTGCAAACTGAAATGGCTGCTGTTTTGGAATGAATCTTCTGTATAAGTGATTGTGAGTATGGAACCGTGTGAGAGTGTGTGTGTGTGTGTGTGTGTGTGTGTGTGAGAGAGAGAGAGAGAGAGAGAGAGAGAGAGAGAGAGACAGACAGACAGACAGACAGACAGACAGACAGACTGTGCTGAATTAAAGACAAGAGTAAACCATGGCCAGCCAGGGAACAACTCACAAAACTTCACTGCTATAAAATACACCCTTTTAAAAATAGGATCTTCCTGCAAGGAGGTATATACAGAGTTATCCCACTTTCTCCTCACAACAGCCCTTTGAGGTAGGTTAGGCCTGAGAGATGGTGACAGGACTGGCCCAAGGTCATCTGAGTTGCTTCATGGCTGAGTGGGGATTTGAATCTGCTTCTGCCCAGTCTGTCTCCATTGTTCCATGCTGGCTGTTGGGGGGGGGG
>NW_015164664.1:1290035-1290175 GCF_001447785.1 Gekko japonicus | reverse complement strand
TCAGACTATATTATGAAGCGGTCTGTCTAACCTGGATGGAACAATGGGTCAAACTAGAGAATGATAAGCTATTGGGGTTAGAGGGCCATGATTGTAGATTTGGTTGGCATGCATATTTATGGTATGATAAAACAAAAATG
>NW_015164664.1:1289719-1289823 GCF_001447785.1 Gekko japonicus | reverse complement strand
AATATGAATATGAATGGTTGAAATACATGCAGATTTATGACCTTTTTAGATCAGATAAAAGAAATTATGGTTTTAGAGAAGAAAAAAATGAAATGGAAAATGTT
>NW_015164664.1:1279121-1289474 GCF_001447785.1 Gekko japonicus | reverse complement strand
AAAATTGCAAATATGAACCAGAATATGTCAAACAAATGTTGGAAATGTAAAAGTCATGAGGGCTCATTTTACCATATGTGGTGGACTTGCGAGAAAGCTGTAGACTTTTGGACAAAAGTCCACAAAGAAATGCAAAAAATATTGAAATGCTCTTTCAAAAAGGCACCAGAAATTCTGCTTTTGGGACTGAAAATGGAAGAAGTCAATAGATTTATGCACAATTTTGGAAAACAGAGAAAGTGCCAGAAATCGAAGACTGGATACAAAAAGTTCTGTTCATGGCAGAAATGGATAAAATCACGAAAAAGTTGAATAACAAAGAAGACGACGTGTTTTTTCAAGAATGGAGTGACTTTAAAATGTATTTGGAAAAGAACTGGGATGTGAAACAAAACTTAATATGTTTAGATCAATATTAAGTCAAATGATGTTATCTTGAGATTGTAATGATAAGAAAATGATATAATTCATGATGTAAAGTAATGTGGAGGGGGGGGGGAAGCATTGCGGGAAGCCACCGGAGGGAGGGGAGGAAATGGGAATGGGGTAGACAATGGAAAGGATGAAATGGTTTAATTTTAAATGTTGAATTCCTAAGAAAATAAAAATTTGTTTACCAAAAAAAAAAGAAAGCAGAAGGGATCAGAAGCAGCCAGCCCAACAGCACAAGGAATACAAGAGCTTACATCTGTGATGGGAGAGAAGTGACAAATGCACTGAAGCCACTTGGCCCAGGACTTCTTGCAATGCAGCAGATGATGCTGAAACACAATGCTCAGACTGTGCAACTGTCAGCCTGTCCAGTGTAGCTGCTCCTAGCAGCAAAATGGCAGCAGCAGCTGAGGGGGTGATGAGCAGAAGGCCAGCACAATTAGTACCATGAGAGAAGCAGGAGAGAATGAGAGCGGGTAAAGATTGAGCAAGGGATGAGCTGGGCCAGCAGCACTGCCGGGGGGGGGGGGGCACCAGCAGGCCTGCCTGGCTCACCGCAAAAGGCCCCACGATCTCAGCGTGTGTTGTGTCTGACCAAGGGTGACTTCTTTTTTTAGCTTCACAGTTTTGCAGTGGGTTGCAGGGTCAAAAGCCTACGCAAGACACTCAAGCGAGCCAAAGTGTTTGGGTGATTCTGGCAGAGGCAAAGGAATGTCCCCTGGTATCTGTTTCTAGAGAGTTTAGGGCAGAATTCAGAGAGCTGTTCATCACACCTTGGCATCTGCAGAATCTTGACCCCTGCCATCCTGCAACTGCTGCTGTGCAGTCTACAGATCTTAAAACAAAGAGGTGAATTTCCAGTACAACGCCAATGCACAGCTGTCTGTGATTAATACAAATCTTATAACATAAGAGCCCTGCTGGATTAGATCAGTAGTCCATCTAGTCCAGCATCCTGTCTCATGCACTGACTAACCAATTCCCCTGGAGGTCCAACAAGAGGGCATAGAGGCTGAGGCCTTCCCCTGATGCTGCCTCCTGGCACTGGGATTCAGAAGCTGACTGCCTCTGAATGTGGAAGTTTCCTTTGGTCACCATGGCTATTAGCCACTGATAGATCTATCCTTCACAAATCTGTCTAATCCCCTTTTAAAGATGTCTATGCCTGTGGCCATTACCACATCCTCTGGCAGTAAATCCCACATTTTAATCACTCACTGAGTAAAGAAGTATTTCCTTTTATCTGTCCTGCATCTACTGCCCATCAACTTCATGATGTGCCCCTGAGTTCTAGCATGTTGGGAGAGAGAGGTTCTCTCTGTGTACTTTCTTTGCCCTGTGCATAATTTTATAAACCTCTCCCATGTCCCCACTAAGTCATCTCTTTTTTCTAAACTGAAAAATCCCAGACTCTTCAGTCTTCCGTCATTGGAAGGGTGCTCCAATTCATTAGTCATTTTGGTTGCCCTCTTCTGTACTTTTTTCAGATCTGCAGTATCCTTCTTGAGATACAGTGATGGGAACTGCGCACAGTATTCCAGATGATGCAGCACCATAGATCTATCCCCTGCCAGAATTACACAGAAAGAAGCCAAATCTCCAAGCGCACCACATCTGGAAATGCTGATTTGCTGATGCTCCCAGGGGTTGAATGCTAAGCAAGGCTCTCTCTTGACCGAGGGTCAGATCGCTCAGTTCTTGATCACTGGTACAGAGATTGATTTGAGCGAAGAAACAGTTGGTTTGATCTTATTTGGCAGCCTGGATGCCACAAGGAGTAAGAGCAACCAGGAACTTGCTGAGGAGAACAGGGTAGAGAACTCTGTACAGTTCTGTGTACTGTGTACAGTTCTGGTCACCACACCTCAAAAAGGATATTATAGCACTGGAAAAAGTGCAGAAAAGGGCAACTCGAATGATAAAAGGGTTGGAACAATTTCCCTATGAAGAAAGGTTAAAGCACTTGGGGCTCTTTCGTTTGGAGAAACAACGGCTGAGGGGTGACATGATCGAGGTTTATAAGATTATGCATGGGATAGAGCAGGTCGAGAAAGAAGTACTTTTCTCCCTTTCTCACAATACAAGAACTCGTGGGCACTCAATGAAACTGCAGAGCGGTCGGGTTAGAACACATAAAAGGAAGTACTTCTTCACCCAAAGAGTGATTAACACTTGGAATTCACTGCCACAGGAGGTGGCGGTGGCTACAAGCATGGACGGCTTCAAGAGGGAATTAGATAAACATATGGTGCAGAGGTCCATCGGTGGCTATTAGCCACAAGGTATAGATAGGGACTCTGGGGCAAGTGATGCACTGTATTTGCTTGGGGGGGGGGGCAACAGTGGGAGAGCTTCTAGTGTCCTGGCTCCACTGCTGGACCTCCTGATGGCGCCTGGTATCTTTGGCCACTGTGTGACAGAGTGCTGGACTGGATGGGCCATTGGCCTGATCAAACACTGGCTTCTCTTATGTTCTTAATGAAACCCCAGTATCAGGAGGAAATCCTGTGGTCGAGATGTCCACAGAACTAACTTCCTGAGCACAGAAGCTGCTGCCATCAAACTGTGGAAGTTTCTGGGATTCCTAGTTGAAAAGTCGGCCTTAATCGTATCAGTTACCCTGGATCTCTTGTAGATCTCTCTTTGTTTGTTTTTAATTTCTTCCCTACCAATGGGGCCGTTTTGCTGAGACCCAGCCGAGAAAGGAATTCCTGAGGCAGTGTGCTACAGGGGTCAGCATCTCAAGACAGACTGGGAATTCTTTGCACTGCAAGGGGTCTGTATGTCAATAAGGCGCCTTTTGTTTTAGATCATCACCTTTCACTTAGCCCTCTGAAAGTCCAAATGCTGGTTAGTCAGACATGAATTTTTTTTTAACAGAAATTTTATTGAAGTTTTTCAGCTAACAAAACATTAAGGTTAGTCAGACATGAATGACAGAGCTCGCCTTGAGTGGTGGCTGGCGAGTGGGTGGGTGACGTATGTTTCATGGGTGACCTTAAAGGCCCTGAAGACACAGAAAAAGGGGGCTATAGTTTCCTGTCCTATATGCAGCTGTGACTCTCAGCACAGGCGGAACTCCTGAGTCTAAGACCGCTACCTCCCAGGGCAGAGAAAATGGCCAAACATCTGCTTCTGATTACACTCGTTGCATTCCAGTCAGCCCTATGCAAAGGCTTTCTTGCACAGGGCCTCTGTGGCAGTACAAGCACCGCCCTCCACCTCACGAGGCCCTTGAGGCCTGGAGTCTGCTCTCCAGCCTTGTCACATTCCCACCAACTCTTGTTCCCGCGGCCGTGCCCCTTCTGTCCCACTCCAGTGTCATCCTGCCTCATCTCCATACTTCCCTCCACCACCCCTGGTCCCAGGGGGCTCTCATGGTTCCCCCACACAGTTCGGATCTTGTGAGATTCCTTGTCCAGGGCTGCAGCTGGCCAGGTGGAGCTTCTGAGAAATGAATGGAGAATTAGTGATTTCCTCAGAACCGATAGAAACGTTTGTCACCCTCTTGCCAAGCCCAAGTAGGTATGTGTATTTCAGAGCCAAATACAGGGTTCAATCCCCCAATGAATAGTTGAGCCTTAAAAAGCAGCTATGGGGAGAGTTATATTTGAGCTGCAGCTCAATAAGGAACAAAGAGTAAGGAACAAAGATGGATGCTATCTCCCCCCACACTAGAGTTGCCAACTGTGACTTACCTCACCAGCGGGGGACTCCTGGGGGATCCTGGTGTGTGCGTGTGCGCGCCGCATTCGCATCACAGGGCAATTACGTCATGATGCCGGGCACGCTGGGGGCGGGGCCATGACCATACAAGGGAAAACCATAGAGTTTTCCCTTGTATGGCTGTGGCCTCGCCCCGAGCGTGCCCGGCGTCATGACGTCACTGCCCTGTGACGCGCATGCCGGGGCGGGGTTCCCCCCGGGGCCCGATTCCCCGGCGTCTGGGAACGGGCCTCTGGGGCGGGGGATTTTTCGCCCCCCAGGGGGATTTGGCAGCTCTATCCCACACACACGCACACACTGCATTTTTTGGCCATCAAGTCACAGCTGAGTTATGGCATCCTTCCAGGGTTTTCAAGGCAAGCGGTGTTCAGAGGTGGTTTGCCATTGCCTGCCTCTGCACAGCAACTCTGGCACTTTTTGGTGGTCTTCCATCCAAAGACTGACTAGGGCCAACAATGATTAGCTTTGGAGATCAGATGAGATTGTGCTAGTATAATGTACTGGGTTCAAAACGCATAGTCAAGTGATTTCAGTTCATAATTTATTAGTAGGCAAAACTGAGACAAGGAAGCAGGACCTGGGGGTCTGCTTATATGTTGGTCCAAACCACACCCCACACCCGTGATAGGTTTATTTACAGTGCACCAATAACCTTAGGTTCCTTTGCAGATCTGGGCCAACCTATTGGTCCGTTTTAGGATCCTACGAGTCTATTGTTTCAGGACACGAAGCTTTGCTAGTGCGCCCCCGACCGCATGCATGGTCCTTTGTTAGTACATAACACCCCTCCCCCCAAAGTTTGGTTCCCCCTAACAGACAAAGTCTTTGAGGTAGGTGGGCCTCTGCTGTTCCCTGGTGGACCGGTGTACTTCGGGGGCCGGGGACGTCCCTCCTGGCCCGGCCCTCAGCTATTCCGGCAAAGCTTCCAATCGCTCCGTTGGGGCAAGAGGGTTGCTGGATTCCTGACCATGGGGCCGATCGGCGTTGTCGCTGGCGGCCGCTTCTGGCAGAGCGCTTGGCCTCAGAGGAGCGTGTGCAGACGTATCCTGATCCTCCGGCTCACTTTCTGCTGGGCTCGGGCGTTCGTCTTCGCTGTCCTTTGGTCTGTCCATGGTCCACATGTCTCTTTAGCAGTTGGCCGCCGTCCCCAGAGACCTCGTATGACAGAGGGCCCATCACTCTGATTACCTTGGCCGGATTCCATGCTGGGCCCTGGGCATAGTTCTTGGCGTACACAGGATCCCCTGGAAAGAATCCTCGTGGCGCCTCTTGGTTCTCTGGGGTTATGCTGTGTTCCGGTGCCCGATCAAGGTGCAGCCGGTCTAACTGCATCATGGATCACCGTCCCATTAGTAGCTCCTCTGGGCTGCGTACGGTGGTGGAGTGTGGCGTGATTCTTTGGTTAAAGTGGAAGATGGCCAGCTTGTAGTCCCAGTCAGTGTTCCCTCTAAGCTGAGTTAGTGTGAGCTAGCTCACAGTTTCTTAGCCTCTAGCTCACACATTTTTGCCTTAGCTCAGGAAGGATGGCTCCAGAGCAAACTAATTTATGCAGCAGCAAATCGCTCACTCACAACTTTAATGCCAGTAGCTCACAAAGTAGATTTTTTGCTCACAAGACTGCACAGCTTAGCGGGAACATTGGTCCCAGTCGCCTTGATTCATATGGCGCAGTGCATCCTTTGTTGTGTGGACCATGCACTCGGCCTGGCCGTTGGTCGCGGGGTGGAACGGTGCGGAGTGGATGTGCCTGATCCCATAGTATTGCACGAACTCCAGGTGAAGGCGGTCCCGTTGTCCGTTACTAAGGAGTCCGGGATGCCGTGCATGCTGAAAATCCGTCACATTGCCTGTATGGTGGATCAAGACGAGGTGGATGGGACCGGGACCACTTCCAGTCATTTGGTGTAGGCGCCCACCAATATGAAAAAGATTTGTCCCTGAAAGGCTCCTGCAAAGTCTAGATGGAGTCTAGCCCACGGCTTGTATGATGACTCCCATGGCCACATGGGGGCCCCGGGGGGTTCAGTCCGCGACTCCTGGCATGTCTGGCAGCGCTTCACCCGGTCTTCAATTTCTGCGTCCAACCCCGGCCACCACACATAGCTCCTGGCCAGAGCCTTCATCCTTACAATCCCCGGGTGCACATCATGCAAAGCTGTGAGCACCTGCTTGTACAGCGGAGTTGGCACCACCCCCCGGCTTCCCCATAGCAGGCACCCTTTATGGGTCAACAGCTCATCCCGTCGAGACAAAAAGGCGGCAAACTCCAGGCCCACCTGGCTGGTGGGCCACCCCCTCCCCACCCAGTCCAGGACCTGGAAGAGGACACATCTTGGATGGCTTCGGCACAAAATGGTCCATGAGGGCCTTTACCAGTTCCTCGAACATGGCAGCGTCCAGTTTCTTCAGGATGATGAGGCTCTGGGCCAGGTGGATCGTGGAGATGCCGCACATGCTGAGAAGCCACGATTTTTTCATGTCGGCTTCGGTGGTCCCCTGGACCTTGAAGAAGTAGGTGAGTTGCTCGACCCAGGCCTCCCAAAGTTCGGGGTGAGCTGGGTCGAAGATGGAGATCTGTCCCTGAGCAGCAGCCATGACTCTCGAGCGGAGTGGGGAGCGATGTCCTGGGGAGCGGAGCGCAGTGCGGGGTTGTTCGTGAGCGGTGCGGGGTGCGGTGTCCAATGGATCGGTGCTCGGCTGGAGGAAGAGTCAGGCTCACTCATCAGGATCCCACCTTCATCGCCAGTATAATGCACTGGGTTCAAGACACATAGTCGAGTGATTTCAGTTCATAATTTATTAGTAGGCAAAACTGAGACAAAGAAGCAGGACCTGGGGGTCTGCTTATAAGTCGGTCCAAACCACACCCAACAAACATACCCCATACCCGTGATAGGTTTATTTACAGTGCACCAACAACCTTAGGTTCCTTTGCGGAGCTGGGCTAACCTGTTGGTCCATTTTAGGATTCTACGAGGCTATTGTTTCGGGTCGCGAAGCTTTGCTAGTACACTTGACCACGTGCGCACCCGGCCATGTGCGTGGTCTCTGTTAGTACATAACAGCTAGCCTGGGCCACCCCCCTTTCCAGTGCCAGAAATCCAGCCCCCATCTCGCTCAGTAGACAGACGTTTCAGATAGCTGCATTGGTCCAAAGAAAAATCCAAAAATAAAGGGCCATGTGATACCTTTTATTAAGATCAATTACACGAAAAAACTGTTTGTGAGCTTTTGAGTTCTCCAGAACTCTTCATCAGTCTGGATCTTAAAAAACAGAAACAGAAAAAAGGGTGAGGAGATGTTTCTGGTCATGGCCTCCTCCCCACTTAAAACTTCTAGTATGATTAAAACTTTTGGAGAACGTAAAATATTGCATACTGTTTAGTGTACTTTGGATGAATTGTAATAAAAAGGGTTTTGGATCTCTCTGTCACAGCTGCTTTTAAAAGCTAAAGTTGGAGGTCCAGCTGCAGATCCCTATTTAAAGTGGCATCTAAGTTAGACAGGTTGAGAGCAGTTTTTATCAGCAAAGAATCTGTCCATTGCATCACAATGGGTTTATCAAGATAGTTCCAGGTGGTCAGCCATGTTGGTCTGAAGTATTAGAACTAATTTAGAGTCCATTAGCACCTTTAAGACCAACAAAGGTTTATTCAAGGTATGAGCTTTTGTGTGCAAGGCACACTTTTTCAAATACATTGGAATGTAGGTAAAGTTCAAACTTATACTGAATGTAATGCAAGGAATATTGGGATGTTTTGCTGACATGACACTCCATCCCCCTCAAAAAGTGCTGTTAAGTGATTTTCACACGTGGGAGGAGAGAATGTAGATTCTTGATTTGCTTCCCACAATTAGAAAAGACACCTTTAGACATTTATCTGCTATTTTGACATATTTATTGCTTTACAGCTGTTGACCATATAACCTTAGCTTGTTATTTAGTTCTGACTTTGCACACCTTAAACATCATCATGTTACATGTTAATTTGCTGTTAAGTCCATGTCTATAAGTTTCAACCTCACCTACCATTACAATGTATTTGAAAAAGTATGCCTTGCACACAGAAGCTCATATCTTGGTCTTAAAGGTGCCACTGGACTCTAAATTTGTTCTAATCGGTTATCAAAATATCCTCTTCCAAGGGGTCAGATCTAGGATCCTGAATTGTCTTTCAAAACTCTGCAAAATAAGACTCTACAGATGCAACGGTGACAGAGGATAATGATTTCTGGGTCACCATAACACCATCAGCGAGGCATGTTCCATGGCATGTTCAGTCTGGCTTGGCACCAGCCTTTTGCTTACAAGGCTTACAATGCTCTAGCTCAGAGGTCATTTCGGGGGGGAACGCAGGGGAACGCAGTTCCCCCTGGTGAGGTGCAGGGGGCCGGGGCACATGATGAAGCCCCGCCCCTTGCTTCCGGCCGCCCTGCTTCCAGCCCTCATTCAGCCAGGAGGAGGCAGGAGAAGAGGGAGGGTAAGTTGCTTCCTCCCTGCCTCTCCGCACCCCTGCCTGCCTGGGGCCAGGGAGGGCCTTGGCGGGGCTTCCTCGCACTCCCGCCGGCCTTGCAGGTCCACCGCCGGCCCCCCCGATGTCAGGGGGTGTGGCATATGCTAATGAGTTATGCTAATGAGTTCCCCTAGCTCTCTTTCTACGAAACGACCCCTGCTCTAGCTACTTTCCAACCTGCTTCTGGGTAAGCCGGGGACTGGAAAACCTGAAACAGGGGAGACGGTGCTGGGGAGTGAGCCTGTCTCCTGGACAATCCTGTCTTTCTAGCTGCCGCAGATCTGATCATTACAACAGTTGCGCTTCAGTCTTCCCACCAGATTCCTGCTTGGCACAGAATAGTCAATCCAGAAGATGCATTTGTCAGGCCCAGTGCTACATGGGACCACCTTAGGGTAGCCAGTCTTTTTGCATCCAGCCTTCCTTCCTTCACTGCCAGCAGAAACAGCAGAACCGCCCAGACCAAGACCGCTGTCAGAAGAGGAGCCCCATCTGCCAGGCACAGCAGAAGGAATTATTATTTTATTATTATTATTTGTTTCCACTTTATATCCCGCTCGAACCCCTGGTCGGGGTCTCTGAGCGGCTTACACTTCGGTGCTAGCCACCAATTTTATTGCCCTAACTATGGCCACATATATTGTGAGGGAGAGGGAAACCTACCTGCACCCCCTGTAGTGGTGGTTGGTGGCTGGTTCTGTTTTTCTGGCTCCGGCAATTCTCTCAGGCGGGGCTCCCTTCTTCAGCTTCTCAGGCGGGGCGCCTTCTCCGGCTTCTGGCTGCAGCCTTCTCTCAGGGCTAACCAGCTCCAAGGTGCTCCCCCCAACAGCTGCTTCTGAGAGCCTGAGGGTCAAGTTGGCCCTGAATTTTGGGGCCAACTGCTCGTTGCAAAGCTCTGATTTCCCAGGCTACAAAAGACTTTGAAAAGAGATACAATCTAAATAGTAACATTACAATCTCAATAAAAACCCAGGATTATTTTTTTTTTAATAAACCAGAATTTGCCAAGCCTCCTGTTTAAAGACTCTGTTGTTCTGGCCACAAATCACAGATTTGCTATGGGTCAGTGTGGCCCATGATCACCCCCAGGAAGTTGTATGCAGACATGGGGAAACCACCTGCAGTTGACCTTATTAAAAAAGCAATAAACACAAATAAGATTCCTCCAGGGAGTTATTGGGTAAGAGGCCAAAGGCTGAGCTCCTCCTGGCACTTGAGAGGCTTGTGTTAGCTGTTGCCTTGAGACAGGGATCATGTTGCAACGGGTGGCAGAAGCCACAATTAAGAGATTGAAGGCCTTGGAGACCTTGAGGGAACGGGTTCAACAGGGCTTCTTCCTGGCTACGGTTTCCCAAGGAAAAAGCACAGCTACCACTACCACCAGGTGTTGTGTAGGGATTGCAGTATTCCACACACACCCCAGCACATTTCATTGCCCTGTCAACATGGTGGGCTAGCAGTAACCCTGAGTAACCTCTGAACAGGCTAACCGAGGCCTCTGGGCAAACAAAAGGAAGACCAGATATTCAGTAATGATTGACCAAGTCCCTTGCAGGATCGTCTAGAGGAGCAGCAGCACCCTCGGAACTAAAAACAGATGTGTTTTTAAATCTAACCTCAGCTGTCTGCCATTGCTTGGTAGGCACAGACAAAGAGAGGAAGGACTGTGGACTCCCTTGGA
>NW_015164664.1:1258134-1279083 GCF_001447785.1 Gekko japonicus | reverse complement strand
TTGCAGTTGACTTGCAAGAGCGCAGTCTCATGCCTCAGCCTGCTCATTAGCAGCCAGCTTGCTAAGGCCTATCTTGTAAGATGCATCAAAACCTCCTCCAGATGGTTCCGCACTGCTCATCCCCCTTTTCCTTTCTCTGCGTGACCTACCACACCTGATACCTCTGGCCAATCAACTCTGGCGCCACAGTAAGTCACTGGAACTCTGGCAAGTAACTAAGGACCTAACTACAGATTGTGTTTTTCAGTCGTTCCTTCCCAAGTATGTACAATCAAACATGTAGTGCAGATTTCATGTGGGAACTTCATCCCAAGCATCCGTGGCCTCAATTGGGACTGGGATTCTGGTGCACAGGCAGAGGGGGCTTCAGCCTCCTCCCTGTGTCGTTTTCCTGACCTGAAATGACCTTGAGGGGGCACCATGTGCTCTTTTTGGAAATCCACATTCACTGATGGGGTACACCTAGATTACCCCAATGGGGCAAATAATGACCCCCTGGGGCTGTTTCAAGTCGGGCAAATGGAGGGGGAGGTTTCAACCTCTTCTTTTCACATTTCCAAATTGGGATCAAGCATACCTGGGATTAAGTTTCCAGCATGGAACTCACATGACATGTTCAGTCATGAAGAGTTGGGAAAAACATGACATGTAGTTAGACTTTTAGCTGCCTGGTGTTGGTTCAATAAAGGGCTATTTATTGTTTGGGGCATTTGGCTAACTTCTTTAGAGCAAGATAGAAAACATTCAAATCTGAATTCTGAGATCCACAAGCAACCTGTGTAAATTGTGTGTGCTGCTCCAGAGGCTTTCAGAGGTCTAGACAGACAGACAATCTGCAACCTCAACTTGTTTGCTTCTGTCTATCTAAGTCTGTCTGTCTGTCTACCAACCAACCAACCATCTAATTTTATCCCACCTTTCCTCCAGGGAGCTCAGGATGGTATACTCGATAGCCCTGCCCATTTTATCCTTACAACAACTCTGCAAGGTAGGTTAAGCTAAAAGAGAGTGATCTCCATATAGTTTGTGGTAGAATGGAGATTTGAACCCAGGTCTTCCCTGGTCTAGTCTTACACTCTAGCCACTGTATTGAGGAGCTGCAGGGGGAAATGACTTCCTGGACCTAGCCCTAGCATTCCATTCAGTGCATGCTGGGAGAGCACCAGAAGGGTCTCACTGAGGATGTTCTCAAGAACAAGCTAGTGAGCATTTCAGCTGAGAATATCCCAGAACTGATTGTCTAACACTGTTGCTCCAGGACATAATTCAAAGACAACCCAGCCCTTTGCGCTAACTGGTTGGTTCCCACTGGCTGCTCAAGTTGGGGAGGGGGATCAGTGCTCTAGCCCCTCTCATCCCCCCAGCTTCATTGATCCTCCCCCTGTTTGGCTGCACTGATGAGGTGGTGTAAGACGGGAGTTCACACAGGCTTCAGAAAAGGCTGCTACACCCAAGGCAAAGTGGCCACTCAACCAGGAGTGGGATGCTTGGATACAGAGGGAAAAACCCGCTAGTGTTTTCCAGTCTGGTAACCATCACACAAAACTTGTGCCTCTTCCTCTTTTTTTGGCTGTTTTACCCACTTAAAAAGAACTTCTCTCTTTATTCTTAACTTTCGTCGGAAAAGAACTGTGCTCCAGATGTTTGGCTCTCAGCCAGGGGCTCCTAGCCAGTCCTGTTCTGCTGAGATCAGCAGAACATCTTGCTATTGCATCACAGAGAGAGGAACATGACTGTGCGTGAGCTCCAAACTGAAAGCAGCCATCGCTGGGATGGACAAAGAGCTGCCTCAGCTTGTGGGGCCTTCTTCTGCGAATAGGGTGGGGTGAGCATCTCCCAAAACTGACTAGATGCTGTAGCTAAGGGATATTCCTAAAGTCAACAGCACAACTTAATGTGCAAACGATGTTGCAGTATTGTTTGGTTCATAATGGCATACTGAGGACAGACAGAGGGATCCAAGCCTATTAAGAAGCATGTGAGTTATGCACAGTTTCCAGGCAGTTTAAGAAAACGAACAGAAGTTTGCATACATTATGCATGCCTTATGCATGTCAGTTAATAGCAAATGAATAAATAAAAATAGATCAAAGCAAGAGTTCTGTAATAGATCATCCACCATTATTGATTATTATTTACTTCATTTATTTTCTGCCTTTCTTCGCAATGGGGATCCAAAACAGCTTACATTGATTTCCTGTCCTCCATTTTATTCTCACAGCAACACTGCGAGGTAAGTCAGGCTCAAAGTATGTGCTGTGAGCTCAATGGGAAAGCATCTGCTTGGGATACAGAAGGTCCCAGCTTCAGTCCTGGGCATCTCGGGTTAAAGGAGATCAGATGGTAAGTGATGTGCAAGGCTTCCACCTGAGACCCTGGAGAGCCGCTGCCAGTCGGAGTAGACAATACTGACCTTGATGGATCAATGGTCTGATTCAGTAGAAGGCAACTTCATGTGTTCATGTATATGTGACGGACCTAAGATGTTTTTTCATTAGTAAATACAACAAACATTACATAACAACCATACTAGTTATCACGAAGAACTATAAAAACTGCTAACATCTGAATATTAAGGTGATAGTACTTCAAAAATATAGTAGATCTCAGTAGTACGCATTATCCGGGATTATATTAATTCCTGATAAATACTCCACTACAGGAGACCAAAAGGCTTGAAAATCTCTTTGATAGTTATATATATGACGGACCTAAGATTACCCAGCAACGTTCTAAACCCTTGCCTTTTCTGCACTGTCATTTTTGTCCCCCTTTTGTTCCTATTGCTTTGGGGGGGGGCCTTTTCCACATGTGTTTTGCTACCTCTGGGACTACTAGAGAGAGCAAAACACATTGGGAGAAATAAAACCCTGAAGCAATAGGGACAAACGAGTGACAAAAATGACAATGCGGAAGTGTGTTATACCTCACTGGCAGGGCCGGCTCGCCCACTAGGTGAATTAGGTGTTCGCCTCGAGTGCACCGGCCCTTAGGGGTGCCAAACTGCACCCAGGGCCCCCTGCCAAAAGCCCCCCGCCCCTGCCAAAAGCTCATGCTGCGTGCCCTGGCCACCACCGCTGCCTCTTCTCTCCCCCGATTCCCAACGTGGGGAATCCGCCGCCCAGCTGGGCTGCCCAGGGAGGAGGAGCCACATGCCGGCGGGACCCTGCAGGTGGGGGGGGGCTTGGCTGGCCACGGGACCCTCTCCCTCCCTCCCTCCAGTCGAAAGCTGAGCACCCAAGGCAGCGAAACAGCTGCCTGCAAGCGAAGAGCTCGAGGGAGGGAAAAGCTGCCTTCCTCTGTCCCTGGAGGCTGACAAACTTTCCTATCCCCTGTGAGTCACCTCCCAGTTGGTGGGGGCACTTCGCTTCGCAATTGCACGGGCGCATGGAGGGGGGGCACCAGAAGGTAGCCTTGCCTAGTGCGCAAAAAAACCTGGAGCCGGCCCTGCTCACTGGATGTCAGAATATGACAATAATTCCAGTGGAGTGACAAACATCTATTGCAGCAAAATAAACAGGAGGCTTGTGGAACCTTAAAGACTAATATGTTTTTTAATTCCAGAATAAGCTTTCATTGGACCCACTTGTTAGATGCTATGAAATGTCTGCATAGGGGACCCATTCATAGCATCTGAAGATGTGGGTTCTAGTCTACCCAAACTATTGCTGGAATACTTTTTGTTTGTCTTTAAATTGCCACAAGATTTCTGCTTAATTTTGTTAGAATGTAAGATATTGCTTCACAAACAACCTCTTCATTGGGCAAAATGGAAAATGTTAATCCAGGGGTGTCAACCATGCAGCCCACGGGCTGGGTTAGGCCCCTGGAGGGCTTCTATCAGGCTGTCTTCTGCTTCTGCTTTCAGTTCTGCTGCTGCTGTGTCAATGTAGGTTTGCAGCTTACAGATACACAGCTGAACAGCATACTCAAGATTGCAACAGCACAGACATTTTGATGCAATAATTCAGAGCAAGAGATGTCAGTTATCAGGCACTGTTAAATAAACAAAAGTATTGCAAGAGTGCTAATGTTTTAAGCATTATTTTATTTTAAGTTAAAAAAAACCTCTGTGTTTGTGTCCTTTATAAAGCTTATATCTCCACTACCTGGCTTTATTTATTTTATTTATTTATTGGGTTTCTAGCCCGCCATCCCCATGAACGGGCTCAGGGTGGTTTACATTTAAAGGCACTTTTACATTTTATGACACACATGGCCCGGCCCAACAAGGTCTCATTTGTGTCAGATCTGGCCCTCATAATAAATGAGTTCGACGCCCCTGGGTTAATCCTTCTCTCCACAAAAGCTGTGCTGAAAGGGCATAAATACCAGCCAACGAGACATCTCAGACTTCAGTCCGTAAGGTTGCCTGCATATTTAGCTCTTGAGAGGCTACATTACCTCTGAATATAGGTATTGGTATAACTATTGCTGTTGTAATGCATTTAATAACAATGTAATATATGAAAATGATTTTTATCAAGTTTTTACTGCAACAGTGTTAGCATGTTTATGAGTTACAGAGAATTTTTAGTCACCCTAAGTGAAAGGTAGCTCACATCTCAGGTTGCAAATACCAGTGTTTGCTGAGTCACATTCAAACACAGCTCTGACAGTACTTTCAAGATTGAAATGCAAACCGGACTGTAACCAGCAAGGCTTTACAGACTCTTGTGTTGACACTTACAGAAGATTATTGCAATGCTCAATAATAAAAGTGAGCATTTGAATGCAAAATACAATACTTTAGCATTTGTTATGGCAAAAAGGGTTCTTCTAAGCTGGTTTTGCACAGTTTCCCTGCTCTGTACCCATCAACTAAGGACAGCACTTAATGCAGGTGATGATGTTGGTTTTAAGCCCTGAAATGTATCCGTTGGTCTTTCTGGCCCCACAAGACTCTTGGTTGTATCTCCTGCAACAACTACCCCTCTGGAATCCATCATTCATGGCACTGAAGCTCATACCCTGCTGATGGCTAACAGCAAGTGCATCCTACCATGCTAATTAACTGCAAATTAACAAATTAGCTCAGGAGATTAAGTGCATGCCTGTCTTCATGCAATACATCTACATCTTGTCACTTAATCCTTGGGGAAAGGGGATGTTTATATCTCTGACATTCAAAACAAAGGGGAAAATACCCTATTTACTAGATCTAACTGATGCCACTGACCAGCATTTCACTGGCCTGGCTATCTTCTTTCTAATGACCCAATTTACTTCTTTAGAACTGTTTCAAGAATGTAGTAATACAAGCTAGGACAAAACTTGAAAAACTTGCCATCACCACCCAGAGGTAGGTGACTAATGTCCTACTGCCCTTCTGTGGAATTGCTTGGCAGCTGTGCTTTATGCCCTGCCTCTGATCGAGAGCGGATTCTGACCTGACCTGCAGGTTCATGATAGGACTGATGCATGCTTTGCCCTCTTCTCTGCTCTGACCTCCTGTGCCAGTCCAAGGCTGACCTTGTTGCTGGTTTGTCTTTCCTTATCTGCGGCAATGCTCTGCAGAGCCTTGGAAAGTCCTTCCCTGTAAAGCCTTCAGCCTGGATTCCGCTCAGGATATCTCTGTTCTATAATTTGGTTTCCATGATGCTGTCCTTGGACGGCTGTTTAGCTAGCCATCATGTTTATCACAGGCTCACTGCTAGTAAAGTTCATGCAGCTATGAGGGAACCTGGTTGTATTTAGTATCTGACTACACAGCAAAGTGCATTTTCACTCTACATCTGCGACTGAGAAGTGGTGAAAACCTCTTCACCACATGGCTGTACACTGCCCAAGACTGGTTTCCCTGAGGTTGTACACACTTCATTAAGGATAAGAGCTACAGCCACATGATGCAGGCTCTTGTCTGAAGCGCTCTGCTCCTCTGAATTCCTTCCCACTCCATTCACCTGCCATTTATTTATTTATTAGGTTTCTATCCCGCCCTCCCCAAAAATGGGCTCAGGGCAGCTTACATTTAAAGGCACTATGTGCCAGAATACATAAAACATATAAAACCAGATAAAAACAAGATAAAACAGTCATATTATTACAATTAAAGTGCTTAGCATAGAATTGATCTTCCAGTCACATTAAAGATGGCTTCCTGTAGATGGTCACAAGTCCCAATTCAGCCATATCTGTCATCCAATGAGTTGCCAGGGGCTTTGGGTCCCGCAGAGCCATTTGAAGCCGTACTGGGTCCATTTGGCTCCACAGGCAAGCTAAAATCTGCTTGCCACCTAAACAGGGTTGCGGTGGAACATTCAGACGGGCCTTTAGGGCATAGTGGTCTGACCATGGTACTGCCAAAGCAGTAATTCCGGTCCACTGTCATCTCAGCTGCGAAGATCAAATCGAGTGTGTGTCCGGCCCGGTGAGTGGGGGTCGTTATGAATTGGGAGAGTCCCAGCACCGCCATGGACGACACTAGGTCCGCTGCCTGATTGGAATCCGCGTCATCGGCATGGACGTTGAAATCACCCAAGACCAGCAGCCTAGGGTGCTCCAGCGCCCAGCCTGATATGGCCTCCATCAGGGACGGGAGGCTATTGGACGGTGCGTTAGGTGGTAGGTACACCAGCCAAATTGCCAAACTCTCCTCAGCCTCCAGCAGCAGACCGACACACTCGATGCCCGTGGTCTCCAGCGGCAGGAGCGCCCTGAAGGAGTAAGCCTCCTGAATGAAAGTAGCCACTTCTCCCCCCTGCCCCCTAGTCCGTGATTGGTGTAGGACCAAGAACCCAGGAAGGGCAAGCTGGGAGAGAGCTAGTCTCCCCGTCCAGCACCCAGGTCTCAGTCACACATGCCAGGTCTACCTCCTGTTCCAAAAGGAAGTCCTGAAGGACTGTGGTCTTATTTATAGACCTGGCACTGCACAACACCAATGTCGGAGGGGGGTTATTAGCCTTAGCCCCACTGCCGACAACCTTCGGAATGGGTATTTGGGATACCAATTGGTAAGTATGTTGTTATTGATGGAGGGTTGTTGAATCCCCCCCCCCAGTAGAATAAGCATAAAATACACATAAATATGCCTATCATTTACTGTATATGTGGAGTACACATGCTGGAAGTCATGCCTCTGAGACCATCAATGGCATCAATCTCAATAAAAAAGACACCATATAAAACCGCTTTATAAAAGTTTCCAGTGAGTGAAAAAGGAAAGTTTTACACTCCCTGTAGGAGCTTGGAAGTGATACTGTTGTCTTCATCTCTTCTGGAAATCAGTTCCAAAAAGGAGGAGCCACTGCAGTAACGGTTCTGGATCCTCCCCAGTTGAGAGCCAGTTTGGTGTAGTGGTTAAGTGCGCGGACTCTAATCTGGGAGAACTGGGTTTGATTCCCCACTCCTCCACTTGCACCTGGCTGGATGACCTTGGGCAAGCCATAGTTCTGATAAGCGCTGTTCTTGAAAAATAGCAGTTTCTCTCAAGAGCTCTCTCAGCCCCACCCACCTCACAGGGTGTCTGTTGTGGGGAGGGGAAGGGAAAGGAAGTTTGTAAGCTGCTCTGAGACACCTTTGGGTACTGAAGGGAGGGGTATAAATCCAATCTCTTCTTCTTCTTCTTGTCACTTGGCAAATGGCTAAATCTGAACTGCCATGCAGGGAGAGGCTATCTGCACATAAGTGGGCCTTGCAATACGGGGCTGTTTACACAGCTACTATAAGCTAAGCCTAACTGCTTTACAGGCCAAAGCAGCCATGGGTGTGTGTGTGTGTATGTGTACAGCAGATGCATAAATAGATTTTGTTCTTTCCTATCAAAATTGAGAAGGAACAGACTACAAGTTATAGTAGAATGGATGCCTGGAAGATGGGATATTTTACGAAGGCAGCCTGTCTTGTTTTCAAAGGAGTGGGGAGTTCTCATGAATTTTCACTTGTGTCATAGTGTAGGGGGGAGATCGGACCTTCCTTTCTGGAGGTGCTGGAAGAGGCAGTCAACTTCTGAATCTCAGTGCCAGGAGGCAAGGTTGGGGGAAGGCCTTGGTCTCTATCCCCTGTTGTTGGCTGTCCAGAGGAACTGGTTGGCCACTGTGTGAGACAGGATGCTGGACAAGATGGACCAGGGCTCTGATCCAGCAGGGCTCCTCTTATGTTCTTAATCCTGGCAAAAGGCAGGGAAGATCTCTCCCTTCCCCAGTCCGTTCACACCACCATTCCCTGGAGGGAGTCTCTTTCGACCCCGCACATATATGCCGTGTGGGTATCTGCTTTGCGGCTGGGAAGTACCATGGGAGGAACGTGAACAGCCTCTTCTCTACCTCCTGGTAAGTAAAGGTAAAGGTTCCCTTGCTCGAAAGACAGTCGAATCCGACTCTAGGGTTGCGGTGCTCATATCCGTTTCAAAGCCGAAGAGCCAGCACTGTCGGAAGACATTTCCGTGGTCATGTGGCCGGCATGACTAAACACCAAGGTGCACGGAACGCTGTTACCTTCCCACCCACCGAAGTGGTACCTATTTATCTACTTGCAATTTCTTGCTTTGGAACTGAAAGGTTGGCAGGTAGGCCAGTGCAAAGGACGCGCTGGCCCAGCAGCTACAAATACCGCGAGGGACGTTATTCGTGGCTAGTGGTTGTCTTTCCTGGCAAATGATCGGAGCCAGCTACAACGGAGCGATCCAAAAGCGGGTCGACTGTCTCTCGGATCAGGCTTGCTGGGCGGGGCGAAATTGGCTGAGCAGCCGGAGCGGCGCCTTCTCCTCCTCCTCCTCCTCCACGTGGCCGGGCTGCCTTCTTTGTTTATCCGGCGGGCTGGTGGGTCTGAACTTCGTCCGCCCGGCCCCCGGAGGCGGGTCCTAGTCTCAGTTCGAACCTCCTCCTGGCCCGGGAGTGGAGAGGCTATTGCGCGAGGAGAAGCAGAGCAGCTCCGGATCGCCTCTGGATGCCTCCAGGATGACCCAGGCAGCCCCGAGCCAGCCGTACTTTATAAGCTAAGCCTAACTGGTTTACAGGCCAAAGCAGCCATGGGTGTGTGTGTGTGTGTGTACAGCAGATGCATAAATAGATTCTTTTGTTCCTTCCTATCAAAATTGAAAAGGAACAGACTACAAGTTATAGTAGAATGGATGCCTGGAAGATGGGATATTTTCCGAAGCCAGCCTGTCTTGTTTTCAAAGGGGTGGGGAGTTCTCATGAATTTTCACTTCTGTCATAGTGTATGGGGGAGAATCAGACCTTCCTTTCTGGAGGTGCTGGAAGAGGCAGTCAACTTCTGAATCTTGGTGCCAGGAGGCAAGGTTGGGGGAAGGCCTCGGTCTCTATCCCCTGTTGTTGGCCGTCCAGAGGAACTGGTTGGCCACTGCGTGAGACAGGATGCTGGACGAGATGGGCCACAGCTCTGATCCGGCTGGGCTCCTCTTACGTTCTTAATCGTGGCAAAAGGCAGGGAAGATCTCTCCCTTCCCCAGTCCGTTCACACCACCATTCCCTGGAGGGAGTCTCTTTCGACCCCGCACATATATGCCGTGTGGGTATCTGCTTTGCGGCTGGGAAGTACCATGGGAGGAACGTGAACAGCCTCTTCTCTACCTCCTGGTAAGTAAAGGTAAAGGTTCCCTTGCTCGAAAGCCAGTCGAATCTGACTAGGGTTGCGGTGCTCATATCCGTTTCAAAGCCGAAGAGCCAGCACTGTCGAAAGACGTTTCCGTGGTCATGTGGCGGCGCACGAACGCTGTTACCTTCCCACCCACCGAAGTGGTATCTATTTATCTACTTGCAATTTTTTGCTTTGGAACTGCTAGGTTGGCAGGTAGGCCAGTGCAAACGACGAGCTGGCCCAGCAGCTACAAATACCGCGTGGGACGTTATTTGTGGCTAGTGGTTGTCTTTCCTGGCAAATGATCGGAGCCAGCTACAACGGAGCGATCCAAAAGCGGGTCGACTGTCTCTCGGATCAGGCTTGCTGGGCGGGGCGAAATTGGCTGAGCAGCCGGAGCGGCGCCTTCTCCTCCTCCTCCTCCTCCACGTGGCCGGGCTGCCTTCTTTGTTTATCCGGCGGGCTGGTGGGTCTGAACTTCGTCCGCCCGGCCCCCGGAGGCGGGTCCTAGTCTCAGTTCGAACCTCCTCCTGGCCCGGGAGTGGAGAGGCTATTGCGCGAGGAGAAGCAGAGCAGCTCCGGATCGCCTCTGGATGCCGCCAGGATGACCCAGGCAGCCCCGAGCCAGCCGTACTTCCGATCCGACAGCAGCGACTCTGCCGCCCACATGCTGGGCGACGGGCCCCGGGCTGAGAAGTACCGTCGGAAAAAGCGCTGCAGCCCGGTCTGGCTGGCCGTGGCCGCCATGGGCATCCTGGCCCTGCAAATCGCCTCCACCACCGGCCTCTTCGTCTACTTCACGATGTCCATCTCCAAGGTGAGGGGGGCGGGGAATCGGGCCGCGATCCGCAAAGCGCTTAAGCCCGGGGGAGGGGGGGGGAAGAGAAGATACCGAAGCTCTCCCTCGGAGTCCTGGACAGTCGCTTCCCAGGCCAAGAGGAGCGCACGCAGATGCTGAAGGCAGGAGGCCTGCTTAATCCTCCCGGGAGTGTGTGTGTGTAAGAAAACAGGGCAGACGGTGGCTCCTGACCTGACGGCCTTGCCTTGCCTGGTTACGGCAGAAGGCGAGAAGTGGGACAAACGCGGGGTTGCCGTCGATTTGGGAGTTCTTTTCCTCTGGCAGAAGGCCGCGAGAGCTCCGTCCGCCAGAGACTAGAACAGCCCTCCTCCCTCCCTGCTTTTGCCCCTTCGGAACTCCCAACGATCCCTCTTGGGCGGGGGGCGAGGAGGAACCTTCGGTTTCGGCCCCAAGACTCGCTTCCAAGCAGCTGTGCTGAAAATCGCAGCCCCAGTAGTCGAACGAGTCAAAGCACGTTTACGCTCAAATCAGTCCCGCGGCGGTCAATGTTTGGGCTGCGAATGGCGCTCCAAAGCCACTACTAGCCCTCCCCGGTCTTGCCTGCCGGCCCTTGGTTTGCGGCTCCTTAGAAACCAGCGTGAAGAACCGGCTTGCTGAGCCGTTCCTCAGGCTGGCTGCCTGGAGGTGATTCTTCTTGCGCCGCTGGAAAGGAGCCAAGCCTGTGTCGAGGGGGTGGGGCGGCAGTTTGCAGACGTGCGATTGCCCGCTCCATGGCGAAACTATCCCGCGATGTTGTTGTGTGCATTGCAGACCTTATTGTCAAGCGCGCCCTCGTGTTAAAGCTCCTCCCTCCCTCCGTTGGGTTAAACTGTGAAGTTCTTTGGAGCGGCGGCGATCCGGAAGGGAGAGGAGGAATGTTTAGAATCAGAGCGCCACTCCAGTCTTGCTTTCCAAGTATTTTGACTGGCTCGGCCAGGATCGCTGTGCTGACCTGAGCAGGAGCGGTCGGATAAACAGCCCTGTGGGAAAGTGAAAGCAAAGCCCTGCCGTTCCCACAGGACCAAACCCCTCTCCCCCTTCCTTAGAGGAAAAGCAACAAGGGTTGGTTGCCCTGGTTCAAGACCTGGATTTGGTTTGCAAGCCTGGCTCTGGAAGGTTTGTGGCTGCCTCAGATTTGGAGCTTGCAGTTTTTAGAAACCTGCCTCTTCAATCTGCAGAGGTGAACCAAAGGTAATTGCTCTGCTCAACCTTTAAGTCCCGAGTAAACAGCAAGGACTTTACTGTTTTGAAATCTTCGGGTTTTCAGATTGCCGGAGATACCCTGGAGGGTGATTTTCCAAGGTCTGCAGAAGAAACTGATAGCCCAGTTTATACCTAATTCGCTGAGTGAGAAAGTGCCCTCAACTGTACTTGAGACACATAAAATCTCCACAAGTGTCAGTTTGGCTTATCGAAAACACAGAACACACTGAGTAAAGCAAAGACAGACAATTTAGTTTTGCGTTTGCCTGACGTTGTGTCATAGTAACTGTTTTCAATTCCACTGCTCCCCTTGGGAAAATGCGGAGGCACAGCTCTTGAGCTAGGCTTCTCTTTGCAGAAGTCCCCTTGCTCTTTCGGAAAGGCCACAAGACCACCATAGACTACACAGGCATTTTTTTTTCATTTCCCCACATCTGCCCTTTGAAAGAAAAATATGTATTTAAATGCAACAAAATCCACTGTCTTTTGGATTCTGTTTGGACATTAAAAACATGCACACACATGTGCAAAAAACATACGGGAAGAAGCTCAAGGTTGCTGCAGTCTTCTTTCCCCGTTGGCCTGGCTTTTGAGAGGTTGGGAGAAGACTGGGTTCAGCTGAATGGGATCCTTCACAGTTGTGGTTCGAGCAATCAGCCCTTTGTGATGGAATGGACAGCAGATGCATAAATAGATTTTTTTTGTTCCTATCAAAATTGAGAAGGAACAGACTACAAGTTACAGTAGAATGGATGCCTGGAAGAGGGGCTATTTTCTGAAGCCAGTCTATCTTGTTTTCTAAGGGGGGTGGGGAGTTCTCATGAATTTTCAATTGTGTCATAGTGTATGGGGGAGAATTCAGACCTTCCTTTCTGGAGGTGCTGGAAGAGAAGAGCTGTCTCTCACCAATCAACAGTATTCAGGAAGCCAGATTCTCAGACAGGAGGAAGCCAATGTAGACCATGTGGATAAGGGTACCCAAGAATGTCTAGACAGGTGGATAAGAGCATGAGTGAGGTTCTGCAAACACGGATCAGTGACTTCTAGCGGCAAAGGTGGGGACCAGCATGAGAAGGCTGAGATATTACATTGTATTATTGAGTGGGGATGTTACGACCAGGGGCTCCTGGAAAGATGGGCTGATTTTGAGCTCGGAATCTACAATCAGTTCAAGTGAAACAAAACCACAGACTGCAGTCCTGTTCCCCTGGGAAAGGTTGTGGCTGCCCAAATGCATCGTAATAGAAAAGGCCTTTGGGTAAGACAGGCCCAGGTTGCACGTAGGATGTGAAGAAGCTGCAGCAGGTGAGATGCTGGGGGGGGGGGCAGGGGAACATGTCTGTCATCTTCAGTGGTGGCCTGCCTTGCTTGTGAATCTTTTGTACAATAATTAACCTCAGTGGGGAAAAACATTTCCTTGTAACTTCTTTGAAAAGGCCCTTACAGCTTTTGTGCATATTGTTGGCAACCTGCCACTCAACCTTGGGACACAGAAAGCTGTCTGTTTTGTTTCCTGTGTGCATGTTGTGGAGGTGTAGCATTGCCTCCCCTTTTCTAAAGGACAGGTACTGTCCATCTTGAATAGAACCACACCAGTCTGAAATTCACAGGGGACGTTTTTGCCAGCATAGAACAGCCATGACTTGTAGAGCTTCCACTGTTGACCTCTGCCAGTCGCCCAGGTACTGAAAGCACAAAGACTCCGTCCATAAAACGTAGTGGCCACATTGTGGCTTTGGATCTCTGAAAGCCAGTGAGTGGGGAGGTCCTTTAGTGCAGAATCACTGTGGATATTTGGTAGCTTATACTCTCAACCAACAAAGAATCAGACGAGACAGGGGTTATAAGTGGCAGTTGACCCAGTGAGGTCATGGCAGGTGCTGGGTCCGCTGGCACTGAGCACCCCACAAAACATGTATGACAAATTTAGACAGGGTTCAAAGATCCCTGTAGTAAACCGGTCAGCTCCCTGTACTGGCAGCCTCCACCTTCTCCTTATCTGGCAGTGGTGCAAGACCAGTGGTGATTCCACCGCAATCAGAGTCTAGCACGTATTACTCTGGGAGAAGATTGGTAAACAGGTAGGTGTTACATAGCCAGAGAAGGATGGGAGTGGCTGTTCCAGTTCCCCGAACTAGGCTTCCAGGCTTAATCTGGGTTTCATTTTCCCCTGAGCTGCAGCCAGTTGCGTGCAGGAAAGGGAGGAAGGGAAGTTCCCTACAGTTTAAGAGGAGCCCGTTGCAGGCTGGGATGCTGCTCAGAAGAGGGGCTGTAGCCTGTTACTGTCTTTGCTGCCTTCTCAAAGCTGAATGAGGCTGTGTTCACACATCTCTGTCGACCACTCCTTAGTTGTTGTTTCAGCCATTATACCTTGCATGTGGAAATGACCACTGCCAGTCAAGCACCTCAGACAGTTATTTTTAAATGGGAGGCTAGATCACACGTTTGAGCAGCAACTATTTAGTGATGGCTAAATGGAACCTCCATGTGCAGATGCAGTATACTTGAGAATACTCAAGTGGGTGTAATAGCAGGGAGAACTGTTGCATTCATTTTTTATTTTATTTTTGCTTGTTGCTTTCTTAGGGGCATCCTGTTTGCAAGATACAAGACCTTTAGTCTGAGTCTGCAGGATTCCTCTTGTGTGTATGAGGCCCGAGCCTGGGGGAGGGAGGATGTAGATCACCAATGTAGTATTTAGTTCTTTCTACTAATTACCCTAACAATAATTTGCTTCCCTGCCTTTGATGCCCTGGAGTTCCTGATGTACTGCCTTAGACCCTACAGCTGCTAAAAGCACAGAAACCCTGCTAGGAAAAAGGTGACAACCCTGGGGAAGAAAGTGCCACCCCCTCATCCTTCCATACATACATCCAGCCTGATCTCTGTCCTCTACCATATTCTTCTCTTCCTGTCTCTTTGGCCACGAACTGGGAGCATGTGCCTGCCTGCACAGCATGCATGGGGCTGAAGAGAAAGGCAAGCAGGAATTCTCTGGAAACATGTTGCCACCTCCCAGGGAATTAATGAAGGTTAGCATTGATCAGAGAATCTCAAGAGACAGAGCGTAGTGGATGTCTGAGATGCAATGTGTGCAAGAGTGGCAGAAAATACCATAAAGGTTGAAATTGTGTGCATAGTTCTTGATAGGTGGTTTAAAAGGTAAGAATATGGACTGGGAGGGGGGAAAGTATGCAAAATGGAGTGTTTGATTAACAGAATGACAGAAAGAGAAGTGTTCTGACTGCATTTTTATACAGTAAGGTAGAAAGTGAAGATACTAGGGATGTGATTAGGAAGGGTTGGACTCCCTGTGTTTCTTAAATTAAAGTTTGTTCATATTCATTTTCTTTTATAAACACAGCATCCTTGGTGGTTCTTTTGTGCCCTCAACAGTTTTGCTGAAACCTAAGATTCATGGTTTCAAGAGTAATGCTCATACTAGCTGAGCATCGATTCAGGTGGGGGTAGCCTTGTTGGTCTGAAACAGGAGGACGAAGTTTGAGTCCAGGGGCTCCTTTTAGAACAACACAGTTTTATTCTGGGTATGAGCTTTCATGTGCACGCACACTTCTTCAGATACAATGAAACAGAAGTCACCAACCTTTACATATAGGTAGCAGGTGAGGAGGATGTTGCCATGAAGGGCTAATTAGAGTCAAGATGCATAAGTAACTGAGCCGTGAATATAGCTGACTGGATGAAGGCAATTGGTAAGACCTGTGAATAGCAGCACAATAGCATACAGCGTAGTAAACGTAGTTTACAAAAGACGTGAGAACTGAACGATGTTAGCATGTATAGTAAAATGGAGGTGACTAGGCCTTTGGCTGAGGCAGTGGGGGTCCAGTGAAAAGGTCAACCTCTCCTGCTGTGCTGAAGTTCACCATCGCTATGGGGCGGGGCCCAGATTAAGTTAGACCTCAGAGATCCAGAGATTGTGTGCACAAATAGTGCAATCTGTTTTAAATTATTGTTCTTAATGGTTTGCTAATGTATTTATATTGCGGTGCCAAATGGCCCTGTGAGCCGCCCTGAGCCCACTTGCAGGGAGGGTGGAATATACGCTCAATGCTTTTGATGTTAATTGTTGTTAATGATTATTTTAAAACGAATTAAATTTTTTTAAAAAACTAAATAAATAAATAGTGCAATAAGAAACCAATATCTCTTTTAAGCCTTAGGGGTTCCATTGTCTTGAGTGGTGTAATAACTTGTAACTCTGCAATCTCCCATTCTAGCTTATTTCTGAAGTCCCTTTGCAATAAAATAGCTACTTTGAGGTCCCTTATTGGATGTCTTGGAAGGCTGAAGTGTTCTCCTACAGATTTCTCAGTTTTGTGATACTTGATGTCAGAGTTGTGTCCATTTATCCTTTGGCGTAGGGTATGACTCGTTTGCCCTATGTAGAGAACCAAAGGGCATTGTTGGCATTTAATGGCACATATAATGTTAGAGGATGAGCAAGTGAATGAGCCTGAAATGGTGCAGTTGATGTTGTTGGGTCCAGTGATTGTGTTGTCTGGGTGTATGGGGCAGCAAAATTGGCATCTGGGTTTACTGCAAGCTCTGGTACCAGTGTCTATGTTCAAACTAGATGTTGTATTATTGTGGGTGAGGAGCTGTTTAGGACTGGGGGGCTGTCTGTGGGCAAGAAAAAGTTTGCCCCCCCAGTACTTGTGAAAGAAAACTGTCACTGTCCAGTAAAGGTAAAGGTTCCCTTGCTCGAAAGCCAGTCGAATCCGACTCTAGGGTTGCGGTGCTCATCTCCGTTTCAAAGCCGAAGAGCCAGCACTGTCTGAAGACGTTTCGGTGGTCATGTGGCCGGCACGACTAAGCACCAAGGCGCACGGAACGCTGTTACCTTCCCACCTAAGTGGTACCTATTTATCTACTTGCAATTTCTTGCTTTCGAACTGCTAGGTTGGCAGGAGCTGGAACTAGAGACGGGAGCTCACTCCGTCATGCAGCACACTTGGGTCTTGAACTGCTGAACTACCAACCTTTGACAGCCTGCAGTTCAGGGTCTTAAACCACTTGAGCCACCGCAGCTCCCATTGTCCAGTAGAGGTTGTTAAATCGCAGATGATGCATTGAACTCCTTTGAGTTGAGAGCTGTATGTGACCACTAGTGGTGTTCTGTTATTGTCTCTTTGGGGCCTGTCTTGTGACAGGTTTTAGCGAATGGGGATTGAAGTGAATGTTGGTCCAGTGTGATCCTGCAGGCATTGTAGTTGGGGGGAACTGAAAGAGGCAGAGAAATAGATGGCACTTCAGTGAGGGAAATGTCACAGTGTCCTGGTAGGAAGCATCTCTCACTGTGTCAGCATCTGAGTTCAGAGGCAAGGGAGACCTATATTAGAAGGTGGCAGGCATCTTGCCCCCCCCCCCCTTGAGGACAGCTTATCCACACTGAGCGGAGACAGTCTCACCCGCCCTTCTGTAGGTCCTGTTTTGGCCTTAGTCAGGACTCAGCACTGTCTGCAGGGAAACGATGTGCTGACTCAGCCTCTCTAACAGCCGGCAGGCATGTCTGTGGCCCAGCTCTGGTGCACGCTCTCTCTCTCGTGCAAGCTTTTGTTTTTAAACACAAATGCACACACACAGAGTTCATTTCACAATGCCTGACCCAGTTCCTCGGGGATCACTGAAGAAGTGGGCTGGACGCCCAGCTTAAACCACAGTGACTCACTGCATTTTTTGCTCCATGCTCAGTAGATAAAGGCTCGCTCCCTCTGGGTCTTTGTTGCCTCCATTTGCTTGGCGAAAACAACTGCCCTCTTAGCACTTCCAGCTGGCGAATGGAGGGGGGACTTCCCTGAAGGGGGGGCAAGAGTAACTACAGCCTCATCTCTGGGACATATTTTCTGATCTGGGAATAATATGTAGGGGGCCTCATAATGCTCTATTTCACCCCTTGGCTGAACTCTAGTTGGTCAGGCCAGAGGCCGCAGCTGCCGCTGTCAGTACTTAACTTAGGGCCAGCTGTAAGGCAGAGATTTAAAGTGGGCTGCAGGCAGTATATTTGCATACACATTTGTTCATTAATTTGCAAGAGGCAGAATTGAAAAATCTCACCTAACTCTCTGACAAGGTAATTGTCTGCAGGCAGGAAATTGCTCCATGCTTCTACATCAGGGAATGATCTTTCACCTATGTGGAGTGCTGCATATTGGAAGATAAGCACCACTTCTACCCAGCAGTGGCTTCAACAGAGGGTGCTGTGAGAGGTGCGGCCCCTCCCCCCCTGTCGACAGGCAGGCCTCTTACCCCTCCCCCCTCTAATAGACTCCTTCCTTCTCCTCCCTCAGCTCAAGGCCCAGGCCCAGGGCAGCTCTGAGGAGGGGCACTGCCTCCTGCTCCTCAGCCGGATGCAGGAACTTTCGGACCTGGACGAGCTGATCGGCAACCAGTCCTGCCTCAAGCTGGCCAGCAACATCAAGGCCTATGTTGCCATGGTGAGCCTCGGGCTGGGAAGACCATGGCCACAGAACTGGGAGTGTAGCCATACAGGAGTGGGCTCCAGTCGCGCTCTTTAGCCACCTCTCTGTCCCCTCTTTCCGGTAAATTAATACTGGCATTCTCAAAATAATTGCCAGAGATCAGAGTTATCACATTTGGGTGTTGACCAAGGCATCAGAGCAACCCCCCCCCACACACCCCGACAATGATAGGTAAGGTTGCCAACTCCAGGTCAGAAAATTCCTGGAGATTCGGGGGTGGGGCCTAAAGATGGTGGGCTTTGGAGATGGGAGGGATCTCAGAGGAATGATGCTATAGAATAATCTCCAAAGCAGCCATTTTCTCCAGGGGAACTAATCTCTGGCATGTGGAGGTGAGTTGTAATTCCAAGAGATCTCTTGGTCTCACCAGGAGATCAGCGATCCAATAGGGGGGGAAGGCATCACAGATTTGGTGGCCAAATTTTTTTGTCTCAAAACCCAATTAAATCAGGAGACCGGCATCATCCCTGCCTGTTAAATATATGTCAGTTTGGGATTACTCGAACTGAAGGAACGTTCTCTGTGCTTGTCTTTCCTTCCAGGTGACGGACAGCGTTATTCGTAAGAGTGCTCAGACTGGTGAGTCAAAGCAGGGAAGGTTGGGCAGTACGGCTACATAGGTTTTTTAAAAAATCATTGCAGAAATCAAATTAGGAGCAAACTGAATTCAAAGGACATTTGAGCAAAAATGTCTGTCTGAATAACGAAGGCAGGGAAAGACAAGTTCTGCTTGGAGAAACCTGAGACTGGCCGGTCTTAGGTTTCTCCAAGCAGAACTTGGTGTGGACACACCAGAGCTGGCAGGTTGGGGACGGAGAGAGGCAGTTCTTCTGCCATGTTCTGGAAAGGATTCCACCTTTCTATGCCCCTTTCATCCTCTGGCCTGAATTTTCAAACACAAAAGCCAGCAGTAGCCGGCAAGTTCCTTCCCTTCTCCCCCTAATCAAGCTATGATGGGCCAGAGTGCTTTGAGGAAGCAACAGTTCCATTCTGCTTCAAGGAAGACCACACCCTGACCCCAAAGGCACTAAGTCCCCTGTAGCAAGTGGCTTCTCTTAGGGACGGAGGATTTGGTACCCAGGGACAAATCCTCATTCCTCCTATAACACTTGAGCTATTCCCCCCCCCATACCTCATGCAACCTGTCCTTCCTTAATTTCCAACACACTCAGGTTGACATCTGTCTCTCTCTTGCTGCAGATACTTCAAACAAGCCCGCCAACTCTTCCAGCGGGCAGCTGGTGATCAGACAGCCAGGCAGCAAACCTTCCGCACACCTCACACTCAGGGGGTGGAAGCCATCCCAGGCAGGTGAGTGACAATCTAAAACCAAAGTGGAGGTGGTCCGAGGGGATCAAGTGGAGCCCACGAGCCCATGTCAATGTACACCTCTCTCATGTACGTCTGTTATAATTGGAGATTTCCCCAGCGTGAGTTAATCTTCAGGCTTTCACGTTGCCCTGGCAGAGTCCCTGTCTTAACACCGCAGAGGCTCCCTGGCTTTAGCCCACTTGTCAGGTTGGTCGGCCTCTACCTTCCTTTGCTCTGCTGCTGCTGCTTCCACTGCTCCAAGCCAAGGGTGCCTTGCTGGAGGCAGGTCAGAGGTCAGTACCTTTGTCTTACTGCTGGACTCCAGGCTTTTGCATACATCTACACTGTTGCAGTGACTCCGGCAAAGGTCAGTTAATGGGTCTTCTCACTATGGGTTTGTCAGCAAGCAGCAGTGGAAACAGCAGTAGCTGCCATTACTGAAGTGAAGGCACTGAGACCCTTGTCAAGACAGGAGGAGAGAGCTGCCCCTGGTTCCCCATGGAAGTTACTAGAGGAAGTTACTAGAGGACCCCTCTGTTCAAGTTCAAAGAGAAAAGAGAGAGAGGGAAAACCACTTCTCTCATCCATACAGGGGAGCTTTCCTGCTCCACTGGGAAACAGACCCCAACATGTAAAAGCAGCTGTGGGCTTTGAAGTTTCAAGGTCCACCTTACAGAGGTACCCCTGTCATCCATCATGCAAGTACAGCCTATTCTCTGCATGGCTGCACAGACATTGGCCTCCCTGTGACACCTCTCTTTGTGTTCTCCTTGCAGGAAGCCCGAGCCTCTTTGGGGAGCTGCCTCAGTCCTGCCAGCTCCCAATTCCCTACTGGGCGCATAAAACCATGCATTCACACTTGCAGAACCTCACCTACCGGGAGGGCAAGCTGCATGTAAGCCAGGCAGGCAAATACTACATCTATGCCCAGATCTACTTCCACTACCCCACAGAAGGCATGAATTCCCAGGCCTCGGGCCATCAGCTGGTGCAGTGCATCAACCTCCAGAGCAGCAATGGGCAGACCATCCCACTGCTGAAAGGCGTGGGCACCAAGTGCTGGGCACAGGATGCCACCTACGGGCTCCATGCTCTTTACCAAGGGGGCCTCTTTGACCTCAAGGCTGGTGATAAGCTCTTTGTGTCTGTCTCCACGCTGGACATCAACTACCATGATGAAGAAAGCACCTACTTTGGAGCCTTCCGTCTTGATGCGTGAAGCAAGTGGAACGTTTTGCAAAACAGTCTCCTGCTGGAAGGCATCAGCTGTAGTGTTGGGCGGGTCATTACGTTGCCCTTTCCACTTAGGAGTGAATGTATGGGCATCTGAACCAGGTGCACTGGCTTATCTTAACAGACAATGCCCTGTGTCAGGGCTCCTGCCTACTGTTGCTGCATAACTTTGTAGGCTCAGCATCTCAACATTTTCTCCATTGTTAGTGACTCTCATCAAGATTGCTGCCCGGAGGCAAGAGACAGGAAGTAAGGCCTCTTGAGACCCAAAATCTCCACTCCCTTCTACAGTGGGAACATGGTCCTCCTGGGTAGAGAGGA
>NW_015164664.1:1257597-1258098 GCF_001447785.1 Gekko japonicus | reverse complement strand
GCAGTCCTTGTGGCAAGAAGTCAGCTTCTCTCTGTTGTACATCTGTTCACATGTGCTCAAGAGAAAAGAGGCACTGCTGAAGTAGCCTAGTTACATGCGTGGGCCATGGAAAGCAGGTACTTTCTGCCAAGTGGCTAGAACTGGTGAAATAAGAAGGAACTCCAGAAGCCTCATCCATCGAACAGATATGTAGAGGAATACTATACACTAGTAGTCCCATGTCACTATGTAGCTGGCAGGTTTCTAGGCAGCTTGGTGCTTGGATTGAGGGCACAGAAAAATGGCCTCCAAGAGGGCATCTGTACGGTTTTCTTACATCACACTGACTGTCTTTTCAGCTAATCCAGATCCTTCTAGGACTGTTTTACTAAAATAATGTGAAACTCATCTCGCCATTGCACTAGGATCACTTCCTGAAGATCAGCCTGCTTTGGGTCACTCACATAAGTGACCTTCTGACAGCTCTCATGGCATTCAGGCAAAAATCGTGCTGCTCTGTTT
>NW_015164664.1:1232628-1257546 GCF_001447785.1 Gekko japonicus | reverse complement strand
TGTCATATGTTCGCACAGCCTGCAGGTAGCTGGGAGACGGGCACGCGTTTCACTTCCTTTCCTTGCAGCATGTGGACCCAAGTACACACGAAACAAACCCTCTCAGCACGGGGTGTGGCCCCCAGCTGGGATTCCTAGCTTGATCGGCAGGCTGTGCCAGTGACTGAGGGTGAAACTGCCATGGCCGGCTGATTCAGAGGAAAGGAAGCAGAGAAGCTGCCTGCAGCACCCTTTTGTATTTTGCCTGCTGAAAGCCAAAGTGGTCAACCACTTGAGAGAAATTTTTCCCTTTAAAGCTGGAGGGGGTGGGGAGAATCAGAAGCAAGCTCATCTTCAAGTGCTTCCAGCTTGCCAGGGACCTTAATGCCATCCACTAAAGTCAGTACATTTCAAGATGGAGCCTATGCATGGGATCCAGCCTAAGTTTTCCATTAGTGGAATGAAACTCCCCACCTCCTCCCACAAGTCCACAGATCTCCATGAGATGCTGCTCATGGGGAATAGGGATCTAAACTGGGGGAAGGGGGGGGATTGATGGAAATCGCCAATTTAGTCTGGATCCAACCCTACAGTTCTCAACAGAGTCTGGCATTCTGATATTATTGGGGAGGGGGCAGTCCACAGCAGTTAAAACAACACTCACAGAAGAGCAAGGAGGAAGCCCAGGTTACACAAGCAATCAGGAAGGTTTGCAGGACTGCAGAAAGTACCAGGTAACATTTCCTTCTTCAGGGAGGTGGATCGAGACTGTGAATCATATTGCAAAAAGGACATTTGTCGCCCTGTTATCTCCGAGTCTGTTCGGAGTCAGAAGTTCTCTGCAGGTCCATATATCTACACACACATTCACCCACTAGCTGGGAGTGCCAGTTGTGAGAACTAACCCTCTGCAATAGAAGAAGAGAAAACCATTGCTCTAATCCAACAATATGCCTGACCTGGATAGCCCAATCTTATCAGATCCTGGAAGCTAAGCAAGATTAGCCTCTAGTTAGTATCTGGGTGGGAGACGAAGTCCAGAGTCCTCACATGGAGCCAGGCAATGGCAAACCACCTCCGAACATCGCTTGCCTTGAAAGGCACTTTTCCACCACCGCCAGTCCAACAATGGCCACCTCCGCACAGGCACACTTCTGTTTTCTTGGTATCCCAGCAACCCTTTTGTTATGGCTCCTGCCACGCAGAACCTGGCCTGACATCAACCCACCTCCCCAGCCCCACAATTAGGACGACTCACCATTCAGAGCCAGGCCTTGGATCGCCTCCCTGCTTTCCGCTCTTACCTACAGGACCCTCCTTCCCCATTCTGCTAAACTACTGGAGAGGGAGGGAACCAACAATGATTTTTCCTTCTTGGCAGATTAGGCTTCAGGGGTTCATCCAATAGGAAGAAATCACAGCAAGGGAAGGAGCAGCCCCCCCCCCCCAATCCATTAAAGTCTTGAAGCAGGCATCCTGGAGCCTTTTGAATTTGTCCTAGGTTGCCCATGTTTTCAAGGCCTTGCTCCTTACAAACTAGAGGAACTAACTTTTTTCCCTTGTTCAGGGAGGGAAAATGTCCTGCTTGCTAAATTCTGGATGCCGTTAAAAGCAGAGAGTGCAGAGGGCCCTCCCCTGGTCTAAACTCAGTTTGCCTCTGAACAAACCTGAGCCCTTTGTTCCTTAGGGGCAGCTGCCACTCTACACTCTGTATTCTCCACAGTTAGACGTGCTGCTCCAGCAGCAGCTGAAACCTCACCATGCAAGTGGCCTGTATTCCAGTCCCTGAACCACATCCTGGGCTAGTCTTGTAAAATTAAACCCAAGAGCCATCCTTGTTCCAAGACGAGTACCGGGTGCCTCTGTGGGTTTTCCTTGCAGCTTTCTGTAGTGCTGAACCCATTAGGGAGTTTTCCCTAACAATTTCAGTCTGGGTCTCCCACTTCCCTGTGTTTACAGTCCCTGGCTCTCTCACATTTTGACAGATGCACCTACTTTGGTGGTGCCCAAAGAAATTAAAGCCCCTAGAGGATTGTAAGTGCAATATAGCAAGGACTTACAATGAATTGGAATCTCTGCCTCCTACCCAGACATCTGGGCAGCAGGAGGAAGTTATAATCTCAACAAAGTGCGGAAAACAGGCTCCATCTCAGCTGCTTGTTTCAAGACGGCACTGGGCTATGACCCAGGCAAAGGGGAGGATGGTCAGAGCAAAAGCAGGCAGGAAGCTACAGGCCAGACCAGGCAGCCGCTGTTAAACCACCCTAATCTTTCAGTGAGGTTCCAAGGATGATGGGGAAAGCAGCAAAGCTGAAAAATACGAACGTTTGCTGGTGACACCAAAATATTCAGGTTGGCAAGTTTTGAAATACTCTGTAAGAGAGATCCAAGAGTTCTGAACTGCCTGTCATAAATTCAGTAAAGGCAGCAGTGCAGTGGGAAAAAGGAACGTAGGGTGGGGGTTGAAGCCATGGTGTGCTATTAGGGTGCAAGAGACTTGCAGGAACCCAAACAGAGTACGTAAAAGCTGGGCCAATCCAACAGAAGGTGGGGGCAAGCCCCCCCAACTAAGCAACAGTTGAGAGATACCAACTTTTGTTGCTTTCAGCCATTTTAAATAGGCAAACTCTAAATGATACTCACAAAAAACCCCACCCCTGTTGCAGTTCAGAATTGGCTTCGAAAGGGTTTCTGATTCAAAGCATCAGCACAAAACCTCACACAAAGGGGAAACAGTGGAAGGAAAGAGGGGGACTCTGTAGCACTGCCGATCCCTCCCCCCCCCCCCATGTTTCCCAAGCAGCAACTCCCATTTTGGAGAGGTGGAGTGTTTCTTTTCGTAGTGCCACGGTCGTTCTGATGGCTGCAGAGTGTTAGGAGAGCTCCCCCTTGCCCCCAACTTACCAGAGAAGAGAGAGCTGGATTAAAAATAAAGCAACAATTTTATTCTGTTATATTGTTTCTTTTACTCCTTCATGGGTATTTTTCCAATGCAACTTCAAAGGATTATATAATAAAGTCTTTTCTTCTAAAGAGAAGATTAATTTCCACAGATTATATAGTGCAATTGGTTATCTTGTAGAAAAAAAATAAAACATGATTATTGTTAGCTTCATAGTTGGAAAATTCTGAAGATAGCTCCGAGTTCTCAATAAAAAGAGAAACAAAAATGCAGGAGTCCATCTAGAAAGTTCCTTTAGGGAAGGGTGCTACGACCCTCCTCCGTACTTGAGCTCAATTGAACAATATGGAGTCCGGATCCTGGTTTGCCATTTGTGCAATATGCTTTAATACATCCTTTTTGGTAATGATTCCCAGGAGTTTCCTAAAAGAGGCCATCAACAGAAGTAGTTAGCATAGGAATCCTCCCGTTTCCCACCTACTGTGATCGGACAGGAGCGCTGCCTTGGTGACAAAGAGCCCTGACTTCAGAATTCAATTAACTGGACTGTGTTAGCATCATGTTTCTAAGAACTCACATTTTCTTTCAGTTTAGAACCCACAAGGGTGAGCCAAGTTAACCATAGATTCACATTATTAAAACCCAAAGCCATTTCAAGCTGGTATCACTGGTTGACTTCCCCCAGTAAAGTATGGGGAAGCAAAGTTCTTCACAAATGTTTGAAGAGAATCCCCCCTCCCCCCTCATATTGCAGTTTCTGAGGAATTTGGTGTGTGTCTGTGGGGGGGTCACTCGAGTGACAAAGCTTTGGAAGTGTTTTGATTTGCTGCGTACATGAAAGCTTGTTTTGCAATAAAGCAAATTTACTGTCACCTCGGCTTTTGAAAGCAACTGATTTCCAAACACTACTTCAGTTGTAAGGTGTTGCAGATTGTTTGTTGCCCAGTTTAAAAAGCAGCATCTTTTAAAAACCAAAACAGACATGCTAAACATTGTTTATAGTAACCTTACTTTCCAGCTTTGTTTTTTTGTATGTATAATTTGTATATCCAATATATTTGTGATTACTGCCACTTATCTCTCATTGTCTCTCCTTTTCTTGGTCTGCTTTTGACATGACAAGAGACTTCGAGAGCTCCTCCCCACCCAGTGTGGCAGAACCAGGAGGGAACTGATGTGTCCCAAGAGGGTCAGAGGCCAGCAAGCCTCTCTTGTGCTCTCACCAGGAATGTAAGCAGCACAAATCATGTGACTAACTGGGACACACTGACCATAAATGCCTAGTGATTCCACTGTACCCCATTTTAATAGGTGCCCCAGAGACCGATAACCCTCCTTTAAGGCTTGAAAGAGGGGTCATTTCAGCTTGTTCTTTCACATGCCAAATGCTCATGGCTGTAGTGCAAAGAAGATAAACACAAGCACCATCACATTGACATAATTTGCCAAGAAGCATCCAAGTGCTCAGAAAGAGACTGAGGTAGCCAATAAGCTTGCTCCTCCCTCACCCTACCCCAAGTGCTGTCCTTACCCATTGTGCGTGACCAGGCACTGGCGTAGCCCAAGTTTGCGGAAAATGTCCACCACAATTTCCATGGGTGTTTGGTCTGTCACAGTGAAAGGACTGAGGTCAAGAATACTCCGGAGTTTGAGCGTGGACGGGGAACTGGGAGGCAGAGGTGGGGAGTGGTCCGTGAAATAAATAACAGAGCTGCTCACAATTCCATCTTGCTTCTTCCGGGCACTTTCTGGGGGAGGAAAAAAAGAGAGTTGTTGGGAACAGAATGGAACAACTTGAGTACACCCAACCACCCTTCACTTTGCCTTTGGTAACTGCCATTGCTTGCAGTACCCCACAGGTTTGGACTGGGTGCATTACCCAAGGGAAGGCTGGTCTTGAGGCATGCTTTGTCTTTTTGACTCCTGGATTCTATATCAACAGAAGATTTTGGCCATGGCTACAGGTATTCTACTGTTATAATGCAGTAGTGTAGAAGCTGGTAATGAATTCAGAACTTAACATGCTGCTGGTCCTGAAGGAAATTTCAGAAGCCAGCAGGTCAAGGAAGAAGAGCATTGTGATGCCTTCTGCTCTTTGCCTTGCTCTCCCACCCTTACTGCCCAAAGCAGAATTAAGCAAGATAAATATAGACGCGTTTGTGTAATTTATAACAGCCCATAGAAATAAAGTTTCTTTTTCTGCAGAATTTGGGCTGCCTTCACACAGACGTTTATATCTTTAGTCTTAACCACAGCATTCTCCCTTTCAGTCCAGATCCTTCTGGAAAGCCAAACCCCTTACAGACAGGCCAAGATGGGCATCAGCAGATGGAAGTGCAAACACTGCAAACACTGTGGTTTCAGGCCCCTGATCAAACCACCCCCTTTAGATGTGCAGGCCTGAAGACTGCAACTATTACAGATGGTGTTCTACCACCCATGGTAAAAGCATCCTAAAATGACACTGAGTAAAGTACAAGATGACTCAAGAAGAGTTGGTTTTTACACCCCACCTTCTCTACCTTAAGGAGTCTCAAGGAGGCTTACAATCCCCTTCCTCTCCCCACAACTGGCACCTTGCGAAGTAGGTGGGGCTGAGAGAGTTCTAAGAGAACTGGGACTGGCCCAAGGTCACCCAGCAGGCTTCATGTGGAGGAGTGGGGAATCAAACCCGGTTCTCCAGATTAGAGTCCGCCGCTCTTAACCACTATACCATACTGATTTAAGGCACAGCTTTGGGAAGAAAAGGAAATCCTCACCGGGGTCTTACATGGGGAAAGAAACCTGACCCCAGCAGCCCACAACACAAACACTGTGCCTCCCCTACCAGTGTACAATAACCTTTATGAGTCTCTCTGCTCACTTACCAATAGAGATGATGAGATCTCGCCTGAGGACAAATCCCACCAGGCGCTGGGACTCTCTTGACACCACCACAGGGTAGCCACTGTAGGTCGTCTCGTTAACAATGGCCTCCACATCTTCAACTGTCATACTATCTTGTGTGAGGACGGTCAGTGCAGGGTCACTGCGTCGCGGCCTCATAACGTCCATTGCTAGAGTCTTATGAGAGAACTCCTCTTTGGCCTCCAGGAAAGGGTACCCGTTGAGACGGATGTGGGCATCATAGATGCCCTCCCGGCCGATGGCATCAGCCACCCACTTGCTGGTCATGGCAGCAGCCATCAAAGGCACAATGTACTCCAGGCCCCCGGTGAGTTCAAACATTATGACCACAAGGGACACAGTCATGCGCGTCACTCCCCCTGCAATGCAAACGCAGCTGTGAGCGAAAGATGAACACTTCTAGGCCTCTGACATGCAGACTCCCCCCCCCCTTTTACATGTAGTATAAACTATGTGAGTCATGCAGAGCTTGCTAGGACAGGGTGGGGAAAGCAACAGTACAGCCCATCCTCAGTAATCTTAAGCTTTTATTTAAACTAAGCAGAAAGCTGGGAGCCTGAAAAAAATAAACTGGGCAGTTACTTCTGATGACTGGATGCAGCCCACAGAGGAGTGGAGGCGGCCTCCTATCCAGTAACTGTAATGACCCATAGGTAGCTCGAAAACTTCCACGTATATAACCAGACAAAAGAAATCAAGCTGACAGAACACTGCCCCCTTCACATAAGATGAAGAGCCTTGCTGGAATAGACCAAGTGGCTTTCTAAATTCATCCCTTCCCCAACAGTGGCCAACTAGAAGCTTCTGGGAAGCCTACAAACTGGCCAGGAAGGCAACTGTCTGTCCATATGGTACATCTCTAGCATCAGACACTCAACTGCCTTTGATCATGGAGGTTTCATTTATCACAGCAGATAACCAACACAGACTTGCTCTCTTTAGCCTTCTTTAAAACTATCGCAATTCATGGCCATCACCAGGTAAACACATTCTACTTTCCCAGATATTTGTCTGACATTCATGGTTTGCTTCTTTTAAACCAGCTTTTATTTTAAACATCCCTGAACTTTGGTCTGCCTCATGGTTATGGCTCTTGGAAAGTGACTTCGTGCTGCTGTTTACCATTGTTTTGTCTTGTTGGTTTGTTTTTTGGTTTTTATAAACTGCCTTGCAAGCATTTCAGGTGAGCGTGCAGGATTCTTTTATAAAAGTTTTACAAAAATGAAGGAGTTGTGGCAGCGTGGCAGTGAATTCCGTACGCAAATTGTGGGTTGTGTGTGAAACAGTACTTACAAGTGGACCGGATTCGAAGCCGATCCCAGGACACACAAGAATGCTGGAGTGCTAGAGCTCCCCAACTTTGATTTCCTCTTGGGGACAAAGAGCTATTCTTAGGGCGACGATGATGTGTTACTTAAAGCAACTTCTTCAAAAGCCCTTTAAAAATGGCCGCTGCTTCAAAAGAGAAGGTAACCTTATAGTGGTAAATCAAAACTGGTGTTCTACACTGATTTGTGCTCCAGCTAACAGAGATGAGTTTTGGATCAAGTAAACAACCTCACAGTTTCATAGCTGTCCCTTAATGCTAAAAGCATGTGGTGTTCTTAAGTACCCAGAAATACTTATGAAACCATGTAAAGTGATTATGATGTGTCAACAAGGAAATGCATGCTTCAATTAAACAGAAAAATTGGTTTGTACTGTATCCCCTCTTCCACCGGTATGTAAATTAACAGAGATAAAAGGCCAGACTGCACACTGATTTACGCAGGTACTGAATTCAGAGGAGGACCATGGAGCAGATGGAACTTAACTCTTTATCTGCACACTGTTTTCCCAACCTGAAGCACCACTATGAAGCTGCTGTTTGCCCCACTAGAGCAAACACACACAACACCTTTTTGATTTTACGCCCAAAGGTCAAAAAGCACCACCAGAACTGTTTCAGGTCAGAAACTTAAAATCACCCCCCCCCAAATAGGCATGCTTCACACAGTATCCCAAGTGACTGCTATCCAAGAAGAAAAATAATTGAGAGCTTCATTCACACACAGTAGGGCTGAAAGGATGTCTTCAAAATTTTGTCTGGTGCCCAAATGCAGTAGCATGGAATAAATAACAAACTTATGACATGGGCTGGGGGTGGGGTGGGGGGTACTAGAAGCTCCTTCCTTGGAGCTCTCTGACCTGCAAATGGAAGCAAATTCATCCAGGCTTTCCTCCAGCTGCCAAACTCAGAAGAGTTGTAGCTCGGATTCAGAGAGTCACCCAAGATGTGCCAAAGCACCACCAGCCTCGGCCTTCGTGCCCATGCGGTAAACTTGCTCACCTAGGCAGGCGGCAGCTCCCACCATTGCATAAAGGCCAGGAGTGATGCAGTCAGCCCCTTGGCTGCACCAGTTGTGGAAGATGCCCCAGTCGTGGTGATAGTAGGCCAGCTGCTCCATCCCCACTCCCAGCAGCCGGCCCGCAATGGCCCCAACAGCCATGCTAGGGATGAAGAGACCTGAAGGCACCTGCAAGAGAAACAGACTCATCTGTCGCTGCCCGCTCAAGGAGCCCTCAATCTACATCAAGGCAGCTTTTTTTGCACCAGGGGGAGGTGGGCACCAGATCTACAGGGAACAAACTTTGGCTCTGTTGTACTGGGCTGCTCTTTCCCCAGACCTTAAGGTCACTCCACAAAGCTCCATAAGGTGCACTGCAGACAGCAAAATCTCTCACATACCCCTGCTTCAAGATCTGTGGTCCCATGGAAGGGGATGATCACTTCCAAGTAAGAAACTGCACACAGATAGTTGCGAGGCTTCACAATATGCACATGCATGCTCTCACTGTGGCTTCTTATAACCAAAAAAGCCTTGGCTCTATTCTCGTGTCCTCCCTGTTCCCACTTCCCTACTCTGCTTTCTCTCCTCCACCTGCTTTGTGCGACCTGAAAGCCCAATTTTACATTCTCCATTCCCTGACTACAGCATTTCCCCCCATTGCCGTTTCCTGTCAAAGGAACACTCAGCTCCTTTGGCCAGGATATTTAACACACACCAGATACAAACACGGCCCCCTTCCAGCTGATCTCTCCCTTCTGCCATTTCTCCCACCCTCTCCCCTTTAGGTATCTCATCTTATTCTGACTGCAAGCCTGAGGCAGGCCTTCAGCTTTTAAACTATATGGAATGTATAGTGCCTGGTTTATGTAAGTAGTCCAAAAAGGTCCTATTAGTTTGATATAGACACTTGATTGCATTTCCTTCTTACCTTCATTCCAAAAGTGAATATAGTAATGAAGACTTTGAAGATGAGAGCCAAAGACAGCAGCCACATGGCCCTGTGGACTCCCGGCCCTGCGGCCCTATCGGGCAGATCATCTCCCTTGGTGCTGTTGAAATCATTGACGTATTCACAGAGCTGGGAGGAGTCCAGAAGGCCACAGTCATTGAAGAGCTCAGAGATCAGCTCGCTGGTGCTCATCCGGGTGTACTCATTGGGGAAGGCCAGGATGGCTGTGATGGCTGTCACCACAATCACCTCCGTCACGGGGTACTTGCCCAGCTTGGTGGTCTTGCGCCTCCTGCACCAGGCTATGTTACTGCGGATGAAGAAGGCCCCCCAGAGGCCACCAAAGATCCCCAAGAGGATGAAGGGCACCAGCTCCAGCAGATGCCAGGGAGTGTGGAACTCCACGTAGAACAGGACGAGGCGACTGTTCCCAAAGGGGTTGATGGAGCGCAAGGTGAAGGCTGCTACCAGTGCAGCAAAGAAAGACCGCCACAGTGTCTTGAGGGGGAAATAGTAGCTGACCTGGGACACAGAGGGGCAGATTCAGTCCTCGTGGTTGCACACCGGAGACCTGGCCTGAATTACTTGGCTTAATATCACTTTGTCTTCCACACAGTGAGTTTGTAGCCATGAGTCTTCACAGCCATAATTCTCAGAAACCTGGGTTCGTGAAAACTCTCAAGAGGCTTACATTACATAGTCATGCGGTACAAGCTGCAGGATGCACACAGCCTACAACCGACTCCAACCCTCAGGACCACACCCACAGAGCTTCCAAAGGACCATGATTGTTCCCATGAAAGCTCCACACAGCCAGCAAGCAGAGCTGTTCCAACACACTGAAGTCAGCCGTCAAGGCACAGATCCAGCAGTAGCAACAGAGCTTTCACATGGGTTAGGAGCCCCAGGGATAAGCGGGCAGTGCCTTCCCTTAGAGCCAACCAAGTGAGCTTGACATGCACTGAAGGAGGTGGTCAAAAGCAAACCCGCAATGCACACTAACCTCTTCTAGACTGAAGAGCACGCCACCAATGGGGGCACCGAATGCCACAGATACACCAGCAGCTGCAGCAGCTGATAAGACCTAGGAGGAGAGAGATCCATGGTAATACATTATGCTGAAGCAAATCCGAGGTACTAACATAGGATGAGTACTATTATGCGCACTCTGCAGGATTGGGCGATTAATAAATCGAAATATATATAAATACACACACACACCTTCTCTCTGAAAAAGAACTTTCTGGTCTTAGGCAGGTAATTCTCTAAACGTTTGGTATTACAGCTGCATCACTCTCATACAGCATGTCAGAAACAGAGACTCCAGGGAAGAGAGGCCAAGTAGGGTACCTCAGCCTATTCCAGAACTACAAACACGTCACCTGGAAACCATTCCGGAAGCCATCTTGTTCTGTCACTTCCGAGAAACACTTTGCAGCACAGCCTGTCCAGGCCACCCTCCGGGACCAGAGAGCACGTCCGGCAGCCCCCGACTTACCTCTCGGCGCTTGGCCTCATTCTTTCTATACTTGGTGAAGAGATGGCAAAGGATGTTCCCGCAGCAGCAGGCGACATGCACGAGAGGCCCTTCCTTCCCCAAGCTCAAACCCGAGGAAACGGCCAGCACCAGGGTCATGGTTTTGATGAGCAGCGTCCACTTGCCCAGGTAGCCCCGAATGATGAAGCCACTCAGGATAGTTTTGATCTGGAAGGCAAACACAGAAGGCCTACAGCACAAACACAGCAGCAGTCTGCACAAAGTTGACTCGCATAGTTGGAAACCCACTCAATAGGTAGGGGAAGAAGCTCGCTTTATATTGATTGACTTCGTGTATATCCCATTGCGGACCGAAAATGGCTTGCCTCGTTCTCCTCTCCTCCATGTTATCCTCACAGCAACCCTGTGAGGTAGGTTAGGCTGAGAATGTTTGACCAGCTCAAGGCCACTCAGCAAGCCTCCATGGCAGAGCAGGGGTTCGACGCGGGGGTCTCCCAGATCCTAGTCTGACACGCTAACCACTACACCACACTGGCTCGTGCCTTGCATTTGTTCTGCAGGCCCCCTTTTAAAGCTGGACGAGTGGAGGTCAGCACTGACCGGGACTAGAGCCTTTCAGGCAATTCTCTCTCTTTCCTGCCATGACACTCTTAACTGAACTCACTGAGAGAGGAATTAGAAGCCAGGAGGCAAGGGGGGGGGGGAAGACCCACTTTTAAGAGAAGTCCAAACCCCTCTTCTCTGAACTGGTTTGCTCTTCCCACGTTTCCCAGGGTGCCTCATCCAGAACATCTGTGCTAGATTCAAGAGAGGAAACTGGGCATGCCTGGCAAGGAGGACATGTCTGTGAACAGCACAGGAGGAACCAGACCTTGAGGAATACCTAATCCTGCTCTGCTTTCGTTCATCAAATGCAGCCCAAGAAAGAAACCCATTGGTGAAAACCTACAAGCCAGACTTACCTCTGGGATCCCTGAGCCACAAGCATACGGAGCAAAGCCTCTGACTAGCAACACGGCAAGCAGGGAGAACAGCAGTGCCCATAGGATGTACATGAAGTAGTTGAGGATGTAAGCGAGGGCCTCCTGAAAGGCAGACACACAGAAGGGGCCCCGTCAAGCTTCGGCCATGCAAGGAAGAAGATGCTTAGCAAAGTTGCATCGGCATTGCCCCCCTCTGCTTCTGCCTTGCATTGGTCAAACAAGGCACATGTATTTTGGGAGGAACAAGACTAGCACATAGGTACATTTTATTATATGTGGTGGCTTTGTGATGTAACAAAGAGATACTGGAGATGGATCCACAAAATGATGCAAGAGATATTGAGAACTAAAATACCATTTTTGCCTGAAATATTATTACTAAACATTTTCAAAGGAGTTTGATACAGATGATAGATATTTGATAGCATACCTATGCACTGCAGCAAGAATATTATATGCAAAATATTGGAAACAAATGGAAACACCAAAGAAGCAAGAATATGTGAATAAACTGTTGGAGACGCCTGAAAATGACAAATTGTCATCGTTGATGAGAGGGACAACAGACCCAACATTTCAAAAGACGTGGAAAAAACTGTATGATTGGTACAATATAAATGCATAGCTTAAAGTAATGAAATGTTTGGTATTATTAAAGTTAAATAGAAACTATGGTAATAAAAAGATAAGAGTATACAGAAACTTAAGCAAATTTATAGAAATTCTTTAAATATGGTAATAGAGTTATAAGAAAATATACTGATCTCTTTGAATGTTTTGTGTGTGTAAGTGGATGTTTGTTATGTAGTATGTTTGTTTGTTGGTGTATAATATGAAAAATAATAAAAGTGTACCTTATGGGTACTTAAAAAAAAAAATAGACTAGCACATAGGTGTGCACTCAGAGGTACACCACCAGTGCCCCCCCCCCCCAGGACGTCCCCATTCCCATTACAAACCCCTCCTTGGTTGCCAGTCAGAAGCTGCGCCCACGTCCTCCATTCTGGACATTTGTCCCTGTCCTGAAAGGTGGTTTCCTGAGAAGTCCAGCAGCAGTGCTCGTGGTTGTACCAGAAGCCCTTCAAGCACACACCTTCCTTCAGGTCTGTCATCCAGTGGGCAGAGATGTCAATCAAACCTGCTATCGCCCCTACATTTGAAAACCAGTAGTTTAGTACAGACGAGAGAACAGCACGCAACCAAGAGACCCAAGCAAGGACCGAATGGACTCTGCTCTCTCCAGCATCCACTTCCACCAATAAGGAGGTGTGGGGCCTTCTGGGGACTCCTCTGCATTTGCTTCTAATTTCAAAGGACACGGAGTCACAGTACGAACTGGCAAAGCAGCAAAACAGACGAGCAGGCTTGGCTTTTTGTCATCTCACCTGCCAACAAGCCTATGAGCAGCATCAACAGCCATCCCGAGAAAGCATCACTGACGCTGTGGATCAGGGCCCAGGTGGACTCCTTGCTTTTATTGGTGATCTGGGAAAGGAAATTTGAGAGAGAGAGAGAGAGAAGCTGTGTATTTAGCAGGCTGCAGGCAAGAGAAAACCGCTAAAGATCCATGGCTTTTCCCACCTCACCCCCCCCCATCCCACCATGTGTGCAAGGATTTGATAAAATGGCAGATGCCACAAACCAACCCCACCCCCAGCTAGTATGCAACTGCACACCTAAGGAAGATTTACCCCAGTGGAGTGGCTCAGACACCATCTCCCTGCACCACTTTCCCAGTCAAATCAGGAGCCACACGCAGCTGCTCTGAAGCCTTTTTTTAAAAAGGAGGAAGAGGTGGGAGATATCCCGAGGACAGATCTCCTGTGCCCCTTTCAGTTTTGCTGCAAGTGGAATTCTCAGAATGCTTCCCTGCAAACACACCCATCCCGTTGCCTGGAGAAAGGAAAAGCTCAGAGAGACGGGGAAAGAAGCAGCTCCAGTCTCCCAGCAAAGCCGCAACTGACCTCTCTGTGCCTGTCGCGGTCCCGAGACTTTTCGCGCACCCAGTCTATCGTGTTGAAATCTTCATAGGTCCCCACGCCAGGGAGCGGCTCTTCCAGAAAATCCATCATCTTGCTTGAGCCATTCATCCCGCCTCCATTATACGAGGAGAAGCCTGCAGAGCAGACAGAGAAGGAGAAGAGCTCTTCTTGACTGATGATACTGGGGCTTGCTTAAGGGAAGGATGAAAAGTGGTGGACTGTTCGGCTTGCCTGGAAGGGTCACAGAGCAAAGGATTTCCAGCACTCCACCTGCAGCCAGCCAGGTGTCCCCAGAAGCCCACAAGCAGCACTGACTGCCCCTGGTAATCAATGACAGCCTGCTTCTGCATATGGAGGTTCTGTTTTTAAACTATCATATCAACAACTATTAATCAGCCTATTCTCCGTGAGAGACTGAGAGGTGGGGGTGGAGCTAACAGTGTGGCATGTGGGGATTCCTCCTTCCTAGTAGCTGTGGTCTTCACCTGTGGAATCTAGCAACCGCTGAGCCACTCTAAGCCCCTGCAGCATCTCCACTATAACTAGCTGGCCGCTGCTGGAACTGGTGGAGCTTCTGCATCTTAATGCTGCACGGTCATCTGCCAAACAGATGCTGGGTCAGGGTCCTAAAAGGTAGAATAGGCTTAAGGGGAGGGAGATATCATGCAAGAAAGTGTCAAAGTGGAGGAAGCAGATCCTGAAGAGGCAGGTAGATATCCCAGCAAAGGTCTTTACATCAAGCTGGCAGACTCAGTCCATGCCAGGCCCTTGATCCTGCTCCGGTGCAGTCAACAGGGCACATGTGCCTCTGGGGTTGGAGGGGCATCTAATCCATGCCTTTGCACACCTGTGGAATGAATGCCACTTGGCCACAGAAAATCCACCCCACCCCTCGCCCCTCCTTGGTGTGATGCCTTGCCACATCAGCCAGGGCAAGCAACACAGTGGGAAGCCTCCCCCACGACAGACCTGGGTGGAAAGTTTCATCTGCAGACACCTGGAGACCATTAGGCCAGGAAGGGCTGGGGTGCTGCTTTTCCATTGGGGTCGAAAATTCTGCCGCTGAGAACACCCCGATCTGCTGCTGTAGGCAGCCTGGAAAAATCCTTTGTAAATCCACAGAAGGGAACACAGCGTCCAGAGAGTGCAAAGTCGTTCCCCCAAGCAGGTGACTGGGCTGAGTTAATCGTTAAGCGGCTTCACCTTTAAAGCCAGAGGGAGGCCGAAGAATAAATGGCTGCTGGGCTCTAAACGTCTGCTCGAGCAACTTCTGCCTTGGCAGACACTGAGCCACGTCACCAGAGCCATGGGGGTTCTCTGCTGCTGGTGACCAGGTCAGTTCTCCAAACGGAATCTGGGAGCTATTCCCCTCTGCCCAAAAACCGCCTATGAGTGAGAGAAACACTCTCTCTCGACCTCCTGAAATCCAGTCCCTCTTGCCTCACACTGCTGCCCCAAGCAGGCTTGTCTGCCTGCCTGCCTTTCTTCTGCAATCTTTTATGGTTTGGTGCCTCCCAGGCACACGGCTTCTGAAGCATCACAAAGACAGTTCAAAGTGCATTTCCCTAATCCTCTTGCTGAAGGAGTGTGCCTCCCTTTGGTGGACCTGGCAAACAGCCTCCCTTGCCCTTGAGCAACGCAGAGCCTGGCAGAGGCTGCCTGCCTGCCTGCCTGCCTCCAAAGACAACACACTGGTTCATGGCGAGTGGTTAGCAGCGCAGAGAAAGCCGCCCCACCCCCACCTGTCTTCTGGCTCCAGAGAGAGGGTCTTCCCAGGGCCGCACAGCCTCAGCAGCCACCCCTGCAAGGGACTGCTGGGTAAGACTGGTGCTCCCTTGGGGCAGGCAGCCGCTTTCCCTTCTTCTCAACAGAACAACATCTTTGGGGAGGGAGGGAGAAGGGGGTCTGGCAGAGGGCAAGGGTGCTGCTGCAGCTGCCTTCTTTCCCTCACCGAGACACTCGCTGGGCAGTGCTGCCTTCCCTTCCACTCAGCACGGCTGCTAGACAGACGGGGCTCAGAGCATGTCTCTGTTCACCCGCTGGCAGCGGCTTGAGATGAGCAGGTCAGAAACTGCCCCCTGGTGGACGAGGGAGAGTTCCAGCTACGGGAGGGAAGGAAGCAGCATCTGCCCCTTCAGGACAGGGGGACTGAGAGACAGCAGACATGCAAAGGGGCTTTCAACTCTCCTTCTCTCCTTCTGTTCCCGTCAATGGACACTGACTTCCAAGTTCCTCTGAGTAAACCTTCAGAGGTTAGTGCTGAAAGCAAACTTTCAAAACAGGACCTCGGGCACAAGAGATGAAAAGATACCTGCCCTGCAGTGAAGTTTCTTATCTATTCCTTGGCCAGACTCTCTCCCTACCCTTTGCTGACAACAGCTGCTATTCTGTAGGTTGAGAGCAGATGTGTACATGTACAACACATGTTCGCATTAACTTACTTCTGCTATGGATACCCATCTCAAAAGAACAGCTCTGCGAAGTCTGAAAATTCACATCCATTATGTTTGAGCATGACTCGGCCCAGTGGAAAGTACTGCGCACACTCCACATTTCTGTCCCCCACTGATTCAGTGGGGCTTATAAGAACCCAGATACTTTTGGATAAGACATCAGAGAAAGCGGAAGAACAGCAAAGCATAATGGTTAGGAGCATGAGCTGTAATCTTCCACTCCAGACCTCAGCCATTTTTCTCAGCTTCAGTAATGGAGTGCAGATAATAGTGGTCTACCTTACACGGCTGTTGTTAAGGAGTTCCAACACAATACATGCAAAGTGTGCTGGGCCCTTAAGAGAAGGGCTATCTAAATACTCAGCACTGTTCAGCTACTCGGACGATTAGGGACTATGATTCATGAACCAGAAGAAAGAAAAAGGGATGCAATTTTGATTTGTTCCTTGCAAACATTCACCATCAGCTACTAGAGAGGCCAGTGTGGTGTAGCAGTTAGTGTGCTCAACCAGGATCTGGGAGACCATAAGATGATAAGAAGAGCCCGACTGGAACAGAACAGTAGTCCATCTAGTCCAGCATCCTGTCTCACACAGTCACCAAACAGTTCCTCTGGACAGCCAACAAGAGGGCATAGCGGCCAAGGCCTTCCCGTGATGTTGCCTCCTGGCTCTGGGATTCAGAGGATTAGTGCCTCTGAATACGGAGGTTCCCCGCAATCACTATGGCTAGTAGACACTGATAGATTTATCCTCCATAAATCTATCTCATTCCCTTTTAAAGCTATTTATTCCTGTAGCCCTCACTACCCCCTCTGGCAGTGAATTCTATTCTAATCACTCTCTGTGTAAAGTAGTACATCCCTTTGTCCGTCCCAAACCTACTGCCCGCCAGCTTCATTGGATGCCCTCGAGTTCTAGTATTTTGGGAGAGGGAGAAAACGTTCTCGTTGTCAACTCTCTCCACCCCATGCATAATTTTATACACTTCTACCATGTCCCCCCCCTTAGTCGCCTCTTTTCTAAACTGAAAAGTCCCAGATTTTTCAGCCTTTCCTCATAGGGGAGGTGCTCCAACCCCCTAATCATCTTGGCTGCCCTCCTGTGATCCAGGTTTCAAATCTCACTCTGCCACGGAAACCTGCCAAGTGTCAGGCCAGTCACAAACTCAGCCGACTCTACATCACATGGTTGTGGTGAGGATAACATGGAGGAAAGGGGGATACTCCCCCATCAAAAGAGCTCCACGGTTTCCAAGCTTATGAGGATACGGTCACCAGGCCCACTTTTGATGCCCAAATCACGACTTTGGCATAACTACTGAAAGCACAGGGAAGCAGCAGGCCCAGCAAGGAACACCATCCTTTGGCCCAGAGAAGCCAGCTTTGCCACCTGCAATACCCTGCAGGGATGCAGCACCTTCTGCACACCAGGACGTTCTGAAGCAGCTTATCACCCGGAGCCCCTAAAGGAGAACCATGCACACCCTTCCCCACCCCCTAGAGAGCTAGAACACGTGCTTCAACACTGAAAAATGTCCCTGCTCTTGCCATTACAGAAGGTGGTAAACCAAAGAATTACAGGCCTGGTGCCTAGCAACCTCGGGCAAGTTGCAAAGAGACTGCAGATCATATTTAATGCAGGTTTGCAAAAGGGGACACAGGAATTAGGGAAAGGGCCACACCAGCAAGGGGGTCTGAACAAGCTCCTGATGGCAAGTGCATCCCAGGGGCACAGCTGTACCTTCAAATGGCACTGCTGCTGGTTTGCTCACATCTCCCGATTCTATGGCTGAGGCCACCTCCCAGCCAACCAATGGCAATAGCGGCTGGGGCAGAGGCCAACAGCAGGTGGCTGTTAAACACACACGATAGGCTGCTATTGGGAGCTGGCATCCTCCATCAGCCGCTGAGACTCCCGGAGCCCTGACAGGACTGACCACTGGCCTGACCTGCTGTGCCCAGGAGTAGGCTCCTCCCTCCCCTTTGCAGTGCTGCGCTGTACCACTCCATGGCAAGGGCAGTCTCAGTGAATGGGCAATAGGGGCAGCTGCCCTGGGCCCTACACTGGGAGGAGCCCCAACCACCCATGTTCCCCCAGAATGAGGGGGGGGGAGAGAAGACAACAACCAGGCTCCTGCTGCTATTCATGCCCACCCTGTTGGAATGTACAAGGTCTATAGTGCACCTACTTGAAGCAGATCAGAAGCACAGCCTATAGGGGACAGCTGAAGGACTGCAAGTTAGCACAGCTAGATTCAGGACTTCCCACAATTTCAAATTATGTCCTTCCTGTCTCCTGATTGGCTCTTCGGAGACTTCCTGCTCCAACTGAGGCCTCCCCCCTTCGCTCCTGTCTCTCACAGCAGTTAGTCAGTTAGTTAAGCCTCTGTGCCTCTCCTCTGTTCTATCAGGGTTTATTTCTTCTTTAATAAACTGAGTTATTTTCTTTAAACAGTTGGTACCTCGTTCCTCTGCGTGTTTAAACTCTGCCAACAGGCTTCATCAGGGGCTTGGGCAGCTGGCTTCCAGTGGCGGCACCTGCCCACCTTGCACAGGCAAGGGCCTCCCCTTACTCGGCTCCGGCAGGGGGGCTGGCAACGAGGTGGCAGTGATCCTATAGGGACCCATCCTGGACTTTTTCCCAGGGCCCCGGAATCACTAAGACCGTCCCTGCTCCACGGCACCTCCCCCTCCTACTCTGCCACCTCCTTGAGCAAGTGGTGATGGAGGCTCAGAGCAGCAGTAGCCACTGACGTTTGTGGGGGGGGGGGCGGGAGAGACAACAGGAAAACAAGAAGAGGAAGCTGCTCCGGTCCACCACTGGTCCCCACAGCAGCTATGATGCTGCAGCAGCTGCGGCCTCTTGCCTTCTCTTTCTCCAGGCACTGCTCCCTCTGGTGGCAACTCCTCCTCTTCTCAGCCACAGCTCCCGTTCCGAGGTTTGCTACCACGGTCAGTCATTCACCAGCACAGAAGCTACGGCAACGAGGAGCATCTGCCACCGGCCCGAGGGAGAAAGCAGCAACAGCTAGGAGCAGCAACCACTTGCTCACTTGCCCTCTCCCACTGGGCATCGGCTATTGCTCCTCCTAGCTGCTGTCGCTGTCTGCTCAAATCAATAGGCAGGGGATTGGCAGTGTTGGCAGCTGCTTGCCCAGTGTCTTGGGCAGAGGAAGGAGCCATCAATGGTGGCAGCACAGCTCATGCATCTGGAGGAGGACCTCACTGGACAGCATCTTGCCCAGGGCCCCCCAAAACTGTCCTAGAGTCAGCCCTGCGTGAATTTAGGTTTTAGTTCCCGCTGCATGTGATATGATGCTGTAATAAGTGATCTTCAAAACAATACCACGGCCTGCTCCGGAATGCCCCAAGACAGTTTCTTCCCCACCACTATGAATGAGCCCCAAGACCCACTATACTTCAGCTGTACTAGAAGTTAGCAGCAGGCATACAAGAGCTCATGTTAGCCAGAAGGCTTGGTAAAAGGGAAAGACAAGGTGTTGGGTATTACAAGTTGAAAACATTCAGTATATCTGGGGTTAAATGTTTGTTTATGTTACTCACAGGAAGTCACATGTTTTTCATGTAACCAATGTTCTTTAGCTGTAGAATACCCGGGAATTTTCTCCCTGATCTAGGAATTTGATTGGGACTAAAGTGTCAAGGTGTATTAGCATTTTATGTCTCTCTTCCCGTCTTTGTTTGGTGTTCTGAAGAAGAAGAAGAGTAGCCATAATCTCACTCTTCTAGTTTTGTCTTTGTAGAGTAAGGATGTAGCAGATTTTGCTCTGTTGTTATTTTCATCCCAGTTACCCTTCCCATGCTAGAATTTAGTAAAAACTTTATATTTTAATCACACATGGACTCTGAGTCTGAATTATTTTATTCCGGGACTGCTGGACTATCTTATCTCTGCTAAATACAATTTTTTCAATATCTCACTATCACCCAACACAAGGACACAGAGTGTTTGCAGGTAGCTCCAGCATTACCTTCCGCCATCTCTCTGTCCAGAGGGGGCACATCGTCCACCATTGAGAAGTCCAGTGTTCCCCCTGCAACCTCCACCATATCTTCATCGCTGGTGCTGCTCTGGAAACTCCCACGTCGGTAGCCTTTCTTATCCATAGCCAAGAGGTTCAAGACCTGCGGTGGGAGAAGGAAGAAAGAAAGATGTTAGCCATGCCACACAGTGAAGAGAACGTTGCCAAAACTTGTGTCTGAGCTTGGCCTACCATAGCAGTCTGGAATGATGGAAACCATTCAAGTCAGTGGCCTTTTCAAGAAAGAAGGCCCCCTTCTCACAACTGAAACAAACTGAGACCAGTACACTCCGGGCAACTGGGGCTCTGGAATCTGGCACCTGGAGAACCTCAAGTTTTACTTTAAAACAAAACAGCAATCTATGCAGTCTTACTGGCAAGGATCCTCCAACCTTGTTGAGTCTGCAGGCATTTCCACAATTCTGAGAGGAATAGTGGATGCCATCACTGTGGCAGCCACGTGGGCCCCTAATGTAAACCCTCCCACCCCCATACACGTTTTTTAAACAAAGTTTCAACAAAATGAAACTTCCAGGGGGAAAGCAGATTTCAATTTTGGGAGGGGGAAACTTCCAGGTAACAGGACAATTGCCAGAGTTCCATAAGATCCATCCAGCTTAAGTTCCAGTGAGTGGCCTTAGCTGCCATCTGCAGGTCTTTGCAAGATCAGGGACTCTTCTACAGGAGAGGTCAGTTGAAATCAGTATCACAGAGCTCATAAGTCTGTGCGGACATACACTGACTAAAGAGACTCTGGGTTTAACAGATGCCAGGAGGGTGGGGTACATTTCTCAAGCTGTCTGGGGGAGTTGAAATCCTATATTCTCCTCGTCTCTCATCCTGGTCCCTCCTCTATTCACTTAAGCTTCTCACAGCAAGGATCCTCCCCCACCCCTTCTGGTGCAAAGTAGTTTCAAGCACACATATGCACCAATGAAGACAACTGGAGCCAAGCCCTGAGGTCAGGTGCATGCTTCCCTGTAAGTTGTGGCTACTCCACAGACTCTGTAGGAGGACGCTGAATCAAAGCTCTCTTGCCCCCACTGCATTCATCTGGAGAAAATGAACTGAGGTCACCAAGATGGGATGGGAAAGGGCTTTCCTGGGACAGTTTCAAGTCTTCCATTACATTAAGAATCCTTAACTAAACACAGCAGAGCACAGAATCAAGACACAAGGAAAGGGAGAGAAATCCAGCATGGCAAGCAGACCAAAGGCAGGCCAATTTAACCACTATGCCTTGAGAGTTTCCACAATTCACTCCCGGTCTCTCTCTCTCACCAGGAAGTTAGGAAAAGCTGCAATACACTTCTGGGCTCAAGGTACTGCCAGTGTGCCCCCAATTGGTTCAAGTCTGAGATGCAGGGCCGCTGCCACGATGTTGATGCCTAAAAAGAACCGCAGTGCCATTTATGAGCTGCTTTTTAAGGAGGGAGTGATGGTAGCTAAGAAAGATGTTCACATGCCGAAGCACCCAGAGCTGGCAGACAAAAATGTGCCCAACCTCCATGTCATGAAAGCAATGCAGTCACTGAAATCTCGTGGCTATGTCAAGGAGCAGTTTGCATGGAGGCATTTCTACTGGTATCTGACCAATGAAGGCATCCAGTACCTGCGGGATTATCTTCACCAGCCACCTGAAATTGTGCCTGCCACCTTACGTCGCAGCCGTCCTGAAACTGGCAGACCACGGCCCAAAGGATTGGAGGGTGAGCATCCTGCTCGCCTTACCCGTGGCGAAGCTGACCGGGACACATATAGACGCAGTGCTGCTCCTCCTGGTGCTGACAAGAAAGCTGAAGCTGGTGCAGCTACTGAATTTCAGTTTAGAGGTGGATTTGGGCGTGGTCAGCCGCCTCAGTAGAAATCTGCTGCTGTTGGTGTGTGTCATGTGTATAATAAATAGGTGTCAATTAAAAAAAAAGTCTGAGATGCAGGAAGGAGGGGGCTCACAAGTACACATGGCTTTCAGAAGCATGGCTCACTCCAGCTCTGCATCATCAGCCACCGTCCCATGAGTGGCTAAGACACAAGTGTTCGTATCACTGTTGTGAGAACTTGAGGTGAAAGGAGGGAATTGCCGCAGGGAGCCATAAAACTCTGACCCAAATGCAATGCACGAGCTGTCCAGTACTGAAAAGGTTAATGGTGGGAACCATCTTCTAGATCAGGGGTGTCAAACATGCAGCCCGGGGGCTGGATCAGGCCTCCAAAGGGCTTCTATCAGCCACGCAGTGGAACTGCTGTCTTCTGCTTCTTCTTCCAGTTCTGCTGCTGCTGCTGTGTCATCGTAGGTTTGCAGCTTACAGATACACACCTGAACAGCATACTCAAGATTGCAACAGCTCAGAAATTTTGATGCAGTAATTCAGAGCAAGAGGTGTCAGTTATCAGACACTGTTAAATAAACAAAATATTGCAAGAGTGCTAATGTTTTAAGCATGTTTTTATTCTAAGTAAAATAAAACCCTTTGCGTTTGTGTCCTTTTATAAAGTTTATATCTTCGCTACCTGGCATTACATTTGATGACAAACATGGCCTGGCCCAACAAAGTCTCATTTATGTCAGATCCAGCCCTCATAACAAATGAGTTTGACACCCCTGCTCTAGACCCAAAGAATCTGCGGTGGTCTCAGAACTACAAACCTGTTCTCCAGCAAAAGAGAAAGACAGCAGGGCCAAATAAGTTAAAACACAGGGGTGTGCTTCCCTTTAAATTGTGACTACTCCACAGACTTTGTAGGCGGCAGCCAAAGCTGACAAGCACCAAGGGTATGGCTCAAGTACATTAACAAGGGCCCCTGGAGGAGGGGATGTGAAGGGAGGCCTTATGGCGAGAAATAAGTAGTGGAGGCAGATCAGGAAGAATGTGAAAAACACCCTCCCAAAACATTACGAGCATTGCAGAATGCACATGAAGAGAACCAGCAGTGTGTGGGGGGGGGTAGCCAGTAGGCAAGCAGAGTGGAGTGTGCCAAAAAGCAAAAGATTTATGCAATCTGAAGAGAAACCAGAGTATATGTATTAGGATTTCATTTTCCTCCTGTTGGTTTTCCTCCTGTTTGCTATTACCAATAAAGGTTGTGATGGCTGTTGTTGAGTGTGCCAAAAGTGGGAGGGGGAAATGCATAGGAAGCTTGATTCTTCAGGGGCTCAGGGGGCCAAAAAAAAAAAAAAAGAGTCGAAATCAGCCCAAAGCACCTCCCGGCATATCTCAGCCACAGAACAGGCACTATCTGTAGCAAATACACTCTGACACAATGGATTGCCTTGAATGCTTTGCAAACACTCATCGGAAGAAGAACCACTCAGCTCTGCTATAATCTGTTCCGACAGCAAACAGTTATTTTTAAAAAAGTAACACAAAGTCATTGCGCTGTTATGTCAACACCTTCGGAGCCTGGCCAGATGCCAGCACGACACCAGGTGGCCAAAGCGCAGGTGCACCTTGGCTCAAACGCTCACGCTGTAGCTGGTGCCGTGGCATCACAAAGCGAGGACTCCTAGTCTTGAGGGGCTACCAGCCAATGAAAAGGTAGCTCATTGTAGTTTTTTTTAAAAAAAGTAGTGGCTGGCTTCAGGATGAGCACTTGCAGAAGCTACCTGCACATTACTGGGAACAAAATAATGCCAGGGAGAGTTGAAGGCAGTAGGAAAAGAGGAAGACCCAACTCGGGATGGACTGACAACAGAGCCATGGCCTTTAATTAGCTAAATCTGAGCAAGGCTATTAAATTATACAATGTTCTGGAGGCCATCAATTCACAGGGTCGCCATAAATCAGAAGCAACAACACAAACACCTATAACCTGCCCTGTAAATTTAGGAGGAGAAGCATAACATGCATCACCCAGGCATTTGCATAAGTAGCAATGTTTTATTGGTCTCTTTTTTGGGTTTTTTGTTGTTGTTGTATTTTTCATATGTCTCTATGTGTGTGCGCACGCACACCTGGAAGTCATGGCAACCTCTGGTGACTGACCCCTACTGGGGGCCTGGAGGATATCCAGAAAGGTGGTTGAATAAAGCCTGCCCCTATCCTCCCAACTGCTGGTATTCCAAGGTAGTCTCCCATCCAAGTACTTGCCAGAGCTGACCCTGCTCAGCTTCCGAGATCTGACGAGATTGGGCTTCCCTGGGCTACCCAGGCCAGGGCTATAATCAGCAAAGTTGATCATAAGAACATAAGAAGAGCCCTGCTGGATCAGACCAATGGTCCATCTAGTCTAGCATCCTGTCTCACACAGTGGCCAACCAGTTCCTCTGAACAGCCAACAACAGGGAATAGAGACCAAGGCCTTCCCCTGATGTTGCCTCCTGGCTCTGGGATTCAGAGGATTAGTGCCTCTGAATGTGGAGGTTCCCCTCAGGCACTATGGCTAGTAGCCACCGATAGACTTATCCTCCTCAGTCTATCTAATCCCCCTTTAAAGTTGTTTATTCTGTGGCCATCATTACATCCTCTGGCAGCAAATTCCACATTTTAATCACTCTCTCTGTAAAGTAGTATTTCCTTTTGTCCGTCTTGAACCTACTGCCCATCAGCTTCATTGGATGCCCTCGAGTTCTAGTATTTTGAAAGAGGGAGAAAAGTTCTCTTGGTCAACTCTCTCCACCCGATGCATAATTCTATACACTTCTACCATGTCCCCCCTTAGTCGTCTCTTTTCTAAACTGAAAAGTCCCAGACTCTTCACCCCTCTCTCAGACAAATAAGTATCACAAGAGAAAAGACCTGCGAAACTCGCGGGGGGGGGGGAGGAACTCAGCAGGGGGAGGAGGAGGAAGGAGGTAAGCTCCCCCCCCTCCCGTCGGTTCCCCCCGTCTCCTCCACCCCCGGCTCACCACCCCCCCAGTCTCTCATCTCCCCCCCCTCCGATGCAGCCGCCG
>NW_015164664.1:1230156-1232387 GCF_001447785.1 Gekko japonicus | reverse complement strand
GCAGCGGCAAACTCCAGCCCTCAAGAACGCTCTTTTTTACCTTTGTCAAATTAAGGCCCCCCCCGATAATTTTTACACACTTTAAGATTTTTGTGCACACGTGGGGACCGCCCCACGTGTGCCCAAACCTCTCCCTGCCCCCCAGGTGGCCCCGGAGCGCGGATTTAGATATCCACACTCACGGGGCCACTTCGCTATTAGATATATAGATTAGCAAACAAATATCATTGGACAAATAAATATAATTATCAATATCTGGTTTTACCCCTTTTGTTTTTATTTTGGCAGTCTCATTTAATGTTAAAAACAAGTTTGCATATTTTTCAATAAAAATATGTGTGTAATATTTGTTCATGTCTTGCGTCTCTCAAAATCTGATGTTCATTCTATGTGGCTCTTACATTAACAAGTTTGGCCACCCCTGATCTAGCCAAACTTGGAAGTCTAAAGGACAGATTAAAATGCCGAGTTTCTGTGCCCTGGGATCCTAGACTGTAATTGAGATGGTAACAACAAGATGCTGCTCCCTCCTAGCCAAAGGAAATGCTTATGAAACTGGGCCAATGCAGCAGAACATTGCGTATCTAGAAGAGGCCATCTCCATCTCGAAATACTGGTCCAACAAGCTGCAACACTTCCTTCTAGCACCCACCAACGCACTCAGATAAGGAATCTTTTTGGCAACTGTCTGGCTTTTTCTTCCTGTGGCCTGCAGGTGATGCACTTCCTCTCCAGACTGGATATGCCCAGTCGTACAATGCTACATTCATAGCCTGCTTAGCTGTTATGACATAGCAAGCTTCTTTGTAAAGCACAGTTCCTGCGCCACTTGATGACTTGGCAACGGATGATGCAAATATCCTCTGCTGAAGACACAAGAGGCTTGGGGTGATGTTGAGCTGAGCTGTTCTAACTCTACAGCACTGGATGTGAAATGGTTCGTTCACGCACACAAATCAGTACGAGGTTTCAGTCACTAGGTGATGAACACACATGTGTGAATGCACTCACTTAACACACAGCCAATGTATTTATTTATTTAATTTGTATCCTGCCCCTCCCTGCCTGTACAAGTTTACAGCTTGAGTTTAAAGCACCGTGTCCATCCTCACAACAATTGAGAGAACCAGATTTTACAGCTGGGAAACGGAGGCCAAAAGACAGCGAGACCACCTTCCCATTCAACTCCCACAGTTGCATCAGTATAAGAATTCATATTTTGTGGCATGGCACCCACCAGGGCTATTTTTGGGTAGGAACGCACAGGAACGGAGTTCCGGCTGGCTCCTGAGTTGGCCACACCCAGCAGGAACTCATTAGCATAATAGGCCACACCCAACAGCAGGAACTCATTAGGATTGGCTACATTAGGGGTGTGTGGCCTAACATGCAAAGGAGTCCCTGCTACAAAAAAAAGGCCCTGGGTTTTGACAACAAACAAGGTAAACAGAATAAGAAGCAAAAGGTGGGTGTGGCTGGATGACCACACTTATCCTAACACGGGGCTGCGGCCTAATATGCTAATGAGCTGTGGTGTCAGGGTGTGGCCTAATATGCTAATGAGTTTTGGCTGTTGGGTGTGGCCTATTATGCTAATGCGTTCCTGCTTTTCTACAAAAAAAGCCCTGGCACCCACTATGACTTCTAGTTTTCTACAGGCTTCCTTGCAATGTGCAATTCATGCTGGAAACTTCTTGTGCGCAGTCCCACACTCTAGAGTATTATGTTCACCTGGTGCATCGAGGATTTTTCACCACCCAGTGCAGTTCCAAAGGCAGGCTACAGGAGCCACAAAAAGGCATCACCTAACACCAAACATATCTAAGGCAGCACAAGCCCACGACATAAGAGCAGCTATGTGGGATCAAAAGGAACCTCCGTTTGGCTGAGCATCCAGCTTCCCACAGCAGCCATCCAGATGCTCTCAAAAGGCCTATAAAGCAGAGCACAGAGGCCAAGGCCTCCCTGCTATTCAGAAGTACTCCATGTCTGGCTGCAGACTTATCATGGCTTAGTTGATGATGGGCTTCATCTCCATGAAAGTGTCTTTTAAAGATTTCTTAGAAACAACAAGAGACTTCAGTGCCCTGCATACTGCTAGCACTTTATAAGAACACATTTCTTTTGCAATATGGGCCACAAGCCTTTCACACGGGCAAGACAGAGTCTCTGCAAGGACAACAGCATCAGCCAGCTACCAAGCTCTGTCTGCCTTAATAAAAAGCCCTGGC
>NW_015164664.1:1212116-1230124 GCF_001447785.1 Gekko japonicus | reverse complement strand
AACCAAAGGAATGAGAACATTTAAACAAAAAGCAAGTGGGAACGCTTTTGCTAGCTGCTGGAGTAAACAAGCAAACACAGAAAAAGGAAGCGGTTTTGGCTAGATGCCAGTGTTTAAAGACAAGGAAGACAGCAATGGAAGAGGTGAAACAAACATGCACCCCCTCCCCCCACAAGTGGTTTTCCCTTCTCAGAAACCAGGAGAGCCACCATCAGTGGATGCATTCATTGCCAACACCAAGTCCAGCTTCCCTGGCTGTTAACTACCACCATATACGCAAATGGCACCACCACCCCATTCTACCACTAGGAGAAAATGCTCCTAACATGAGATGTCCAAATTGGGGCCATCGGGACGGGATTACAAGACTGGATTCCTTTTTGCAATGTGGGGCCTGGACGTTAAATTTCTTATCAAGCATAGAAAGAACCCTGGACTGTCCCTTTCCTTTCCTTCCACACACTGAATTCTCTTTGGCTTATCCTCCCCTACTCCCAGATGATGAACAAAGAACACTTTTGTTGTGTTGGCCACCACTGTGCAGAGGCATGAAACTCACTGGCTGACCTTGGGCCACACACAATCTCTCAGACCTAGCCTACCTCACAGGTTCATTGTGAGGATAAAATTGAGGAGAGAATCATGTTTGGCACCTTGAGCTCCTTGGAGGAAGGGGGGGGATGTAATTGTTAGATCCAGTCCTCAGATCCAAGACCTGGCCTCTTCAGTAAAAGCCTGGGATCCCCTTGGCACACTGGGAACTTGTGAAGAGTTTCTTCTCCAGCAGGATTGGCTGGCTGGCTGACTGTCCCACATGAAGATTTCTTGCACTTTGGCCTATTCCAACATATAGCAATTTTGTTGCAGTGAAGGTGATACAGGAACAAAAGGAACTTCAGGCACATGTTCTGGAGCCAAAGCACATCTAAAGGAACATCCAGCAACACTGGTGCACCACGATCTCCATGGAACTCAGGACAAAGAGCAGCACTCGAGTCAACAAGCTTAGTGTCGTTTCACCAGGAAAAAAGCTCCCAGCATCCCTGCAGGTTTTGATCAGTTTTTACAGCTGACTCAGCACAGTGCATCCTTAAGGGCCCCTCTTGCAAAAGCGTGGAGGCTCCACTGGGTGTAAGCACATTGGAACGAAGGTAGAAAGAGAGGCCGAAACTGGCCACAGTGCTGACTAAAGAAAGGACTTTTCTTCTTGTGTGCCACACACAAGACACATTTGAAACTGTATCAGTATTTTGGGGATACCTTTTCTGCAAGAACCTGAACACTTATTTATTTTCGAATTTCTACCCCACCCTCCCAGCCTGAGCCAGCTCAGGGCGGCTTACATAAAAACAAATAGGTTACATTAAAACATAAATGACAATTAAAAACAATTCTAAAAATAAAGTCCTAGTGATTGTTGTTGTTGTTCATTTGATGGTGGCAGCCATAATTCGGTATTCTGAACTCGCAGTCAGCTCGCAGTGTTCATTTTGATTGTTCTTGCAGTGCTTGATGTTCTTTAGGCTGTTGGTGGCAGTTCCCGGGATCCAGGGCCCTCTCACATTCAGCCATCCGTTGTTCGTTATTGGTGGTGGTGGTGGCTCCAAAAAGCCTGGCGGAAGAGCTCTGTTTTACAGGCCATGTTGAACTGTAGGAAGTCCTGCAGGGCCCTAATCTCCTCTTGGAGCTCATTCTGCCAGGATGGGGCCACCACTCAGAAAGCCCTGGTCCTGGTAAATGTTTCCCCATATAAGCCTGGTCTTCTTCCTTGGACGCCCAAGAGCATGTTAAGACTATGCCTAGTCCCTGTTATAAAAATAAATGCCCTGGTAGTCAGCCGTGTTGGTCTGAAGCAGTAAAACAAATTGGCACCTTTAAGACCAACAAAGGTTTATTCAAAGCATGAGCTTTTGTGTGCAAGGCACACTTTTTCAAATATACTGGAATGTTAGATGAGGTTCTAAACTTATAGACAGGTATTTAACAGCCCTCTATACCTGAAAGAATTAAGATTCTGTTACTTCCCACAATTAGAAAAAACACCTTTAGACATTAATCTGCTATTTTGACACACTTATTGCTTTACAACTGTTGACCTTATAACCTTAACTTGTTATTTAGCTTTTCACTTTGCATAACTTAAACATCATCATGTTACATGTTAATTTGCTGTTAAATCCCTGTCTATAAGTTTAGAACCTCATCTACCATTCCAATGTATTTTTTTTTATTTTACCTTTCAATGTATTTGAAAAAGTGTGCCTTGCACATGAAAACTCATACCTTGAATAAATTTTTGTTGGTCTTAAAGATGCCACTGGACTCTAAATTTGTTCTAATATATGCCATGGATATTTCCATACAAGAAGGGGGCCTATGGCCTACCTTACCTTGCCCCTGAAAGCCTCCCTTTTAAGGTTGACACTGGTATAAAGAAGGCTGCCAGATCTTCTTGGGGAGCTGCACTGTATAGCAGTCCTCAGCAACAGCTGCTTATTCTCCTCTTTAATCTAGGTATTTGGGTGTTTGCAAACTGAAACTGCATTGCCCATCTCATCTACGCTCTCATGCTGAACCACAGTGAGACCCCTAGTGTGCTGAAGCTCTGGGAGGTCAGAGTTGAGCTCCATATGGCATCCATAGCAGGTGCCATACAGAGCTGAACTCTGACCTCCCGCAACTTCAACACGCACAGGATAGCAAACAATCCAGACACAAGAATCTTGCATAATTTCAACTGACCGGACAGCAGATTTCTTCTTGAAACATGATTGGAAATATGGTGGCAGACCACCAGAGATTCAAGCAAGCCATCCTGTTTAAAAAAATCCACAAGTCTATTAGCTACAGCTCATTCACCCCCACACCACCACATACAAAAATGTTCAAATGTCACTACAAAGGTGTGCGATCTCTGCCTCATACCAGTAAATGCTTTTGGCTGTCATTTGGAATGTTTCCCAGGTGGCTGGAAATGGCTGGTGGCATACCCAGGCACATTCTTTCCTCCCCAGGAATAGAAGATACTCTTGGATCTAGGCTCACATGTCTTGATTTTATTTATAAACTCTTTTTTCCCATGCAGCAAAGGCTCCTCAAGCACCCTCAATCCAGGTGTCAATCAAGACAGCAGGGATTTGTGAAGGTGTATTTGGCACAGTTCCTTCTGACCCCTTGTGCCTGATGACACAGCCCCGACTGCAGACTCAGAGGCAGAAGCAGCTCAGGTGGATTCAGGAGCTGGCTGTTGCCACATCACAGCTGCTCTCTGGCCACTAATCCTCCGGCTGTGCTTAAGAGGCCTCTGTTAGGTTCACGGGACAGGCTCCAGCAAGCAGCGGTCTGCGCCAGCTCCTGATCAGTTTCCTTCTAAAGTTGCAGCAATCTTTTTCACATGGTTGTTGTGTGAACAACAAGATAAGGTTAAAACACTTGCTGCATTATACATGCGGCACACATTATTTATGAGTCAGAGATGAAAAATTTCCAGAAGTTTGTGAAGAAGGTGTATTTGGCAACCACTGTCACTGTTTCTCCTCCCCCAATGCATCTACCCCATGACCCAGCCTCCTGCAACAGTTACTAGCAGAAGGTATATATTCAGTGCAGAAAGGGAGAAGAAAGGAGCATACACTGGTACTACTTCATTCTGCTGCCAGTATGGTGCTAAGCTTGTGCAGCCCCCTCCCATGCAACTGGGGGCCACAGGAAGTAGAAATACAGCCCAAGGTGACTACCTGCCACTCTGCTGTAACTTGTGCTACTGCTGACCAAACACCTGCCTATTGTCTTGTCAGACCAAAGCCTCTCATGCAGCGGACCCAGCAGACACAGTTCCAGTGGCGCTCCCTACAACTAACCAGCAAGAGTCAGCTCAGTGGTTACCTGAGGTCCCCCAAGAGGAAAACCCACCATAGAGGCATAGAACCTGCAAGATCACCGCATGCAGAACCTTAAAGCCTACTTGCTCTTTAGTCTTTACTGCTGACACAGAACTTTATTTCTTACTGTGTCTCTTAGGACCTGTTGCAGGCAGCCATCCAGTAGGGGGAGAGGGCAGGAAGGACTACATTCCCACTGCAGTGCCAACCATCAGCTGTGCCTGCAACATGACCGTTGGCTGCAGTAACCAGCTCCTCTGCGGTCTGTGGTGGAGCTGCCAACTCTCTTGTTCTAACCTTGCTCCTACCCTATTGCAAACTGCACAACAGACTGCTGTGCCACCAGCACATCTGGCCCTCTCATGGATATGAAGTAATTGTGACAGCGCTGCCTGTGACTCTGCAGTCCGTCAGTGCAGCTTGTTGGAACAACAGACTGAGCAACCCCACTGATCTGCCTTCCTTTTGGCATTCCTGATGCCATTCGATAAAAGTTTGGATTCCTGAACAGTGGTGTCTGTTTAACAGATAGGGATTGGTTCCCACCCCATAACTGTTACTGACCTTAGCTGCCTCCAGCATGGAGTTTACACTTGGAGGGAGTTAAAGGTGTGCACAGGTCAGCTCTTACAAGGGGGAAGGAAGGGTCCCCAGCAATGTTCCCTCTAAGCTGTGGAGACTTGTGAGCAAAAATTCTACTTTGTGAGCTACTGGCATTAAAGTTATGAGCAAACAATTTGGCTACTGAATAAATTAGTTTGCTCTGGAGCCCTCCTTCCTGAGCTAAGACAAAAATGTGTGAGCTGGAGGCTCAAAAACTGTGAGCTAGCTCACACTAACTCAGCTTAGAGGGAACACTGGTCCCCAGAGTCTGCATGTCACTGGATCACTGCAGGTGTCTAATAACCCATGCACTTTGCATTGGGGGAGGGGGAGATACAAAGGGATCCAAATCCATAGTCCCAGTATGCCACATTGGTGCCTTTCTCCAGTAAGCTCCTGGGGAGTTGTGAGCTCCCTCACTGCTGCCTCAGTGGCTATGTTCCCTGTGTTTGTCAAAAAGCTGGTGCTCCGATCCACCTCCTCTGACATCTGAACCTTCTGACAGCATGGCTTTTGCTGACTGAGCTATGCAAGCATGAAAATGCTGAGGTTGGAGTAGTCAAGTTTCCTTCCCTGTGCAAAAGGGAACATGGTTGCAGGAAGGGAGGCAACCCAATGTCTACAGACCTACCAGAAGTATATTCTCTCCAGTGGAGAGTGCTGTGTTTCTTCCTTGGGGTGTCCTATGCAGTGGCAAGGGCAGCCTTATTGGGGGTGGGCATGGCCACCTAAGCATGATTACCTGTTGACCACCTCTGTCATGGGAGTGTTTGCAGCACACCACAGTGATTGTTGGCTTGTGGTTGGGTGGCTGTGGACTTCAGCAAAATTGCTATGCTTTCTGCGGGGGGGGGGGGTTCACATATTTCTCCTCTGCAGAGCAGGCATAGAATACCAACTGCCACACTGGCAGTGGGGGTCATAGGACGACTCAGCTGTTCTTTCTTATCAAATTAAAACTTATTTTACTGCTCTGATGTATAATGCATCATTTACAGGTTAAAAAGGTAAAGGTTCCCTTGCTCGAAAGCCAGTCGAGTCCGACTCTAGGGTTGCGGTGCTCATCTCCGTTTCCAAGCCGAAGAGCCAGCGCTGTCCAAAGATGTTTCCGTGGTCATGTGGCCGGCATGACTAAACACCAAGGTGCACGGAACGCTGTTCCCTTCCCACCGAAGTGGTACCTATTTCTCTCCTTGCAATTTCTTGCTTTCAAACTGCTAGGTTGGCAGGAGCTGGAACTAGAGACGGGAGCTCACTCCGTCATGCGGCACCCGGGTCTCGAACTGCTGAACTACTGACCTTCCACAGCCTGCAGTTCAGCGTCTTAACCACTTGAGCCACCGCACCTCCTCATTTACAGGTTACCACATAAATAAACTAAACAATCCAAAAGTCCCAGAGAGGTAGCCATGTTAGTCTGTCATAATAGAAACAAAGAATATGGTGGCACCTTAAAGACTCACAACATGTTATTCCAGCAGAAGTATTCGGGATCTAGAGCCCACTTCTTCAGATGCTATAGATGCCTTCATTTTCTGCAAGCAACATGGCAATGCCCATTCTCTCTGGTATTTGCAAAAATAAACCGCTGCACCCCATGCTACCTTAGAACATGCATCCTGAGCACATGAATCTGCCACATACTGAGTCATATCATTGGTCCATCAAGGTCAGAATTGTCTACTCTAATTGGCTGCTGCTCTTCAGGATCTCAAACAGGTTTCTTTCATGTTACCAACTACCTGATCCTTTTTTTAAACTGGAGTTGCCGGGGATTAAACCTGGGACTGTCTGCATGCAAAGAGATGCAATACCACTGAGCCATACCCCAACCCATCTTAGTTTTTGCTGTTTGAGCGGTAGGGAGGACAGACTGAAAATAGAAAACAATTTTGTAGTAAACACAAGCAAACAATTCAGACAGAAACTCTCACAGTCATAACAGGACTAGCAGAATATTTATACTTTACAGCATGGAAAACCATGAATGCTTCAATAATATATCATCATCATACATATTATCATATTATAACATTCACTGTCAACAAAATTAGCCACACTTAAATAATATATGTATCATATGCTGCCCTTGTCTACAGTATACACAAAAATAGTCTAATACTGTAGATAGTCTTGCATAAACATACTATTCATATTGAGGTTTTTTCAGTACTCCCCCAAATTTGTATTTTAATTTCTTTGTGTTCATACCAGATCTGCTCTAAAATCCTTCTTCTATGCATGTAGAGAGCTTGGTTTGCCCTTCTGGGAAGACTCTGAAAGTCCTCCTACTGTAACTGATTGCTGGAAAATGGTAATGCCTCAGCCCCCCATGCCCCAAACAGAAAAATGGTCATTACAAATAAGTTAGCCAATCAGCTAAAGTAAAGTTAGGTGACACCAGCAGTTCTGTGGCAAATTTCCAAGGAAAATGCATCACTGAATTTCCTTGAACCAACCAGCTTTTTTGGAAGTCTCCCTTACTTGAATTGCCTCCTTCTCTATGACCAATATCCCAGAATACACTCCTGCTGTCTTATACACTGACATTGCATCACCAGAGTTCAACGACTTCCTACAACAAGCAAGACCGATTCCCCACAAGCAGCTGTACCACCCTCGCTCTTTCGTTTGCCTCAGTTGTATTGGTCAATTTCACGCTACTCGCTGCGTGGTCGCATTTTGACCCACATCTCCCCCCAATTTCCCCCGCGACTTCTCGATCCTTGTTTTTTGAGATTGAGAAAACGCAGGGGAAATTGGGGGGGGGGATGCAGGTCAAAATGCGGCCACTCAGTGAATAGTGTGAAATTGACCAATGCAACTGAGGCAAACGGAAGAGTGAGGGCGGCACAGCTGCTTGCGGGGAATCAGCCCAAGACTCCACCTTCCTCTTCTGAAAAATCAAGTCTAGCCCAATGAGATCGCCTCTTTAACAACAAGGAAAAATGTCTTAGAAGGAGCACCAAGCAAATTTTCTGTATTGAGACCAAGATGTCTTCTTTGGATGTTGAATTTTCAAAGGATATCACACGCTTCATACATCAAGTTATTTTGGGCTATGCAAGAGTTCAAAGGAGTCTGAAGAACTCTTTTTTTCCTCCAAACTAAGAAGTAAGTTAAGTCAACTCCTTTCTCTTGTTCAGAGAATTCAGCCACATACGAGGAAGTGAGCTCTGACTCACAAAAGCTTACCCTGGAACAAGCTACTACAGTGACGGAGTGCACTGGGAGAGAAGCAGCCAATCCTTGCTGTCTCATCAAACCACAGAATCCAGGCTGTAAGAACAATTTAACATGAAATCACTGCACTTAAAAGATGTGAACCAATTTTCCAAGAAACAGCTGAGAAAGTCGAGAGACTGCGTCACTCCAGAAGCAAACAATTGTGCTGACTACCCTCTCCTTGGAAATCTCAAGCTACAATCCTTAATAAAGTCAGGGGTGTGAGCAAGCACTCTGAGTCCCTTCCATAATGCAGAATGAGCCCAAGATGTTGCTAAAACACTGATGTGATAATGTCAATCACACAGGCCTCAATAGAAAGCCCCTTCCCATGCACTTGGCAGACTATTAAAAATGGTTAGAACCAATGTTCCCTCCAAGCTGTGGAGTCTGTCTTGTGAGCAAAAATTCTGCTTTGTGAGCTACTGGCATTAAAGTTGTGAGTGAGTGATTTGGCTACTGCATAAATTCGTTTGTTCTGGAGCCATCCTTCCTGAGCTAAGACAAAAATATGTGAGCTGGAGGCTAAAAAACTGTAAGCTAACTCACACTAACTCAGCTGAGAAGGAATACTGGTTAGGACAATCCTGATGAAACACAGAGCATCTCGTGATGTCCCCAAGAAAGCCTTAAATAATAGAACATTTGGAAAATGAGAGAGATTCCAGCATGAAGCTTCTGAAGCAGAATTCAAGTAATCTGATATCATCTTGCAAGGACTTATAGCAGTGATGGCGAAACTTTTAGAGACCGAGTACCCAAACTGCGACCCAAAACCCACTTATTTATATTGCAAAGTGCCAACACGGCAATTAAACCTGAATACTGAGGTTTTACTTTAGAAAAAACAACTCATACATTAACTTAAGATGATCCAAACAAAGTAAGGAAAGCAATCCCAAATGCTTTCATTTACTTAAAATTATTTGGCAGAGAATTCGACACTTTAATGATGGTCTGGGCCTGGCTGGGGCGATGGCATGCGTGCCCACAGAGAGGGCTCTGAGGGCCACCTCTGGCACCTGGGCCATAGGTTCGCCACCACTGACCTATAGTCCTCAGCCCTGATGGGTAGTTGGGTACTGTTAATTAGCATAGCAAAATGAAAGAAACTGCATTCTCCCCAACAGCAGCTACTGTGAAGTATCTCTATACTTTTCTTCATTGAACTTGAACTTTATCTCACCTTGTGTTTCCTGCAGTTCATGGCCCTTTGCTGATTACCAAATTATTAGCATCATAATAACCTCATATATTATCTGCTTATAGCAGACCCACTGCACATATATAACCGAGTTCCACAAAAGCTTATTCTGGAATTTAAAAAACACACACACACACAAACCCACCCAACTTTTTGTCATTCAAGTGCCATGAAGATCTGGGTATATTATTTATAATATAACACTATTGGGTGGTCCTGAGATCTAGTGTTAGAACAGTGGGAACACCCCACACACCTTTCTTAGTTTTATAAACCTCTAACACATCCCTGTCCCATCCCAGTGACCTTTATCCTAAACTTCTCTTTCCTCAACTTTCAGACCATTTTGGTTTCCTGGCACAATAGAGTTCGCTGTGAGAATTCAGCAGAGAGAATGAGAAAGAGAATCCCACTGAGCTAGTGCAAGTCTTGGCTCCTGTTCTAATGTGCTTCTCTGGATCCCCACCTAGGATTCCTGACCTGGGATGGGAAATATTTGTAAACAAGATGCCCACATGCCTAAGTAGAAATTTCCTCTTTGACCCGGGCAGATCCCCTTTGGCCAAGTTTCCCAGGAGAGCTGTACCAAGTTCTTACCTCTAAAGAGAGTGGGCAATTATGTCCCTCCCACAGACTGCCAAAGCACAGGAAATGAAACACCCAGTTTGGTAATGAACACTCTGGCATTGAGCACCAAGCCTGAGGGAGCATGCCTGATGCTGGGGCCTGGAATGCCAGGATGAAATAGCATGGGCCCAGAACCACAATTTGGGATGAAAAACTTAATCTAAACCAAGGCTCTGTGCATCTTAAAGCTTTGGCACTGGGTACCTTCATCAGTAGGGCAACACACTCTGTGCAAGTGAGCAAGTGAAACTGGAAGTTCACGAAGGGAGGTGACAGGAGGAAAGCTGGGAAATTCTGGGGCAACTCTTCTGCCATAATCAGCCATGCCACAGACTAGCAAGGGGTGGGGACTACCATCAAAAGTGTGCATGAGCAAAGGCTTCATTTACTGGATGCACCCCCACTCATCAATGAGCAGTCTAAACAGAGGCTCATTCACTTGCTCATCTTCTAGCATTGTATATGCCATTAAATGTCAACAATGCTCTTCAGTTCTCTACATAGGACAAACAGGACAAACCGTACACCAGAGGATAAGTGGACATAAATCTGACATCAGGAATCACAAGACTGAGAAACCTGTAGGAGAACACTTCAACGTTCCAGGACATTCAACGGGTAATCTCGAGGTAACTGTTTTATTATAAAGGAACTTCAGGAACTGAATGGAAAGGGAAATAGCTGAATTACAAGTTATTACAACACTTGGAACAAAAACCTCCCCAGGACTCAACAGGGATATTGGTTTCTTATTTCATTACATATGCTAACTCATTCAACCCTCACATATGTATTCTCAACAAGAAGGACTATAAATCCTCTGTATTTTAGTGTTAGTATATTACAATACTGAATGCAATACAAGGAATATTGGAATGTTTAGCTGACATAACACTACACCCACATCAAAAAAGAAGAAAAATGCTGTTAAGGGACCTCCAAGCCTGAGAGGAGTGAATGGAGAGTCTCAGTTTTATTTTGACATATTTATTGCTTTGTTGACCTTATAACCTTAGCTTGTTATTTAGTTTTGTCTTTGCATATCTTAAAACATCTTCATCATGTTACATGTTAATTTGCTGTTCAGTCCCTTACCTTCCATTCCAATGTATTTGAAAAAGTGTGTGTGCATACAAAAGCTCATGCCTTGAATAAAACTTGGTTGGCCTTAAAGGTACCAGTGGACTCTATATTTGTTCTACTGCTTCATAGCAACATGGCTGAGCACCTGGATCAGTTTAAACATTGAGTAAGATGACAATGCAGGGTGTGCAGAGCTGCTAAGGGGTGGGGAGTGGGGAATGGCTCCCTCCCAACAGATGAAGAAACTGCCATCATGTTTATAGATGTCACCGTGAAATTCCCAATTCCAGAGATTGTTCTTAGCTCATTTTTCTCACACATACGTACCTCGCAATGAGGGAATAGAAGATATCTCTCTCTCTCTCTCTCTCTCATACACATGAAGGAGCACTTCCAGCTTCAAACCATTTCTACAAGGAATCATCCCTGCAGACAAGGATTCCCAAATGGAACACAAGTTCTCTTGGTGGCTGAGTAGACACACAAAGCTTTGCCGGAAAGCAAAACACAGCACTTCTTTTCCTGTCCAATTATGTTCTCCAGTCAAACAGTGTTTTGTAGGGCTCCAAAAACCTGTCTGTCCAATGTCAACACTGAAATGGGGGAGAATGGACATATGCACCTGCAGAAAACTCGCTCTGTCACACACACTTCCAAGCTCTGGAAAAACCTATCATCTGTACGTAGCAAACTTTCCAGAGATGTTAACTCTTATTTCTGCATTCGAGGCTCTCTCATGAACTCTTCTAGGTACTGAACAAGACACCAGTCTCCCAATTCAGAGGCAGTTGGTTCTAGGCAACATGGTCCTAGCAAGAATTAGCCCTCAGCAATTTTCAAGGTTAACTAAGAAAGCAATTTCTGCAGAGATCACACACTTCTGTCCAAGACACAGGTGTATATGTCAAACTCACAATGGAAATATCTTTACAGCTTCACCTGTAGCCCTGAAAACTGGCACTCACAAGAATATCTGCTAGCCTGGGAGGAACTATGTGAAGAACTGTGCTGAGAAGTGATATTATTTATGAGACGTTCTTAACATTCAGCACCTACCAAGAAGGAAAACCTGTACATAATATTCCCATTTTGCAGATGGATAAAATAAAACTAAGTGGAACAGGCCACTACAGCCAGCATCAAACCACTTTTCCCAGGTCCAGGACACAGCAAGCTGCCGGGTACTGCAGCCTAGATCTATGCAATAGCAGCAATGTTTTGTTTGATTCTGTTAGGCTCTTCTTATTGCCTGTGATCAAACTGTAAACTGTCTCCCTCTCCTGCACACACACACAGCAGGTCAACAAATGAAGGTCCTGCAGCTAATCCATAAAAAAAAATCTGATTACTAGCACAGACAGGACAACATTTAATCTCCTCCTCCCCTTTCCCAAGCACTGCTAAAATTATGAACCAAGTTTTGACTTCATTTTCTGAAAAGAAAATACATCACTTTGTTGAAATGATGAACTTGAAGTATCTCACTTACCTATACATATGCAATTGGACAGCATTAATATCCTCATAAGGCACACAAGATGCCAAGACTGAGAAAATGTGGTTTGTTGGAAAATGGCAAAGAAAGAGTTAAGAGGCAGACATTGTGGATTGTCCCCAGAGGTGAACAGTTTCAGGTGTTCCTCCCCACTGGTTTTAACCTGGTCAGCTGCATTCCAGACCTTGGAAGACAAATGCTGGAGAACAGAAAGTGTTTCCCAACCCTGCCCAACCACTTTGGAGCCAGTCCTGCACAGGGCTGGAAAACAAAAGCGTTCAAACACTCAAGCTTCAGCCTTCAGTGTCTAGGGGCTTGGTGAACAGGCACCTGGGACCCTTCCAGCCCTGCTTTAATCTAAGGTGCTGCTGTGTCCATCCTATTGATTAAAAAAAAATAACAAAATCATCTGAAAATGACACATCTAAATACTCTGAGCACATCGTGTTCACCTCTCTCCTTCCCTGATGTATTTTAATCAAACCTCATAACCTTAGCAAGCAGCACAAGCCACTCATAATGGGAAATGGGAGAGGGGGGGAGGGTTAACTGCAGGAGGACATTGTGTAGTGATGTTTCTGGTGCTTGGTGCCAAGAACCCACAAGGTTGCATTTGCCACGCACTCCCTAGGGTTGTATTCTGTGGCAAGCCTTTCTTCCGGTTGGCTGGGTACCACCTGACAGGCAGAGCTGTCAGCCCACAGTGAGCAAGTTGCGAACAGACACGTCACCCCACACGCCCAGAGCTACAAACAGGCTGCCTCGGTTGAAGCAGACCTATTATCCCTCCTGCAGCATTACATACCAAACATCTTAATCCTGTGATAGATGCACACGTTCACCCTTCGCTTGCAACTACTTTTGCTGGACAGCAATACAGACACAGGAGTGAGGATCCCAGGCCCATATTTCCCATCCTGCAAAGGAACACCACGACCATTGTTTCCTCTGGCAGCATCACAGGTGATGATGGGGCAGTCATGCCAAGAGCCACAAGTTGTTGAACACACAACACTCCATATAATTTGCAACTGGGACCCCCCACACACACAAAGAGGGGAGGAAGGGCAGCACTTAAAAGGGAGAGAAACTAGAGAAGAAGATCGGCCTTAAGGTGTAACCAAAGCAGGTGCTCACAAAAGAGAAATCAAGATAATCCTCCTGTTTTAAAAGAGGCAGTATATTCTTGTATTCTCTTCCCACATGGAAGCTCATATCAGGGGGACAGTTTAACATACTACTCTTCAAAGTGCTTGATTCAACCATCTTAAACAAGCCAGGATATTCCAGTGCTCCAATCTTACCAGAGCTTTTCAGAGACTCAAAAATGGATTCTGTTGATCCAAGTGAATGAAAGGGTCTGCTTTGATACACCTGACAGAAGCTAGCAAATGGAAAGACAAAGGCAGCCACCCAACATCAAAGATTTCTTGCATCTCTGGGTTCTAAAACAGTACCATACCCCAATGTGTTCTCACTTCCCTTAAATGTATGAATGAACACAGTAACTGGGATGCCATACTGACTCTGTGCTACTGTAGTAAATCATTGCTGCTGTGCAAACAAATCTTCCAGCACATCAAAACAAACAATGGAGGGGAAGAGCCATCAGCACTATGCTGCGAACCAAGTTGTACAGAATCCCTGTACACTTCTTCAAACCAACGTGGAACCCCAAAGTCAAGGCATTTTGCTTCCCCTGCCCATCAGACACATTGTCTGAACCTTCCATTGTCAATCAAGGAGCACCATCACCAGTCGTCTCCATAACCTTACTATAAATAAATAAATAATCTGAGAACATGAAGCAAGACTCTTGAACCCTCCTCCTCACTGGCAGAGTACAAGCCCCTAACACCAGCTCCTCTTTCACATCCTCTTTGTTGGGAAACTTGCAAAAGCCCCAGCCTTCCCAGAATAGTCAAGGGAGTAATGCACTTGTACTTTCAAAGACAGCTCAGCTCACCATTTATTGATTGTAATTTTACTCCATTTCCAGACAAAAATAAAAAAAAGATTAATGGTTTACATTATTACAACCTCCATTTGTGAAGGGGTGGTGGGTGTTCCTCTCTTCACCTACACTACAAAACTAGCAGTAGAAGAAATTAGATATATTGCAAGATAGGGGCATGTGCCGAAAAGCAGATCCTCCCTGTAAACTTACAGGTCTTGCTAGAGAGCAGAGTTGCAAGTCCTTCCTTCCCACCCCTAAACCTTATCAAGCAGCTTAACCCTTCCCTTAGGGATTCCAGTTCCAACCCGAGAAACAAAGCAAAAAGGGAGGAAGCAACTCCACTGGAATCACTGATGCTGCTTTTGATCACTGACTGCTTAAACTCGAGTAGGATGCTTCCCCCCCCCATAACATTTTTCCTTCTTTGTCACCTCCTTTTCATTGTCATCAGCAATTAATGCTATCAAGCAATTACTCCTTGCTTCTACAAGAATCACACCTCCAGAGTACATAGAGGCAGAACCCGAATCTCATGAGGTGCCCCAAGTGCGGGCCTGGAAACTAACACCATCGCTTCAAAGAACAAAACAGAAGGAAAGTCCTATCAAATGCTAGCTTTCATGTCTGTTTCTTCCACATTCCTTTTTGTTATTTTCCTTGGCCAAATCCTTGTGCTGTCAAGTGGCTGTTTCTGTGGGAGAAGCGGTGCATACAACTGTTTAAGTCTTATTTAATTCAAGCACCTGCCTGTACCACAGAAGTAAATCAGACATAGCAAAAGACTTTGAAAAAGCCAGAACTCCAAGATCTCTAGGAACTCCAAATTACCATTGATACACTTTGATATTTTGGTACACCTCCATGATCAATCTCCACAGCCAACTTGGAAATGTCTGGGTCAGACTTGTTAAAATGCTGACAATCTGACATTTATAAATCTATAAAGGTTTACTGAGGAAGAACCAAGGAGATGGGACACCTAGTCTACAGGGTTAGTGAGGGACCTGGAAATTGCTTTTCCCCAGGGGGCTGCTATAGTCTACAGCCAGTATAAACGTGAGGAAATAAAGAGCCCTGCTGAATCGGATCATGGTGGGTTCAGCATCCTGGTTCCTACAGTGGCCAACCAAGGAAATTTACAAGGAAGGTACAAAGACAAAAGCCCTCCCTGCCCTTTATAACCAGTGTTCTAAGGCAAACTGCCTCTGACTTCGGAGGCTTTACTTGGCTCTGGTAGCCCACAGCTGCTGACAGATGGCTCCTTCCTGAATTTGCTTCCCCATAACAGTACTTCTTCTTGGGCTGCAAGACACTGAATGGCGAAGGGTAAGTCTGCAGAAGTCTTGCTCCTTAGGCTTACGCTTACCAAGGAACTCAGTGGAGGGGTGAGGGGAACATAGCTGGCATGTGGTGCCTGGTGGGGATTCACAGCCCCGTGACAACCTGACTGGGATCTAATGGGACTGAAGGGGGCCAGTTCCATAGGCTGCTGTCGTGTCCATAGGGAAAGGCAGGTATGGGGGTCTCTGGGATACCACAGAAGGTGGAGAACGCTACGGGGGAGACCTGGGGGGGGGGTGTCTGAGGGAGCACTGCCTTGGGGCATTCAGAGAGAAAAGCAGAGATGGGGGCTCTGGGGCACGACAGGTGGAGGCTGGGGCTTAGGTGGCCTGACAGCTCCGTACCCTGGGGCCCTTCCTACAAACCTTGCGGGACAGTCATGGGTGGCGCTGGGAGCCCTTAAGTGGGGCCTCGGTCTCGACAATCCTACTCTTGTTCCTGAACCCCCCCTGTTTCCGTGCCCCCCCCCACAGGCTCACCTCAGCGGGCGGGCGGCCACCTGCGAGTCGAGGGCGGCGCCATTCACACGTCCGCGGAGACCATCATGTGATTCAAGCGGCCACCTCCGAAACTCTGTCTTGTTTTGTGCGTGCGCATAAGGCTTTGAGGCGTGGCGCAGCCGCAGTGCGCAATGAGTGCCAGGGTCGCCATCTTTCACTCGGGCTGCCAATTGGGACGCGCGCTTCTTCCCTCCTTCCTTCGGGTGACTTAGCAAGTCGTGGCTAAAGACAATTCTGGCTCAGCTCAGGGTCTAGGGACGGTGGGATTGGGTAAATAAAGCTCTTACTGCCTCTCCCCCCCCCATTACCGACAGAAGGCACCTTTATCAGCAGTACGACCGGCAGAAATCGAACAGGTGAAGCTTCCCCGCTGTGAAGTTTGGCTCCATGTTCAACCTAGTTCTCAAACGCTTCGAGGGAAAAGAAGCCAATTTTCCGCCACCTTTAGGGAGAACTTGTCGTCGATCTCCCTCTTCTGGCCAGTTGCGGGATCAGCTGGGGGGGGGTCATTTATTTATTTAGATAATTACACATCCTAATATCATTGGCTCGGAGGTGGAGGTACAGATGGAGGGGTTATTCCTTGCTGCACAACCTTTCGTTTCCACTTGGCCTCTGGCGACCTCTCTTTGGATGGATTAAGGGAGGAGAGGTGGGAGGTTATTCCTGAAACTGGCCTGCTGAGATATTTAAATCGTTTCAAAAGTAAACAGGAGTTGTGTGGTATTTTGAAAACTGACAACATTTAATTTCAGAATAAATTTTCCCGGACTAGATCCCATTTCTTCATTCGCAGTAACTTGATCCAGTCTGTTCTACGGACTTCCCACCAAGGGTGGCCTGCTGTCTTTTTCGTTTCCACTTGGCCTCTGGCGACCTCTCTTTGGATGGATTAAGGGAGGAGAGGTGAGAGGTTATTCCTGAAACTGGCCTGCTGAGATATTTAAATCGTTTCAAAAGTAAACAGGAGTTGTGTGGTATTTTGAAAACTGACAACATTTAATTTCAGAATAAATTTTCCCGGACTAGATCCCATTTCTTCATTCGCAGTAACTTGATCCAGTCTGTTCTACGGACTTCCCACCAAGGGTGGCCTGCTGTCTTTTTTGTCCCCTGCAGGGCCTGCTGCTGGTCCAAGGGACTGAGGACATTTTATACTGAATGCGTATCTGCAAGTGTCTGGTTTTCCCTGAAGACAGATCCAGGTGGTCAGCCATGTTGGTCTGAAGCAGTAGAACAAATTTAGAGTCCAGTGGCACCTTTAAGACCAACAAAGATTTATTCAAGGTGTGAGCTTTCGTGTGCACGGACACTTTTTAAAATAGAAAGCTCATACCCTGATTTTCCCTGAGGCACGTTTCTGTCCTGCCTTTCCTGGGTTACTGATTTTAGTCCATCTGTCACTCTATTGGCTGCTCGTCAGTTACTAGCTATCACATACAAAGCCCTTCCTGGGCTTGAACCCTCATATCTGAAGGACCACTGCTTTGCAGTGCTCTGCCACAACAGCTTTGCAATGCATGGGGTCTTTTGCAGCTGCCATCCTGCAAATGGGCAGGATCAACAACTGCTGGTACACCCGCACTCTCTGTTATGGCTCCCACCTTAAGGAATCACCTGCCTGAGAAAGTCAGGAACGCTCCCGTTGTCCTGGCGTTTTGCAAACTATGCAAAATGAGAATTAAGTAGGAGGTCATTTTTATAAAGAAAACAGCGCTATATTACAACAGAGCAGTTCGGAAAAGTGCTTTGGTGCATATATGACCCTTCTCCCACTGCACTGTTTTCTACTTACATAATAACTTTTTCTGAACGGTTTAATATATCATTTATAATACTCTATGCTTTGTTTCAGATTGGTTTTGGCCCCAGCGGGGCCGGGGCACCACCCCCTATGGGGGGTGGGGTGGCCGGGGAGGGAATATTTAAAGAGATCCGCCTGGTGGCGCCGCGCCGCGCCGCGCCGCGCCCCGCTCCCCCCCTCCCTCCCAGCGGAGTGGTTTTGGCTCCAGTGGGGCCGGGGAGGGGATTTTTTAAAGATATCTGCCTGGTGGCGCCGGCGCCCCGCTCCCCCCTCCCCCCGCGAAAACTT
>NW_015164664.1:1209278-1210902 GCF_001447785.1 Gekko japonicus | reverse complement strand
GTGGTTTCTCATTCAAGTCCATGAACACTCCTGCTACACCCTGGGGCTGTCATTCCACTCTGGGGCCTCTCATCTCAGTCCCTGAACACTCCTGCTCCACCCTGGGGCTGTCATTCCACTCTGTGATTCCAATCCACGGTCTCTCATTCCCGTCACAGAACAGTCCTGCTAAACCCAGGGGCTGTCATTACACTCAGTGGTCTCTCATTCCAGTCCCTGAACACTCCTGCTCCACCCTGGGCTATCATTCCAGTCTGTGGTCTCTCATTCCAGTCCCTGAACACTCCTGTTCCACCCTGGGGCTGTTATTCCAGTCCCCGGTCTCTCATTCCAGTCACAGAACAGTCCTGCTAAACCCAGGGGCTGTCATTACACTCAGTGGTCTCTCATCCCAGTCCCAGAACACTCCTGCTACACCCTGGGGCTGTCATTCCACTCTGGGGCCTCTCATCTCAGTCCCTGAACAGTCCTGCTCCCCCCTGGGGCTGTCATTCCACTCTGGGGCCTCTCATCTCAGTCCCTGAACAGTCCTGCTCCCCCCTGGGGCTGTCATTCCACTCTGGGGCCTCTCATCTCAGTCCCTGAACAGTCCTGCTCCCCCCTGGGGCTGTCATTCCACTCTGGGGCCTCTCATCTCAGTCCCTGAACAGTCCTGCTCCCCCCTGGGGCTGTCATTCCACTCTGGGGCCTCTCATCTCAGTCCCTGAACAGTCCTGCTCCCCCCTGGGGCTGTCATTCCACTCTGTGATTCCAGTCCACGGTCTCTCATTCCAGTCAAAGAACACTCCTGCTACACCCTGGGGCTGTCATTCCACTCTGTGATTCCAATCCACGGTCTCTCATTCCAGTTCATGCACTCCTGCTCCACCCTGGAGCTGTCATTCCACTCTGTGATTCCAATCCACGGTCTCTCATTCCAGTTCATGCACTCCTGCTCCACCCTGGAGCTGTCATTCCACTCTGGGGCCTCTCATCTCAGTCCCTGAACAGTCCTGCTCCCCCCTGGGGCTGTCATTCCAGTCCGTAGTGTCTCATTCCAGTTCCAGAACCCTCCTGCTCCCCCCAGGGCCTGTCATTAGACTCTGTGGTCTCTCATTCCAGTTCATGCACTCCTGCTCCACCCTGGAGCTGTCATTCCACTCTGTGGTCTCTCATTCCAGTTCATGCACTCCTGCTCCACCCTGAGGCTGCCATTCCACTCCGTGGTCTCTCATTTCAGTTCATGCCCTCCTGCTCCACCCTGAGGCTGCCATTCCACTCCGTGGTCTCTCATTTCAGTTCATGCCCTCCTGCTCCACCCTGAGGCTGCCATTCCACTCCGTGGTCTCTCATTTCAGTTCATGCCCTCCTGCTCCACCCTGAGGCTGCCATTCCACTCCGTGGTCTCTCATTTCAGTTCATGCACTCCTGCTCCACCCTCTGGGGCTGTCATTCCACTCTGTGGCCTGTCATCCCAGGCCCAGAACACTCCTGTTTCATCTTGGGGCTGTCATTCCACTCCTTGGTCTCTCATTCCAGTCCCTGAACACTCCTGCTACACCCTGGGGCTGTCATTCCACTCAGTGGGCTCTCAATTCCAGTCCCAGAACACTTCTGTTACTCCTAGGGGCTGTCATTCCACTCC
>NW_015164664.1:1191012-1208921 GCF_001447785.1 Gekko japonicus | reverse complement strand
CCAATAACGGCCGGCAGGCCAACTATATACACAACCAGGGGACACGCCCCTGGGTCCCATTGGTGGGTTTGAATTCCCGCCACGGTCCCATTGGTTCCCCCAGTGGAGGGACTAGGATCCTAGTCCCCATTGTTAAACCGGACTCAAGCTCAGGAGTGTGTGCTGGCCTCTGGTGGTGGTCAGCGGACACAAACACCTGTCCTTCCTTTTAGTACATCCCGATTGTTGCGAACCGGAGCTCCCATGGCCCCCTTTGCGCTGTGCCATCCGCTGCCCTGTAGCTTCAGCCACGGCCACGTCCTGGAGAGAGACCGGGTGCTGCATCGGAAGGGAGCGCTCGGTGTCCCCCCCACCACGTGCCTCCCTCCCCCCTTAGGATGTCCAGTCTTTGGGTGCCACCCCAGCCGGCAGCCGGATGGTCTCACACTGGAAAGGGAGCTTTGTGGCGTGGCGTGGCTGGCGCCTCTAAACTGTGGAGTCTTGTGAGCAAAGATTCTACTTTGCGAGCTACTGGCATTAAAGTTGTGAGCGATTGATTTGGCCACTGCATGTATTAGTTTGCTCGAGAGCCATCCTTCCTGAGCTAAGACAAAAATATGTCAGCCGGAGGCTAAAAGACTGTGAGGTAGCTCACACTAACTCAGCTTAGAGGGAACAAATTTAGAGTCCAATGGCACCTTTAAGACCAACAAAGGTTTATTCAAGGTATGGGCTTTCCTGCACAAGGCACACTTTTTCAAATACATTGGAATGGTATATGAGGTTCTAAATTTATAGACAGGGATTTAACAGCAAATTATCATGCAACATGTTGGGATTCTTTGATTCAGGGTCGATGGTTGTATTGCAAACACAAGAGCCACAACTTAGTAAAAGAAAAATATCTTTACGATAAAACAGAATAAAACATGGGTAAGGTACTTTGGATAAAAGAAATAAAATAAAAGGTTACATGCTTACAGTTACTTTCAGTAATATATGCTAACAGCTACATCTTTCTATCTGTCTTGGCTTCTAGAAGAGAACTAACACTTTGGTTCACACAAAGGGTCATAAACCTTGTGAATACATTAATGCCAAATCAAAGTATTTCCACAAACAAGTTGTTAGTTGACCAATACAAAGGTTACAGGTCACTCCATTAGGATAAACAACTCCCACAAACTTTCTCCGGTTGAATACATTATGTAACATAACATCCTGTTTCCTAACAAACAACATTTAACTCTGTAATGACTGAAGTGTAAGCAACTTGCAATTCCAACACAACATGATGATGTTTAAATTATGCAAAGTGAAAAACTAAATAGCAAGTTAAGGTTATAAGGTCAAAAGTTGTAAAGCAACAAATATGTCAAAGTAGCAGATAGATGTATAAGGTGTTTTTTCTAATTGTGGGAAGTAACATAATCTTAATTATCTCCTCTCAGGCATAGAGGGCCCCTGGAGGGCACTTCAGTATATTTTGAGCTGGATGTAATGCTGTCAGCAGACATCCATTCAGTATTCTAATAAAATATTCTGAAAAGAAATACACTAAAATACCAGAAAAACATCTACTTTTGCTTCATTGACTATTGCTAAAGCTTTGACTGTTTGGATCACAACAAACTATGGCAGGTCCTTAAAGAGATGGGAGTACCAGTCCACCTCACACGTCTCTTGAGAAACCTGTATAAGGGGCAAGAAGCGACAGTTAGAACTGGATATGGAACAACTGATTGGTTTTGCATAGGAAAAAGAGTACAACAAGGATGAATATTGTCACCTTGCTTATTTAATATATATGCAGAGTACATCATGTGAAATGCTGGCCTGGATGAATCACAAGCGGGAATTAAGATTGCTGGGGGAAAGATCAACAACCTCAGATATGCAGACGATACCACTCTAATGGCAGAAAGTGAAGAGGACCTAAAGAGCCTCTTGCTCAGGGTAAAAGTAAAAGAGGAGAGTGCAAAAGTGGGCTTGAAGCTCAACATCAAAAAAACTAAGATCATGGCATCCGGCCCCATCACTCCTTGGCAAATAGAAGGGGAAGTCGTGGAAGTAGTGACAGACTTCACGTTCCTGGGATCCCAGATCACTGCAGACAGTGACAGCAGCCATGAAATTAAAAGACGCCTGCTCCTTGGGAGGAAAGCGATGGCGAACCTAAACAGCATGATAAAAAGTAAAGACATCACCCTGCCAACAAAAGTCCGCATGGCCAAAGCAATGGTATTCCCAGTAGTCATGTATGGCTGCGAGAGTTGGACTATAAGGAAGGCCGAGCGCCGAAGAATAGATTCTTTTAAACTATAGTGCTGGAGAAGACTCTTGAGAGTCCCTTGGACTGCAAGGAGATCAAATCAGTCAATCCTCAAAGAAATCAACCCTGACTGTTCCCTGGAAGGCCAGATAATGAAACTGAAGCTCAAATACTTTGGCCACCAAATGAGAAGGGAGCACTCACTGGAGAAGACCCTGATGCTGGGAAAGATTGGAGGTCAAAGAAGACGGGGACGGCAAAGGATGAGATGGTTAGACAGTGTCATAGATGCAATGAACATGAAATTGAGTCAACTTCAGAGGACGGCGGAAGACAGGAGGGCCTGGCGTGATCTGGTCCATGGGGTCGCAAAGAGTCGGACTCGACTGTGCGACTGAACAACAAAAAACAACAGAGGATTTATAGTCCTTCTTGTTGAGAATCCATATGTGAGAACTGAATGAGTTGGCATATGTAATGGGGGTAAAAATCCAATATCCCTGTTGAGTCCTGGGGAGGTTTTTGTTCCAAGTGTTGTAATAACTTGTAATTCAGCAGTTTCCCTTTCCATTCTGTTCCTGAAGTTCCTTTGTAATAAAACAGCTACTTTGAGGTTATCCATTGAATGTTCTGGAAGGTTAAAGTGTTCTCCTACAGGTTTCTCAATCAGCTTAGAGGGAACACTGAAGGCCCTCCGGCCGAACTGGGTGAGAGGCCCACTCGCAAGCCCCTTCTCCAAAGGGATCTTTCCTACCGCGAAGCCATTAGCTGGTCGGTTTCCCTCTTCGTTTCCACAGGAGTCAAATTGTACCCAGACCCCGGCTTCTTGTCGATTCTGCGGCCTGTCTACGACCGCCTGAATGCTCGGCTTAAGGCAGTGGGTGGAAACAGTGCTAGGTATCATCTCGCGGTAGTTCTTCTGTATGTCTGCGTTCTTATGAGGAACAGTTTTGAGGGCCCCAAAAACCAAGTCCCCAGCCACCCGTTGCAGCTACTTGCACGGAGTCCAATGGCCATGCCCCCCCCCCTGAAAATAAGCGTCTGGCTGATGCGCACGCATATGACATCGCGTCGATTCCAATGGCGAAGCCTGAGGTTCCTCATTCATAAAGCGCTGTTACTCTGCAAAGTGGAGCTGCGGTGGCTCAAGTGGTTAAGACGCTGAACTGCAGGCTGTGGAAGGTCAGTAGTTCAGCGGTTCAAGACCCGGGTGCCGCAAGACGGGGTGATCTCCTGTCTCTAGTTCCAGCTCCTGCCAACCTAGCAGTTCGAAAGCAAGAAATTGCAAGTAGATAAATAGGTACCACTTTGGTGGGAAGGTAACAGCGTTCCGTGCGCCTTGGTGTTTAGTCATGCCGGCCACATGACCACGGAAACGTCTTCGGACAGCGCTGGCTCTTCGGCTTTGAAACGGAGATGAGCACCGCAACCCTAGAGTCGGATTCGACTGGCTTTCGAGCAAGGGAACCTTTACCTTTACCTTTACTCTGCAAAGTGCATTGCCCTCGCAACGGCACTGCGAGATGGGTCGCGGATGCTTCCATTTTACAGAAAAAAGACTGATACTGAAATGGGGGACGCGCCTGTGGCCTCGCCATGGAGTCCGGATCAACGATCCCCTTGTCAAAATGTTACAAACCCACAACAGCCTGGCCCTCCAATAACCTTTGTTGTATGTGCGAAACTAACACATGTAGCCTCTAGGTGGCGCCAGACTGACTTATTTCTGGCGCTGAGTTGTTTTCGGACCACGTCGTTGACTTCGGGGTTTTTTTTTGGCTAGAAACGGACTTCTCCGCAAAGCCAACAGCCAGCTGTGCCACGTGGCGATCTTTGGTGCTCGCGCCACAGCCTGCGCCGCCGATTACTCTCCTCCTCGCCTCTTAGACAGGCAGCGTTCTCTGGGCTTCGTGTGCTGTTTCCTTCTCGGGCAGGTATTTGTGGCTCATCGTTGGCCGTTCTTCGGAGCCACGCTGCAGTCCTTTCCTGGGATTGCGACTGAATGGTGGTGTGGTGGTTAGAGCGTCGGACTAGGATCTAAATACAGAGCATTATTAAGCTATCTGGACAACAAGGGACCAGAAGAAGGGGGGCCGGGGGGGTGGAAGTTAGGTTTTGATTTTGTTCCCTGCAGTTGTTCACCCTCATCAGCCAACAGAGAACCAGTCTGGTTAGAGTTGGGACTAGAATCTGGGAAATCGGTGTTTGACTCCCTGTTCTACCATGAAATCTTGCTGGGTGACCTCAAACCAGTCATACTCTCTTAGCTTAAATGGATAAAATGGAGGAGAGGAGAACTTCAGTCTTCCTATTGTGGAGAAAGTGGGGGTGCCAGCCTCCAGGTGGGACCTGGGGATCCCCTGGAATTACAGCACATCGCCACCCTACAGAGATCAGTTCCCCTGGAGGAAATGGCTGCTTTGGTGGGTGGATTCTATGGCAGTTTACCCCACTGAGGTCCCTGTCCTCCCCAGGTTCCATCCCCAACCTGGAGCTGGCAACCCTGCTACACCCCCCCATCCTCCACCAGTGGCCAGGGGAGACTTGGCAACCCAAGGCATAAATGAAGTAAATGAATGGGGCTGCTTAGGATTGCTCCCTAGCTCTTGCACCCCAGCTGCCTGAGTTTATGGAATGCCTGGTGAGGAGCTCAAGGGCAAGCAACCCTCTCCCAGCCTCACACTGCTCAACCCAGGATGAAAATGGCCACCTCTGAAAACAATGTGGCATGTAAATAGCTAAAGAACTGCAGCAGATCTGTGGGAAGAAAAGTCAGGTGAAAAACCATCTTATTTTATTTATTTATTTTACGATTTATACCCCGCCCTACCGCACCTATGCACTTCAAGCTGTGTGGTGACATACTGGGAATCCACACACAACACACCCCACTGAACTGAAGCTAGTGAAACACTTCTTGGTAACTGCTGGATTCTCTTCGTCAGGGAAATCCCAAAATGCCTCCCATTTAGGTAGCAACTGGACCCAGACCAGCTTAGCTTCAACAGGGTATGGGTGGGTCACGTGCCAGACCATACCTTGATATTTCCATAGCTGAGGACTGGGCGGAATGCAATATGCCCCAACTCTAGAAGGGGACCATGGGCTGGACATCACAGCCAGAGAATGTGTGGGCACACACTTCTAGTTTACAAAAGATGTCAGTGAAGTGTTTTCTGTTCCATGGAGGTCACGGAGGTCTTACTCACAGGTTTTGTAACTTCCTGGCAGCAGGCAGACTGATAATGACTTAGAATCAAGGGACTGAAATCAGCATCCTCCTGCTGACATTACATCATGAAGATCTAGACTGGCTGAGTACGCAAGCAACCGCTGGCTTCAGCAACTGGGAATATGAAGGCTCCTAGAAGTAATGAGTTCAAGCTGGTGCTCATTCTCCAGAGGATCCTCTGCTGTGGAACCAGGTGAACCAGCATGCCTTGCTCATGCAGGTGGCTGGGCTAATGCTCCCTGGTCTACCCCCCCCCCCCGGTTGAGGGGGGACTTTCAGGTAAGTGACCCTTCCTCAGGCATTCTGTGGTGAGTCTGGCCCAGGAGAGGTTGCGTCATGGGCCTCCCGGCATGTTTGCATTGGCTCTTTCCAGTCCCTAAGCTGCTCTCACAATGAGAACATTTCCCCACAATGTTTAACTTTAGCCTACTTTTCTGTAGCTGAAACCCATTTGGTGCCCTATCTCTGGCAGATAAACAATTGTTTACTCCCTTCCCTGTGACGGCCATTTAAAAGTTGGAAAGCTGCCAACATATCTCACTTTTCCTTTAATTTCATTTTGTCTAGGCCAAACACTCCCCTGTTCCTCCACCCTTTTCTTATACAAGTCAGTCACCCAGACAGCTTTTGCCTGCATCCCCTCCAGCCTGTGTCAGGCAGGCCACCATCTCAGAAAGGACTGAAATGAGGTTTGTTATTCCAGCCATGTTAGTTTGCTGTGGCAAAACCAAACAGGACTGCAGTGGTGTCTTAACAAAATGTATTCCCGCAGCAGCTTTCATGAGTCAGAGCTCACTTCATCAGGTGCCATGGGGTGTACATGCACAGGAGGTATATTTATAGAAAAAGTGGCAAATAACCGAAAGGTGACTAACTAGGTTTTCCCTGTTGCCTAACAGGCAGTGCTTCCTGCAGCCTCACTGAAATGGGGGCTGGGCAGAACAGGAGAAAGGCTGCGAGCCCTTCACCCTCATTCCTTGACCAATCTTATTTTCTAGGAAACACAGTAACGAGATCATACCCAGATTCAAAAATCCCCACTGCGACTGTTTAAAGACAGCTCTGGGCCATGTGACTCCGAGGCCTCTGCCCCAGCGCCGCCCTTTGGCTCTGTTTACATGTTACTGAGAAGCAACTTTGCAAAGGGGAAATGCCAAAATAGAAGCAGTGTGGTGGTGTGGCATGCAGGGAAGGGGAAACGTCAGACTCACTCACACCCCCACATGGGGGAATTGCCAGTCTAGAGCAACACAGAGGTCATCATCGGTCCAAGCCACGCTGAGAAACGACTGGTTGTACACTGTAGTGGGTAAAGTGCCAGATTGGTTCATGGAAACCCAAGTTCGAATTTCTGCTCTGCCAAGGAAGTTCACTGGGTGACTGGGAGCCAGGCAGTCTCTCTCAGTCTGAGCTTCCTCATGGGAGGATAGTTATGAGGATAAAGCAGAGGAGGAGAAAGTGATGTAGGGTCCAGTCACATGCAGAATTAGCAGCACGATAGGGACGAATGCTGGGTGGATTTTACGGGCGCGATTACACGAAAACATCTGGCAAGTGTCCCGCACCCAAAAGCCACCCGTATTGCCTGGCCGAAGAAGCGGAGTTAAAAGATACCAGGGGAAGTGCACTAGTTTCCGGAAAACATGGGACACGGGCGGGCATCAGATCACAAAAGCACTGGTATCCTGTCGCATCCGGTGGTATGTGCGCAAACGCGAAACTGTGCATGTGCACAAGCGCGTACTACTGAACCGCCTCACCCTTCTTTGCCACACTTTACCATCAACGTGTGATCACGGCTGAGGACATGTGCAAGGAGCCTCGGGGGGAAATGTCTGATCGTGATACTGCACTTCAATTTGCAAAAAGCCTCGCTTTGCCCCCAGATTATCTCGCTGATGGGACTGGGACCATAGTTAGTTAGTTATTTACCTCATTTATACCTCACCTTTCTTCCCAAAGTGACTTACATTGTTCTTCTCTATTTTATCCTCACAACTACCACCCTGTGAGGTAGGTTAGGCTGTGAGTAAGTGACTGGCCGAAGGTCATCCAGCAAGCTTCCATGGCTATTGTATAAGCTGCTTTGGGTACCCACTGGGGAGAAAAGCTGGGTACAGATGCTGTTTAACATCTATATACGCCCCCTCGTCCAGATTGCCAGGAGGTTTGGGCTGGGTTGCCATCAATATGCTGACGACACCCAGCTCTATCTGATGTTGGGTGGCCGGTCAGGCTCCGACCCAGAAGATCTGAACCGTGCACTACAGGCCATGGCTGGGTGGCTCAGGTTGAGCCGGCTGAAACTAAACCCAGCGAAGACAGAGGTCCTGTGCCTGAGTTGGAGCGAACCGGGTTTGGGGCTCCCTCTCCCAACCTTCGATGGGGAGCCGTTGGTGCCAGCGTCGGAGGTTAGGAGTTTGGGAGTGCTCCTGGATCCCTCCTTAACTATAGAGGCCCAGGTGGCAGCCCCTGCCAGATCGGCATTTTATCATCTTAGGCTGATTCAGCAGTTGGTTCCCTTCCTCGGCCGCGATGACCTGGGTACAGTGATCCATGCAACGGTCACCTCGAGGTTAGACTACTGTAATGCTCTCTACATGGGTCTGCCTTTGGTGCAGATCCAGAAGCTGCAGCTAATGCAGAATGCAGCAGCCAGGCTGATGATGGGTCTCCCCAAGTGGGAGCACATCCAGCCTGGGCTGAAAGCGCTGCACAGGCTGCCAATAGCATACCGAATCCGTTTCAAAGTGCTGGTACTTACCTTTAAAGCCCTATATGGCCAGGGTCTGACTTACTTGAGGGACCGCCTTTCCCCACATATACCCCCAAGAGCACTTGGGTCCAGGGCCCCGGGAGGCAAGGCTCGCCGTGACTAGGGCCAGGTCCTTTTTGGTGGCAGCCCCTACCTGGTGGAACAAGCTCCCGGAGGAGATCAGGGCCCTGCGTGACCTTATGCAGTTCCGCAGGGCCTACAAGATGGAGCTCTTCCACCAGACTTTCACATAGGGGCCACCACCACCACCAATGATGTGGACAACATCGGGGTTAAGGATGGCCCGGGAAGATCTGCCACAATTTTGCGCGACTGATATTATCGGACTTATTTTCTTGGGATCAGCTATAGGACATCATCATCCCCAGAGAACTGTTTTTACCATCATTGTATATATTTGGGGACCATCCTGCTTTCAATTGAGTATCATTGTTGTTTGTGATTAATTTTTATTAATGCTTTTATTGCTTTTATCTTGTTTCATATGGGCTTTGCCCCTCGTAAGTCATCCTGAGCCCGTTTCACGGGGAGGGCGGGGTAAAGACCCCAATAAATAAAAAAATAAATTCAAAGCTTAACTTGTTTACTTATTTATTTGTCAGCCAAAGCCGGCTCAGCCAAAGCCGGCTCAGGGCGGCTTACATAAAAAAGCAAAAACACATAAATAACAGTTATGAACAATCCTAAAACCTTCTAAAACAGTCCAATATTATAAAGTGCTAGTAGACATTAGATCGGATAGTAATAATGTTGTTTAGTGATGGTGGCACAATTAACTTGTTAACTTGTGAGTTAACTGAGGGCATCCACTGTCACATGGTATAATGATGGCCACGAGTACAGGTGGCTTTTTAAAAAGGTAGATTCGGGTGGTCAGACATGCTGGTCTGAAGCAGCAGGACAAAGTTTGACTCTAGTGGCATCTTTAAGACCTACAAAGTTTTATTCAAGGTATGAGCTTTCTTGTGCGAGCACACTTCCTCAGATACAAACTTTGTTGGTCTTAAAAGTGCCACTGGACTCAAACTTTGTTCTACTGTTTTTAAAGGGTTATTTAGACAGATGTATGGAGGGCGAGACACTGGCCATGATAGTTATGCAGGCGACCCCACATATTGAGGCAGTCTGCCTCTGGATCGCAGGTGCTGGAGACATCAGCAGGCAGGTGGTTGCTGTCTATGATGCCTGCTTGGAGATCCCAGAGCATCTGGTCAGCTGTTGGAAGCAGGATGCTGATGGAAATTGGCCTTTGACTCAAGCTGTCCAGGCAGCTTAGATGCTAGGATTTTTCAAGGGCAAAACAGATTTGTTTCCTCACTCTTTAAGAGTGTCAGTTTCAGAATCTGCATGATGAAAATATGTTTGTGTCCGCAACATGCACCTGTAGGACAGCTGTCTGGGTTCTAGCAAATCCGTCTGACCCTATTCACAAAAGAGGTTGCTGGCTTTTGACCTGGGTCCTGGCAGAACTTCAGCTGCTGCAAGTGGAATGACTTAGGCAGGAAGATCCCTCTTGCCAGTCTTGGCCACCGTTTTTCCTAGAATTCTCTGCCTATAACAGCCATTTGTGTGGAGACATTTCATATACAAAGCTTCCCTATGCCTGTCTTTCCATGCTAGGACTGACCAGTTGAATCTCTGCCTGCTGTGACATTGTCAGAAGCACAGGAACCTACCAAAAAAGGGTGGAAACCCTCTTTAGAGGTAAGAGTTCTCAGCAGTGCCATGACAACAGTGTTGCCTTTGAGGGGTGCTATCCTCCCCCACACACACACACACTGGAGAACAAGAGGCCCCTGTCTTCTGGCTTTTCTGGCGTGTGTCTACAATCAGCTTCCAACCATTTGTGTGGGAGAGTGAGAAGCTTAAGTGTGGTGGAGACCACCAAGGGCTCAAAGGGGGAGGGGCATGTCCCCCTCATATCCTCCCCTCCCTCCTCCCCACCACAATTGCTCTGTGCATCCTTACGGCTGATTCCCAGGGTCTGTCTCTGTTTCCTTTGCACAATGGTAGCCAGACAATGCAGGGAAGTGACCCAGCAGGATAAGGGGACAGGATGCAAATCCAGAACAGGGCAGGCTGTACAGAGGCAGCATCAGCATCACTGGATGCTTCAGAGGTGAAGTCATTGTCCTAGAAAGATAGAGGAGGAGAGTAGAGAATCTGAGCTCTGCCCACCATATTTTCCCACAATGAGCAGAAAGGTAGCTGCCAATATACACACATTGGGGGCTGACAGAAGGAAAGCCATCTGAGTCCCATGTGGCAGCCATGACAAAATCTCTTTCCCATATGTATACTGTGGCCTTTGAACACTGCATGTGCAGGAGAGGCAGGGGTGTCGTGCATATGGCCCTTCTTGAAGAGCTGCAGATTGCCAGATGCAGAAGCCCTATGAAAAGGAAGGATGTGTTAAGCAAGGAAAATCTTACGTGAAGGTTGACCTTGAAATGATGATCTGAACAGGGGGGGGGGGAAGAAAACACAGGCTGGTGGAGGAGAGAAAGGGAAGAGGCGCTATGCTCAAAAGCCTTCTGGATGCCCACATTTTTTGTAAATCAAGGATGAAAAGAAGTCTGCATTAGACCCAAAATTTCAAAATGTCAGAGTGAGAGTTCAGAACGGAGCAGATGACCTTCTGCTCGTGTGGTCTGTGCAGATACAGCTCCTTCTGCTGAGGGCCTTTAGCCTGTACCTCCTGAGAATGGCTGTTCTGCAGAAAGGTCAGGAGAGGTAAGAAAGAACAGCAGGGTCTTCATCCCAGACTTCCCCTCAGATCTAGGAAACATGACCTAAAGATGTGTTTTATAAAAATGAGGTTCACAGGAATATCACACCCAAACTGCAGTGCCATACACACAAGCCCCCTGTTTGCTATATTCTGTTCTGTCTGATTATATAATTAATATTGAGATACATAACACTGTTGCATCCTTGATCCTCATTGTCTGGCCATAACCCAGACACCCTTTGGCGGTTATGAACTTCAGATACAGCAGGGTACAGACAGCAGACACAGAAGTGTACCCGGTGCCAGCAATACCTACGTTTGCAGTGGCTGAAGAAATGTGACTGCTGACTGTGTGTGCATGAGCCCACATGCATGATCATGTGCAGAAAATACAGGGCTCACATGGGGTAACCAAGTGCGAGCTGCCTCCTTCACTAAGTGAAAGGTCTCCCCAAAAGCCTGCCTGCTGTCCAGTTAGTCTTTACAGCTCTAACTTAGTCGTGGACCCGATTCTCGAGAGGGATTCCCCTGCCATCTCGTGGCATTTGTCATTTGGGAGGCAGCGAATGTTGAGTGAGGAAGCAACTCTGACACCCACAATGCTGAGCAAAAGGGAAAAGACAGGCTGCAGTTTCTCTTCCCTTTCCCAGCCAAGTAAGAGAAGTAGCATCTTCTGGATAATTCTAAATGATCTGCTCGCTTCCCCAGAACAGCAGGAGAGGAGCCTGTCTCAGACTATCACTTCCTGAAGGCATGTAACACCGCCAAGGCTGGAGTGGAAGGTCACTGAGGTGGAGCATAGTCCCCCCCCCCACCCGCAACATGTCTGGCTCACTCCCCCCCCCTCCTTGAGCAGCAGGAGGTTTGGAAGAAAGAGAACTACGTACTGGGTGACTTGGTAGTAAGCTCATCTCTGTTTACAGTATGACAAGGTGAGCAGGGATTATGGAGGTGCAGAAGAAGTGCACAGGCCAGCCATGCTAGACCCCAAACCACGTCTCTTTGGTCTTCCCAAATTCCACAAATGGACATTTTCCCAGGCTGTCTTGAACACATTCTCTCAGGAGGATATATGGCAAGATGGCTTTGGATAAGGTCCAGTCTACTGGCTTGAGAGCACCAGTGGTCAGAAGCCAAGCCTAGGGAGAGATGAAACACCAGCCACTCTCTCCTTTGCTCAGCATGGCAGCATGACACACCATGACATCAACCTGGTAGGGCTCTCCCCAGGGATGTTGCTGAGCTGCCTAGAGTCAGAAATGCACACCAGACACAACACACGGTATAAGCGGCACTCAGCTTGGCCCTTTTATGTGGGGCTGGCCCCACAGCATCTTTAATGAGATGGCAGACACAGTACTGTTGAGGATTTAAATCTCCAAATCTTTCACAAAATGGCAGCCTTCCTGAAAAGTACTGGAGTTCCAGGCGTAGCATGGTGAAATCAGCTCACGTTTATTGATTACATTGGAAAATGAAAGATAAACTAGCCGATCCGATGCCGGCTTATATGCGTGTCCCTGCTCACACCCAAACCCCCCCACACTTCCCATGATTCATTCTATTTACAAGTTCTCAGTCCCCATTGGTTCCTATCTGGATCTGTGCGATCCTATTGGTCCACGCTAGGATTCAAGCTGGCTATTGTTCTAGGACCGAAGGTCAGAAAGTCCATAAGACCGCATGGCCGGGCCTACGCAGCAGTGGCCATCTTAGTACACAACACCCCTCCCCCCCATAGTTCCAAAGTACTATTGCACATAGTCCTGCAGGTACTCTGGTGGCCTACATTCTCTAGTTGAGCGGTGGGGCTCTATCAGGGGCTCGGTGTGTGTGGCGGTAGGTCTGGAGGTCAGTGCGGTCGCGGCACCTGGCGGCGTCCCAGTGGGGGTGACCTGTTCAGAGTTCTGTGCTGGAGCGGGACCTGGGGCCGGAACAGTTGGCGTGTCCAATTCTTCGGGTCCCCCCCACTGGCTCCACAGCCTCTTCTTCCATTTTGCTATCCTCCATGTCTCGGGGTTCCTGATCTCCCACAGGTAGCACTCGGCGGCGGAGTTGGTCAGTGTGTCTCCGGAGCCTCTGGCCGTCTTCGGTGGTGACTTCGTACGAGAGAGGCCCCATCACCCTTACCACCCAGGCTGGAATCCAGGGTGGGCCCTGGGCATAGTTCCGAACGTATACCGGGTCCTCTGGAAAAAACCCACGGGATGCTTCTTCCTGAACTGAGCCTGGGCTGTGGTCAGGCACCCGGTCAGGATGTAGCTGTCCAATCAGGTCATCAGTCGCCAGCCCATCAGGAGTTCGGCAGGGCATTGACCTGTGGTAGAGTGCGGGGTTGTTCTTTGGCCGAACAGGAAAGCTGCTAGCTGGTAGGCCCACTTGCCCTGGTCGATCCACCAGAGTGCCTCTTTGGTTGTACGCACCATTCGCTCTGCCTGTCCATTCGTGGCTGGGTAGAATGGTGCGGAACGGAAGTGCCGAATCTCGTAGTACTGTATGAACTCTGCAAATTCGGCCGACGTAAATGCCGTTCCGTTGTCTGACACCAGAGTGTTGGGGATGCCGTGTGAACTGAATACTTTCCACATGGTCCTGATCGCGGTGCCGGATGAGGTAGAGGAGACGGGGATGACCTCCAGCCACTTAGAATATGCATCAACCAGAATAAAGAAAGTCTGTCCCAGGAACGGACCCGCAAAATCCAGGTGTAGGCAAGCCCAGGGCTTGTGGGAGGGCTCCCATGGACACACTGAGGCCCCGGGGGGAGCTGGCCTTGTCTCCTGGCACGGTTGACAACGTTTAACCACATCCTCAATCTCCCCGTCCATCCCTGGCCATCAGACGTAACTGCGCGCTAAGGCTTTCATGCACACGATCCCCGGGTGGGTTTTGTGCAGCGCCTCTAGCACGTGCTTGCGCAGGGGGGTGGGGATAATGACCCTACTCTCCCACACGAGACAGCCTTTATGTGCTGACATTTCATCCTGCCTGAAGGTAAAGGCTGCAAATTCTGGGCCCACTTGACCTGTGGGCCAGCCCCTCCCCACCCAGTCCAGGACCTGGGACAGGATGCGATTCTTCTGGGTATAGTTCGAGAACTCAAGTACCTGCACCGGCCGGTCAGGGAGGTCCTCCAGCAGGAGGGTCTGGTGAGCGGGAGCCGGTTCTGAGACAGGAAGGGGAAGGTGGCTGAGCGTGTCAGAATGTCCCATTGCTTTGCCGGGTCTGTGTAGCAGGACATATTGGTACCCTGCAAGGAAAATAGACCACCACAACACCCGTGGGGATAACATCTGGGGCGTTTGGCGGTCCGGTGCCAATAGTCCCAACAGTGGTTTATGGTCCGTGACAATTGTGAAGGCCCAGCCGTATATGTAGTCATGAAACTTCCTGACCCCTGCCACGATCGCCAGCGCCTCCTTGTCAATTTGGGTGTAGTTACGTTCTGCCGCTGACAAGGTACAAGAATAATATGTCACCGGGACTTTGCGGCCACCCGCCAGCCTGTGTCCGAGAACTGCTCCCACCCCATAGGGCGATGTGTCACATGCAAGCACTTTGGAGCGGCAGGCACGGCCAATGCGGCCCTGCTTTCCACAGGAGTGGCAGATGACATCCCGGAAACAGCAGGACCTCCGCTAATGGGCTTCCCCACAGCTCGCACAGGTCGCCGATGCTTTGGAGGGTGCCCCGGATAGGGATGGGCAAGTGTGCCGGTGATTGGGTTGACGGACCTGCAGCACCTCTTCATCATCGGAGGAGGTTGGGGCCCTTGCGAGAGATACCTGGTGCATCAGGACCTATTGCGGTCGATCCCAGTGCACCTTCTCGAATGCGTTGGCGGTCTGTAGCACTGTTTCTGGTGTGAGGTCAGCTGTTCCCATGAGCTTGCGGCATAGTTTGGGATCACGAAGGCCCCAAACAAACTGGGTGAGGATGATTTCCTCGACTCCAGGCAGCTCACAGTCCATGGCTAGCTGGCATGGCTTGGCCATGTATACTGTGGCCCCTTCTCCAGATTTTTGCATGTGCACCCATAGGTCCATGCGTTTCCCCATTTTCATGGGCTTTGGCGCAAAGTAGCCATTTAGGATTTTCAGGAGTTCATCATAGATCTTGTCTGCTAACTTCCCTGGAGCGATGAGGCCCTTGACCAGATGGATAGTGGCCACACCGCAGGAGCTTACCAGGAGGGACTGCTTCTTGTCGGCATCGGTGATGTCGTGGAATTCGAGGTGGTTGGTCAGCTTGTCCACCTATGCTTCCCAGAACTCTGGATGTGTGTGGTCGAAGTCTTCGATGGTTCCAGGAGCTGCAGCCATGACTCTGGGATGCCGCGGGGAGCGATGATCAGGAGACCCTGATGTGGTGCTCTGCTGCTGGGGAGCGGTGCCAGTCATGGTGTCCGGGTGATAGTTGCTCGTTGCTGGTCTGGTGATAGGGTCGAGCTCACTCATCTGGATCCCATCCTCATCGCCAGTGAAAAGTACTGGAGTTCCAGGCATAGCATGGTGAAATCAGCTCACGTTTATTGATTACATTGGAAAACAAAAGATAAAATAGCCAGTCCAATGCTGGCTTATATGCATGTCCCCGCTCACACCCAACACACCCTCACTTCCTGTGATTCGTTCTGTTTACAAGTTCTCAGTCCCCATAGGTTCCTATCTGGATCAGCGCAATCCTATTGGTCCGCGCTAGGATCTGAGCTGGCTATTGTTCTAGTACCAAAGGTCAGAAAGCCTGTAAGACCACATGGACGGGCCCATGCCGCAGTGGCCATCTTAGTACACGACACTTCCTCTCCTGAAGCTCCTAAACAAGCACCATTCCCACCCTGTAGATTTCTTTCTCTTCTGGTCTCCGTGTGAGGAATGCCAAAGCGATCATTTTAGCAAGCCAGTGACTCACTGGGTAGATTCTGTACAGTCTGGGCATGTTTGCAAGATCACTGCCCACAGACTTCTCAGCACCTTCTAATCAGAGGTTGGGACCCTGCACTGTCACCTGGTTGATTCCTCATGAGTGGGGTGCCATTTTTACTCCCTGGAGTGGCCACCATTTACAGCTGCTTCACAGCAGATATTCGACTGGTGATGCTTCCCCAAGACCTGGCAATGCAAGGGCAGGTTTTAAAAAACCAAACTTTATCTTTGGGGTAGGGCGAGATATAAATCCAAAGATAAGATAAAATAAATAAATAAATAAATAAATAAAATCTGCTGCTAAACTCCTGCATGTTAGGCACAGAAGCCTGCCAGAGGAAAAAATGCTGGTAAGCCCACAGGTAGCCACTTCCTTCCTGACACGCTTGCACGGCACGGGAGAGCAAAGTAAGAGGGCAACCAGGCTAGAAACAGACACACAATAACATACACAGACAGGGAGAAAAAAATGCTAATGCTGTTCCACCCAGCAACCAAGCACTGCATATGAGCAAGCACAGTGTGTCGTGGCATCCATCTTGTCTGTTTCCTCCTCTCTCCTACATGCACACAAGGGGTTATAATGACCCACCCCAGGAATAAAGAATGGACGCTGAAGGAGAAACAGCACGGCCCATAGCCCAGCAGTTTGAAGGCTGGCACATCAGAGCTGTAGAATGATTGTGTGTGCTCATCAGCAGCAGCCACCAAAACCAAGGCCCTACCCAAGTGAGGTCAGTGTTATGGAAAGCTGCCGGAACAACAAATGAGAGTGGTAGAAAATGCAGAGCAAACACAGGGGAATACCTATTCTTTTCACCTTCTTCTTCTGGGTACTACAGTAAAGTTACCTATGCCGATCTGCAAGCCCCCTTGCCTTTAAGAGGGACTGTGGCTCAGTGGTGCAGCATCTGCTTGGCATGCAGGAGGTCCCAGGTTCAATCCCCAGCTAAAAAGATCAAAGGGTAGGTGATGTGAAAGACCTCTAGCTGGACCCACAAAGAGTCATTGCCAGTCTGAGTAGGTTCAAATCCACCCTCTGCCTAAGGTTCATGGGGTGATCGTGGAGCAGTCATGCTCTCTCTCAGCCTCACCCACCTCAAAGGATCATTGAAGGATTAAGTGTGGAGGAGGGGAGAAGTGTGCAGGCTGCCCAGCCTTGGGCAAAATGTAATAAATCAACTGCCGCTGCCCTCCCACTCTGGAAGGGGAAAAATTCAGTGCATGCTGAGCACAGGAAGCCGATCTAATCCAAAAGGAGCCCCCCCCCGCAGTGTTTTTGACCCCCAAATGGGTCCCAGGCAGGCCTCGGTTTCTGCCGGAGCGCACCAGAGCACCGCTCCACCAGTCAGGAGCCCAGGGGGCGGGCACACCAGCCATCAGCTGGGACACGGTGGGGGGGCGAAATGTTCTCCCGCCTCCCTGAGCCCTGGGGTGGTGGCCTTGGACTCATAGGGGCAAATTCCACCTCTTGCTCGAGAGGTCATTCTGGCTCCCCCAGCTCTCGGGAGGGGCTCTTTAAAATGTTATGGCCACTGTCACTGTTCTCGGTGGCAGCTGCCACGCCCGTGGGGGAGGGGAGGGGCAAAATGTTCCCTTGCCTCCCTGAGCCCTGGGGTGGTGGCCTTGGACTTGTAGGGGCAAGTTCCACCTCTCACGTGTGATGTCGCGGCATTGCCTCCCTGAGCCTCTCAGACGCGAGGTCATTCTGGCTCCCCAGCTCTTGGAAAGGGCTCTTTAAAAAGTTATGGCCGCCGTCACTGTTCTCGATGGCAGCTGCGACACCTGCACATGGTGGGGAGGGGTGGGGCGAAACGTTCCCTTGCCTCCCTGAGCCCCAGGGTGGTGGCCTTGGACTCGTAGGGGCAAATTTCACACACGAGAGGTCATTCTGGCTCCCCCAGCTCTCGGGAGGGGCTCTTTAAAAAGGTATGGCCGCCATCGCTGTTCTCAGCGGCAGCTGGGACGCCGGCGCGCGGGGGAAGGGGCGGGGC
>NW_015164664.1:1172115-1188446 GCF_001447785.1 Gekko japonicus | reverse complement strand
GGGGAAAGAATGGATCCCAAGTGCTTCTGCCTGTCAGAGGGGCTGGTGCACACTTCCGGTGATGTCAAGTTATGCTAATGAGCTCCTGCAGCTCTTTTTCTACGAAATGACCCCGGACACCTTCATTTTCTCCTTGCAACCAATCCCCCCGCAGGCCAAAGCAGCCCCTTCCCCACCCTGTGGGTGCTTCCCCCCTCTCTCTGCGCCGTGAGCAATGATCATAGAGCAGGCTGGCCTTTGCCAGGTTTGGGGTTTCAGAGTATTTATAACCTTGGTGGTTGCTTGGCAATGGCTCCGCTCACGTTGAGCTTCACGTGGGTAGCAGATGCTTTGTGGAAAGCCTGACGGCATCCATGGCGGCGGAGGGAGGAAGTGGCTAACCTCGCAGGCTCTGCTGAACAGGCAGACTTCTGAGCACAGCAGGGAAAGGCCCTTTCCAGGCCAGTCTTTGAGAGCTGTAACCGTCCCTCTTCAGATCTTGGGCATGAGCACCAAGCCTCATCTGCCACCTCCTCTCCACTGCCGAGCGCTCTTCCAGCCCACAGGGTGTAGCAGTCAGAGTGTTGGACTTGGACTTGGGAGACCCTGGTTCAAATCCCCACTGAACCTCAGTGCTGACTAGATGGCCTTGGGAAAGTACCTCTCTCTCTCTCATCCTAACCTACCTCACAGGGTTGTTGTGAAGATACAGTGGAGGTAGCGAGAACAATGTTGTAAGCCACTTTGGTTCCCATTGGGAAGAAAAGCAGGGCATCCATTTCTATACAGATAACATCTAAATAATTACTGCATGGCTGGCTCTTTATCCATGGAGCTTCCTCCCTGCTGGGTGTGCCAAGCATGTTGCTCCCCCTCCACGTTGCACCAGCAGGCTCCTGGGGCTTCTTTGCACCCTGCTCAGCCTGCTGGCTCACTTGGACCGGCACTGCCACACCCCTACCTGGACCTTTCTCTCTCCACCCTGAGGCCATGGACACAACTCCCAGGTGGGGCCCATAGATGTCATGGAATTATAACTGATCTCCAGAATACAGAGATCAGGTCCTCTGGAGAAAATGCCAGTTTGGGAGGGTGGACTCGATGGCATCACATCCCTGTTGGCAGTCCAGTGTCCATCCCATTCAAAGCACAGACCGCCTCACTTCCTTTTGGCACACAGCCCTGAATTCAAGTCTAAGCACTATCTAAACAAATGTTCCCTCCGAACGGTGTAGTCTTGCGAGCAAAAGTTCCACTTTGTGAGCTACTGGCATTAAAGTTGTGAGTGAACAATTTGGGTACTGCATAAATTAGTTTGCTCTGGAGCCATCCTTCCTGAGCTAAGACAGAAATGTGTGAGCCAGAGGCTAAAAAACCATGAGCTAGCTCACACGAACTCAGCTTAGAGGGGACACTGACTAAACTGAGCATTTTATTTAGCAGGATGCAAAGAATTTGGGCGTATCGAAGAGCGGCCCTAGGGCCAGTGGATTCTTTAGAGACCTTGGATTCTTTTTCACAGCCCATCTCAAACTGCTTTTCAAATTCCCCTTTCAGAAGAAACCTCCCATGTGGCAAACTGTCCCTCCCTCTCATATCCAAAGCATTTTGTTAGAACGAAATAAATCTTAAGAGATCTTTGTATCTGTGACTGCTTGTTGTCCTTAAATGCAAAAACTGGACCCCTGGTAACGGAAAGGAGAAGTCTGCTTCTGGTTTATGCACCAAGTGGCTGTTTGGAAGGGTGCCATTCAGTTCTGGGCACTACCAGCTGAAGAACCAGGGTCACATGATCAGTTTGGGACATGGGGGAGAAGGGACAATATGTCAGCACTGGCTGCAGGATTCATTGGAGACACAACCCGAGTGGAGACTCTCCCTCTTCCCTTCAGCCCTTCTGCACTAGGTTCCTTCTTGGCCTGAAATTAAAGCCAAGGAAGGGAGGGGGTGGGTGGAGCCCCCGCTTTGAAACTGGCCTTCCAGGAAGCCTCTTTGGCAGCATTTAAGCTAGTTTATTTATTTGTAAGTAAAGGCCTTCCCTGTGCCCTCTCCATTCTTTGTTTTTCGTCAGGTCTATTTTTATGGATGCTCTTCATTTGCTATTTAACCCTATGCCATTGTGAACTTTTGCGGCAAAGCGGAGAGCATGCTTTATAAACAAAATAATCTAGCTTCTTAACTTAAAAGCTGTTTCTGCTAGTCCGTCACAGAAGGCTGTAAAGTGCTCTGATGCAATCACTGGCTGCAGGCGGGGCTGGGAGAGAGCCTCAGCACTCCCCACAGAGCAGAGAAGGACACCCATGGAAAAGTCTTTGTGGCCTATCTGTGATCACCAGGGTGATGCAGCTTCTACCTGGCTGTGCAGGTTCCCCATGGCAACTCATTGCAAAGTGTTGCAGAGGCCCAATTTGGTTCTGACACATGGTGGGGGAAGGAAGGAATCCAGAGCCTCCATCCATCCCATCCATGCCTGTGCAGGTTCCCCATGGCAACTCATTGCGAAGTGCTGCAGAGGCCCAATTTGGATTTGACACATGGTGCAGGGAAGGAAGGAATCCAGAGCCTCCAGCCATTCCATTCATGTCGTTTTCCCAACACAAAATGGCCCTGCACACCAGTAAGAGCCCCCGGAGCCAGGAATATGGCCCAGGGTAGAAGGCAGGAGCCTCTTTTCTCCTCACAGTGCAGTACTGACTCAAATCATGCTGCTGTGGTGCTTCTAAATTGAGTTGCCACAGAGGATGCCCAGCTGGCCTCCTGCTGCAAATCCATGATGGGACCAGACGCTAAACATAAAGTGCAGTTTGACCCACTCTCAAAAGCCAAAGTTTGGCCCTAAGCAGCCTTCCTGGTAGAAGCCAGGCACTAGTCTGCAAAAGCTCCATTTATTTAAATAACTTCAGATGCAAATGTAAGACTGGAGAGAAATAATGTTGCTAATTTACAATATTTACAGTAGAACACAGCTACAGAGAAAAAAGCCTCTGACCCCACCCAGCAATAAACAAACATGGGAGCATCAAGAGGTGGATGCTGCTTCTGTCATCTTTCTCCACTCTTTTCAACAGAGGGACCCAATACATACATGCATGATTCCTCCAGGTGCACAAAACCTGCACCCTCTGTTGAGAAGAATGAAGAAGCCCCCGCAGAGAAGAGCTTCGTGTGTGCTTTGGAACCCACCCGACTTTAATTGGTTTTGGAAGCAACTCCTAGGGGTTGAGTTGGGGTGGAGGTTTGAGCATATGAACTTGAGGAACAACAGGGCTACCAATTTCCATGCTTGGTGAGACAATTTAAGAACAGTCTGGTTTCAGGGTGCCACGGAGCCCCTTTCTGAAGAAAGCTGGCACTTGTGTCTTTCCCTTCCCGCCTTCTTGGGCTTCACAACCCCTCCCCCAAGTACCCTGGAAAAGGACGGCTGTTCATTGTCATGTGCCAGTTCATGTTTTAAAATTATGCACACTTAAAAATAGCAACAACAACAAAAAAAGAAACGCTGATCGAGTGGTAAGAGTTCCTTCGTCTTCCTGCTTTGTCTGCTGGGTTTGAAGACTGGGGTTTTTGCTTATGATCAAGCAGTCAAAACGCCACGCCAGCCTGGTCACAAAATTGACTTCCAGTTCCTTTTCTGTAGAAGAGAAGTTGCAGATAGCGCTGGTTGTGGGAAGAGCCACCAAAAGCCTGACAAGGGGAACTTCAGTGGTTCCTCAGGGCTGGAAGTTTGGTACCGGAAGAGTTCCCTTTGTTCTGCCCACACTGGATAAAGGTGCAACAGGTAAATACATCAGCCAGGAAGAGGGGACATGGCCATTCACATCTCTGCAGAACAACAACAACAAAGTTATATACACACGACAGAACAAGTGTGACACCTCTATCTCCTTTAATTGACATGCCTGCCTTGCGGGACTTTGGTGCCTACAGCAGCCTTCTGAGTCATAGCAAACTTCTAGTCTTTATCTCATGGGGAAAGCTTGCATATTATGGCATCTCTGTGCCTTGCAGCAGGTTCGTGAGATGCCAGGATTCATAGTTGCCCACTCATGTGCCAGAATTCACAGCAGAAGGCAAAAGCAGGGCAAACAGTAGACCATGAGGGACAAGAGAGTTCCTTTCAGTGCAGATGGTGTTTCATTACTGAAATGCAAAGTTTGACACAATCAAACCAGGCTCACCAGGTTTTATGCAAAGCACCTCAAAATCTGCCAGATGATTTTTTAAAAAGCATTCTTTCAAGACAGCATTAAACTGATAAAATAGCCCTGCAGTCACAATAATTCTGCACCACTCGGTTCTGCGCCGAGTAACTCTGAACAAACAACAACAAGCAGGAGCAAGCCCAGCTCAATAAGATGGGGGATTTTCGGCACAGCAGAGTGGCAGGACTTGCTATGGTAACTTCTTCGTATGTACCTTCCAGTGCTCTGTCTAGGTCGGCGATGAAGTCTTCCAGCTCTCGGGTGTCTCCGAGTTTGGCTAGGACACAAAGGAAGACAGAGTGGTCAGCTTTTCACATTCCCTCCCCTCTACCAATCTGAAATGAAGACAATGAGCTTGCAAAATTTCAAATCTGAAATGGAATGTTTAGGATGGATGGGGGGAAATCCCTCTGCATACTTAATCTTAGCAATACTTCATGTTTGAAGCAAAAAAGGGATTTTAAAAAACCCTTGTTTGTCTTTGGTCTGACTAATTTGGCCATCATGAAAGCCCTGTCGTAACTGAGGATTGCCCAAGGCGCAGAAATATAGCCCGACCAACCAAAAGACAGGCCAGGATTCCCCCCTTCCCAAACTCTGGTACAGAGCCGCTCCAGAAACCTTTTTGAAAACTGCACTCTTAAATCTGGCTTTTAGCCCTGCCCTTCTCAGCACAACCTGGCCCCCCTTGGCCTTACCAGTGGAACAGGACGTGGCAGTGTGAGTGTTGAGATCTTCCTCACTGGTGTTCAAACTGCTACCAGGAGATGTGCTGTTGCCTGTAGGAAGAGAATGACGGATGAAGTTTCAAGAGCACCTGGTTTTCGTGCTGTGTGTGGGCTGTCAACCCTAAAGGGCAGTTGGTGAACTGTGGTCCCCTCACCCGCCTGCTGCCACCATGCAGGCAAATGCAACCACTATGGCTTGTGGTTACCATAAATGAACACCAACAACACACAAGGAACTGTACCCAAACCAGGAATTATACCCTGTCTGCTCACCAAGCTTGCCGTTGGGGTTAGGCAGAAGGCAGAGAAGAAGCTGATAGAGGGAAGGGGTGAGGTGGGGAGGAAGAGCCCAGTTAGGAAGGGGCAGAAGTTCCCAGCAGATAACAAGGTGGCAGCAACTGAATTGATACCAGCAGTGACACGCCTTCGGCAGTCTCTGCTCTTCAGCCTCAGCGATATCAAGGATTGGCGCAAGCCAGTGGAAACAGCCCTGACCATAATTGCAGATTTGTTTAGAGACCTTCAAGCTATCCAAGGACACCCCCACAAAGCCAGAGGGTGGGGAGCAGAAGGAAAGAAACAGCCCGCCTTGTCCCAGCCGCCCACCCACTGAACTGGCTCTGGTCACACTCACTCTCTGAGTCATCGATGCCGCTGTCGTACAGGCTGGGCAGGGTTCTCCTCTTCAGCTCCTCCAGATGCTGCTCATACTGAGACGCCTCCCCCTTGTCAAAGTCCTGAAGCACCTGGTCAAACTCCAGCAGGAAGTCGTCCAGGTAGCTGGTGGGCAGCACTGCAGATGGGCAAACAGACGGGCTGAACACAGGGGCACTGCTCAGCAGGGCTTTTAATGCTGTTGTCTGAGGTGGGAGTTATTTCAGGTTTTATTGTATTCTGCAAGTTTTTTGTTTGTTTGTGACTTGTAAGCCACCTTGTACCAAGAGCAAAGGTAGGCTATAAATATTGTAATAAATTAAAAAATGGACAGAGCATGCCAGCATAACTGGGCAACAAGCCTCAACTCCACCCACCTTTGTAACAATGACATGAAATCTTATAGAGCAGGGGCACTGTGGGAGGGTCCTCTTCCTGACACTGGGGCTGCAAATGCTCCAGAAGCGAGTGACCCATGGCAGCAACTGAGTGCATGTTTCCAACATAAAATGGAGTCCTGTGGTGCTCAGCTTTGGGTGTGATCACCCGAGCAGTTTGGCCCGACATAGCCACCCCTTCCCTCTGGATCAAATGGGCACAATCAAATGCACACATCTGGCTCCCATGCCCCACTCGCCCCTACCTCTAAAACGACTCCCAGGTGGATTAAGTAGCCACTGGCAAATTCCAGTGGCTACCTTGGTAAGGTGCTTCCATGGTGGGTTTCTGGGTTTTTGATCGCCCAGGTGAGCCATGGAAACGCATGAGCGGTGTGATCGTTCCACTCCATTTATGGCACATCCTTTCCCCCCTCAACCCCACTCTGACGTGCACTTCAGCGCCCTCATAGAATGTGGACAGGAGATTGGATTTATAGCCTGCCCTTCACTACCTGAAGGAATCTCAGAGCAGTTTACAATCCCTTTCCCTTCCCCTTCCCTCCCCACAACAGACACCCTGAGGTAAATGGGGCTGAGAGAGCTCTCTCAAGAACTGCCTTTGAGAGAACAGCTCTGAAAGAAAATATGACTGACCCAAGGTCACACCAGCAGCTGCATGTGGAGGAGTAGGGAATCAAACCCAGTTCTCCCAGATTAGAGTGCATGCTCTTAACCACTACACCAAACCAACCCAGCTGAAGGTCCATGGTTGCAGTGTGTTAGCAACCACAGGCCCATGGCACTATGAGGCTGGCTTAGGGGGCACTGTGTGATCAATGCAAAGTCCCAAACTCAAGCGGCTTATTTAGAGCTGAAAGACTGCTGTGGCAAACTGCTCATGTGACCACAGCTATAGTCTTCTAAGCATGATGCGCGCTTGATGCACCCCAAGAATGCAGGATACAAAGTGGGCTCCAACCTACTTCTGTCCCTTGTGTTAGTTTCTAGGAGGAGTCACAAAACTCCTTTGGGGGTTTCTTTTACTGTAACACATTCCCAGGTCCACCTCACTGGAATCTCCTGCCCCGCTCGTATGCTTTCCCAAGAGTTGGCCACTCCTGAAAACATAACCCTGAGCGAAGCTGTCCATTGGCCCCATGAGTTCTGTTTGGAGTTCCCATGCTGTGCAGTGACTTCTAAGCAAAGTCAAGGCAAGACTGACTTCCTCTGTGTAAGAATATTCAGCACACATACATTATACCACAGTCTCCTCTAAATGTGCCAGGTCAACTGAGAGCAAAATCCAGGGGAAATGAAGTGTCTTCTGAAGGGTATCTGCTCTAGGGATCTGTACAATACAGAGTCAGGTTCAAAGTTTTGGTATTGACCTATAAGGCCTTGAGCGGTCAGGGACCGTTGTACCTATGGGACTGTCTCCTCCATTATGTCCCCAGGAGAATGTTGCACTCTTCACATAGCAAACTGCTGGTGGTCCCCAGCCCCAAAGATGTCCAGCCGTCCTCAACCAGAACCAGGGCCTTTTTGGTCCTGGCCCCAACCCAGTAGAACTCTCTGCGAAACACCATCTGATGCAGTTCTGCAGGCCCTGCAGGGCGGAGAGGTTCTGCCAGGCTTTTGGTTGAGGACAGCGACGGTTCCATCTTGGCTGGCACCCTCCTCCGGTATTTACAACTACCTTGCCCTCTTCCCCCCTGCCCGTGAAGTAGCCAGCAGTTGGAATTAGAACTATTTATTCACCATCTGATTGTGGGAATGTTTTATTAATGTTTTAATTAGTTTTATCTTGTTTCTGTTTTATGAATACCATACATTACCCAGAGCCCTGCCGTGGCAGGGATCGGGCGATTCAGAAATACAGTAAATAACAACAATAACAACAACTCTAAGAATGCTGTCCCACTGCAATGCAAGCCAGGTGACCAGCTCATGTTAGATGCCAGAAGCCAGTAAAGCCTGACCCAGGACAAGCCAGTTGCCTGACCAAGCCCCTAGAACAGGATGCCCCAACCTGGCTGAACCTGCGACCACCTTGGAATACTGCAGAGTGGCAGAGGCCGCCACAACAAAATGGCTGCTATGAGGGCTGGGCCCCAGCACAAAGCGTGCTAGGTCTCGAGCCAAGCTCCTGCACCAAAGGGGTGCTCCCTGCAGACCTCCCTCCTGCAGACCTCCCACACTGGTGGTGCTTCTGGAAAGTCACAAGTAGACACCAGAGAGTAGCCACAGGAACCACGTTGTCTTGGGGGCCACTGTCAGTGCAAGTCAGTGGCAAGACAGGGGAAGAGGCTCCCGCCTCCTAAAGTTGATGGAGATCCACTACAAAGCCCACTTTCCCGGTCCTCTAGTCGAACCAGCCACAGACCACAGGCCAGACGGGCAGGGGCTCTTTCTGCAAGTCCAGCAGAACGCCCAGGACGCGCCCGCCACTCCCTCCTCTCCTCGGCAGGATCCAAGCTCTCGCTTTGGCCGCCCTAAGGCGCTCCCACACCGGGAGGGCCGGCAGGCCGTGGACCCCTGGCCCCAACTGCCAGGTAGAGGAAGGGGCTCCTTGCGGTCGGACGGAGCCCCGCATCGAGGGAGCCCCCCCCTCCACTGCTTTCGCTTCCCTCCTCTGGCTTTGTCGTCTGCGCCGCGCGGAGAGGAGGCGCCGCCGCCCGCCGGACGAGAGGGGCTTTCCGTGCTCACTTCCCGGATTGGGGGGGGGGGCGTTACACGTGTGTGTTCGTGCGCGTCTGGACGCCGGCACCGCACGCAGGCCTTCGGGACGCAGCCTGGCCCTCCCGGATCCCCCTGAACAGCTGGGACAGATTCGGCCGGGTCCTTCCCAAAGGCAGAATGAAGGCTGCTGCCTCTCGCCCTCCGTCGGCACACAGCCACGCGGGCACAGCAGGAGACCTGCCGGTCAAGCACACCGTCCCCACAAGCCTGGAAGCCAGAGGGATTCTCGCCTGTTCGCCCGCGATGGTACAGGGAGCCCCGTCGGAAGTAGTCAACCTCGCTCCTCTCGCCCCCAGAGGGAGCCTGCAGAGCCAGGGCCAGGCAGGCGCGCCCAAGTGTTCGTTCACGGTCTCTTTCGAGGGGTGGGCGCGGGAGGGAATGATGCTTCCCCCCCACACACACACACTGAACGTTAGGGGGCTGGGTGGAGGGTGGGTGGTCACTCGGAGGCGCTGCTTCTGTGGCCAGGGAGCTGCTCTTCCCTTCCGTGGGGCCGATTTCCCAGCGTGATGGGCCGCAGGCGAGCCGGCAGCGCTCCGGAGCCATTCCCGGGCGCCAGAAATAGAAGGCGGAGGCGCGGGATGACCAGTGGGGATTGGAAAGGGGCTACCTGCAGCCGCCTGGGGGACTGTGGCGTCCAGCGCCCGGCGCCCCCCCCTTCCCCTTGTGACACTGGTTTACCTACAGTCCAAGTCCTGTCCCTCGCCCGCCCCCACCTCCCACGAACCAAGCGTCTAGATCATGGCCCCCGAGGAGCAGCCCCCGGCCATAGCCAGTTGCGACAAAACCAGACCGGAATGTTGTGGCTTCTGAGTCTCCCGGGTTTATGCCAGGAATGGATAAAGGCTTGTGGGCCCTTTCAGGTGGCCGCACGGGTCCTGGCCTCTAGGGAAGAGCTAGGCAAGACCCACCCAGCAGGTTTTCACTGCACCTGACACGCACAGCCCCGGGTCTCAGCGCATGGCCGCGCATCACCACTTATGCTTACCCACCCAGCGGAGATGATCAGCATTCCCGCCAAAAGACACATCCCGCAACCGATGCTCCCTCTAAGCCGTGGAGTCTTGTGAGCAAAAATTCTACTTTGTGAGCGCCTGGCATTAAAGTTGTGAGCGAACGATTTGGCTGCCGCATAAACTAGTTTGCTCTGGAGCCCTCCTTCCTGAGCGAAGACAAAAAGGTGTGAGCTGGAGGCTAAAAAAACTGTGAGCTAGCTCACACTAACTCAGCTTAGAGGGAACACTGCGCAACCCGAACCGGTGACTGGCTGTGCGCGGGAGGTGCCACTGACCTGCGCTGCTGGCTGCTTCTCCGTCCATCCTGCCGGGCGAGGGGTCAAACAGACAAGCCGCGCGGGACCTCAGAAGCCAGCGAGGGCTCTTCTGGAGCAGCGGCCCGCGCGGCAAGTTTTGTGCTTGAGGCCGCGCCCCTTTCTGCAGCCGGCTCCGCCAATCGCCGGTCGCGGTGGGTGGGGCTTGTCTGGGAACTGTCACAGCACCGCGCCGGGACAGAATTTGCGCTCCGAGGAAGGAAGAGAGGAAAGGACCGAAGCCCCGGGAGGGCTGCTTCGCGGCAGGGGGTGGGGGCATCTGTGGCATTATTTGGGCCTATGCATTAATTTGCCGGATAAAGACGCATTTCATGACAGATCCATATCTCCGCAAGCGGATGCGTGATTGCCAGGGCCAGTGCTTAACCCGGCACCTTAACAGCCAAGAGAAAGGGTTCCTGAGCACGCGCAGAGGGCACTTCTTTCCCAAACCTCCGGGTGAGCAGCAGGGAGGCGCTGGAGGGAAGAACATTTTCAGCCTTCTCACCGGAAATCAAGCACCTCTGGGTGATGAAATGCATATCTGTATCTGGCTTTGGCAAATGGATATGATTAAAAAGGGGAATTCGCTGCCAGAGGATGTAGTGATGGCCACAACAGACGCCTTTAAAAGGCGGGTTAGACAGATTCGTAGAGGAGCGGCTACTAGCCATGGCGGCTGAGGGAACCTCCACATTCAGAGGCAGTATGCCTCTCACTGCCAGCGGCTGGAGGAAACATCAAGGGAAGGCTCTATGCCCAGTTGTTGGCCCTCCAGACTAACCGCTTGGGCGCTGCGCCAGAGGACGTTGGACTAGACTAGATGGACTACTGGTCTGATCCGGCAGGGCTCCTTTTACATTCTTAGTGTGTGTGTGTATAGACTATAAACACCCCAGTTCGGCTGAGCTAGGTTCTCCGCTGGGACCAAACCCAACCCGCAACGGCTCAAAGAGCCAGCAACAACTCCTGCTGCTACTCATGAACAAAAACTGGATCTTTTCTAATTCGCACGTACCATTTCAAGTGCTTTTCTGCCGTGCCCCTATTGACAGTGTGAATTTTGCACTGATTTTCTGAGTCCGTTCATTGCCACGTCGACGGCTGCAATCCCACGTGCACTGAAAACACACAGGAATGTTGGAATGGGGTTTTCTGCTTTCCCATCAATTCAAAAACCAGACGGTACAAGTGCATTTAAAAAAGGAATCCTAAACAGAATCCTACTCAGATGTATTCAGTGGGGCCTACTCCCAAGAAAGTGATGTTAAGGATTGCACTTTCTCTTTTTCAGACACCAACGGAGGGAGATGGGCTTTAAAAATGCTTTGAGTGACACAGGTGAATATAGAGACATGCATCTCAATTTATATAAGGCGCATGTTTTTCCCCCCAAAGTACGGTGTAAGAAAGATGTCTCTCTCACAAACAGAACAAAGTTTGAGTCCAGAGGCACCTTTAAGACCAACAAAGTTTTATTCAAGATATAAGCTTTCGTGCCCACACGCACGTCTTCAGGTACAGTGAAACAGAATTTCCTCAACCATTACATATAGGAAAGTGGGGTGGGTGATTATCACATCTTGTATTTGTATGCTAATTTACTGCCATTCACAGATTTTACCAATCGTCTTAATCCAATTTCAGCTATACTCGCCCAGTTACTTATGCATCTTGACTCTAATTGGCCCTTCCTGGCAACTATATGTAATGGTTGAGGAAATTCTGTTTCACTGTATCTGAAGAAGTGTGCTTGCACACGAAAGCTTATACCTTAAATAAAACTTTGTCGGTTTTAAAGGTGCCACTGGTCTCAGTGTAGAAGCTTCAGATCAACACCCCTACCCACATGAACCTCTCGCAAACAGTGCAACAGCACCTCCTGGTGCTGAAGCTGTTGCTTTGATCTGTTTTGGGAAGCATATGCGTATTTTTTAAGTATTTAAAATGTTGCCGTTCCCTTTTTTAAAAAAAGATTGGTAATCGATTAGATTGTATGTAGGTTAAATTTAGATTTGTTGGAGTTCAGCAAAACAAAATAAAATGTGTTAAAGAAATTTCTGTGGAAAAAAAAAATCTTTAACTTCCCATACCGGGAGTCGAACCCGGGCCGCCTGGGTGAAAACCAGGAATCCTAACCGCTAGACCATATGGGAGGCCATAGTAAGTCTGTCTATTTTAGAACTCTTCTCTTTCATTTCTGTTATGCATATCGTTAATTTACATCCAGAATATATGAAACAATGCATCTTTACAGAAAAGATCCTGACTGTGAACGGCATTCATACAATGAAACCAGGGGAAGCAAGCAGAAAAGCGTTCCATTATATGTGCGGAGTGAGGTATGCCTCACTTAAGGAAATTTGTCATGCATTGGATCGTCTGTTCAATGGACTGAGAGAAGAAATCAGACACAAAACAGCGCGTGGTGGCAAATGCTTGACCTGTATTACACGTATGAATGGGATATTTGCTTCCTGTGCAGACGTTGAATCGGAGCCGAGAAGCTGGCTACTTCTCGTTTCACAGGCAAACCTGAGGTAAGTAGCCGTGTTGGTCTGAAGCAATAAAACAGAGTTTGAGTCCACGGGCACCTATCTGACCTACAAAGCTTAATTTTGGGTATATGCTTTCGTACGCATGCACACGAAAGCTTATACCCAGAATTAAACTTTGTTGGTCTGAAAGGTGCCACTGAACTCAAACTTTGTTCTATTACTTCAGACGAATTACACTAGCAGTTTTTTGCTTGCTCTATATCTTCGCTTTTGCATTCAAACGTCTTAGAAAACATTCTACCTAAAGCTTTTCCTGGCATGGCGATGAAGTCTTCGGAAAAGCTTATCCTGCCTAGTTTCTGCTTATCAGGAGGGGGAAAGACAGACAGAACCATACAGAGGGAAGGAAGCACAAAATACCTCCCGCTGACTGTCTCATTCCCACTTCCCTGCTCCTAGGTAAGTCATTTGAAATAGACTCACAACAGAAATGAAATATACCCACAACAGAAATGGGACGTGCGGCTTCTCTAAGGGCGATAGTCCCAGCCGCCGCTCTAGGCGGCTCAATCTCCATGGCTGAGAAGGCGCTAGTCACTTGACAGTAGTGAAGGAAAAGCAAGGAAAGAAGAGGAGGTGGGGCTAGGTCGGAGTTTGATCACGTGATAGTCCCGAGACACTGTTGTGGGGTTGGGTTGTCCTGAGCGTCGAAGCTGGAGTGGGGGATACCTGCGCTGGGTGAGTGGATTACGCGAGGCCGGGGCCTTGAGGCCTGCCAGCGGAGGAGGGAGCGGGAATCGCCCTCCTCTCCGCGCCACCGCTCCCCAACTCTTCCGCCTGGCTGGATCAGAACAGAGGTGAGGGGGACCGGGCGGGACGACTGGGGAAGCCTGCTGGGGGCATCACTGGGGTGCCCCAAGCTCACCTACCTGCCCTCTCTGCTTTTCTGGGTTTTCCCCACAAGGAAGATGGGGGGGGGGAGAGGTTCCGGGGTTCAAGGCTACCTGAAACTGCCCCTGAAATGAAAGCCCGGCCTTGCTATGTGGGTCTCTTGGTACTGATTCTGTACCTGCTCAGAGACGGTTCTAGTACTGGAGACAGGGCTAGGATCAAAAGAGAGTCAGGATTGTGCCCACTGCCGCTCAGTGTGGGGCTCCATGCAGACATGGTGCTAAAAGTGCAATACTACACAGGGGAAGTGCGGGTGGGGGCTGAATTTCACAGGCTGGTGCTGGGGGGGCGGGGCAACAGTGGGAGGGCTTCTAGTGTCCTGGCCCCACTGCTGGACCTCCTGATGGCACCTGGTATTTTTGGCCACTGTGTGACACAGAGTGTTGGACTGGATGGGCCATTGGCCTGATCCAACATTGGCTTCTCTTATGTTCTTAGGTAGGCTGCAAGATTTAGATGAGGGTGATTTGTTTCATGCTTTAAAGAATTCTAGCACTAAAGGAACTTCTGTGTCGGAGTTAATAAGTTGATGTAGAAGGTACCTAGTGATGATTCTGCATATCGGTCAGATGCTTGTTGTTTTATATGTGTGTGGAATGCAGCGTGTATGGCAATATGTGTATACACACTGTGAACATAATTGTTTTATTATAGGATCAGACCAGTGATCCATCTAGTCCAGCATCTTGTTTCCTGCAGTGGCTAATCAGATGCCCCCACAAAGCCTGCAAGCACACTACAGAGGCCAAAGCCTTCCTCTGCACTTGCCCTAAATAAGTTGGTTCTTATTCAGTCACTGATAGACCCATTCTCTGTGAACTTGTTTAATTCCCTTAACTAAGCTAGTTCTGCCCAGTTGATCTTAGAAACTAAGCAGGGTCAGCCCTTGTCAGTACTTGAACAGGAGACTATCAAGGAATACCAGAGGTGATATGCAGAGGCAGGTAATAGCAAACCACCTCTGAAGGTCTCGTGCCTTGAAAACCCTATACGGTCACCATATGTCAGCAGTAACTTAATGGCAAAACACACACACACTCACGTCGCCATCCTGTCTAGAAGCATCTCCCATGTGTCAATAGAAGTAACCCACATGTCAGCAGTAACTTAATGGCAAAACACAGACACACGTCGCCATCCTGTCTAGAAGCATCTCGCATGTGTCAATAGAAGTAACCCTAGCTAGTGAAGGAAAAAGCTTTACTGCTAACTAGGGCATACCTTTCATAGTAAGATTTGGGTGAGAGCCCTGGTTTAGGGTACAGTGTAGAAGACCTGCCTTCCTGTGGGCCCAGGGGTGGTAGCCTTATGTCACATCTTCAGAAAGGGGTATGCTAAAGAATCCACTGTTACACTTAGGTGCTTCTTGTTGCAGAAGTTTTCTTGCTTGGGGTGATAGTGAAGGGCTTGTGTGCTTTGCATTGGAAGGTCTGAAGTAATGTGTTCCCTATTGGTAGAGGAGCTATTTCTCACTTGCTGGAATGTTGGTGGCTGGATGTAGGTTCAAAAGAGAGGGATTTGGAACAACTAGCCAACATCCTGTCCCATGTCTCTTTGTCTGTGTGTGTAGGTGTGGGATGCCGAACACAGCCATGAAGAAGAAGGTAAGAACTGGATCTCAAGCTTGAATTTGACCAAAGCAAAAGGATGCTTGCCTCCAGAAAGCAGAGTTGTGAGCCTTCTAGGGGGTTAATCCATTGCTGTATGTTTGTGTAACCAGGAAATTGAGGCAGTACATAACTGCATGCGGTTTTCCAGGGCGAAATTTTCAGAGTCCTTTCCCAGCTAAGCAAAAACAACAGCTGATGGGGGAGCATTATCAATTAAATTTCATTTATCGTCATCAGAGAAGTGCTAGAAGTAATCTTGTTTGTTATCAGGTGCTGTTGATGGGGAAAAGTGGGTCTGGCAAGACCAGCATGAGATCGATTATTTTTGCAAACTACATTGCACGGGATACCCGGCGCCTCGGAGCTACAAGTAAGAATTTCTCTTTATTGAGCCTTTTGGGCTCTTCTGTGCTAGTCTGACTTTTAAGATTGCCATTTAATAATTCAGTTCTGTTCTGTTGTGTACAAGCAGAGGCAAATGAGTTGTTCCCCAGAGTTACCTAGGTAGGTAACACTTAGGAGTGCTTGCTGAAGCCCAGAGCCAAAGCAGTCTGGGTGGGGGCCATGGCGATGTTTGGGCAACTCCCCCTCCGCAAATGGAGTGCCACTGAAGTCTGCTGCTTGATTTTCTTTTATTTATGCTGAATCCAGCCATTCCCCAGCATAGGCTTTGCCATTGTAGCCGTCCGGATTAGTTAGGGATGCCCTTCCCTATACAGTGGGGCTTACAAGGAAGTATTCTAGGGGACTAGCCTGCTCTTTAATAGCATGAAAACCTTTGCCCCTGCTATAGTTGGTGTACTGGAGTCCTTTCTAAAGGGAAGGGAAGTGAGGATGTGGCTCAATGCTTTGCATGCAGAGAAAGTATTGTGTATGATTTCTGGTATCTTCAGTTAAACAGATCAGGTAGTAGGTGATGTAAAAGACTCCAGACCTTGGACAGCTGTGGCCAAGCAGAGCTGTCTACTCTGACTGGCCACAGCTGTTCAAGGTCTCAGGTCAGCATTACTTTTGTCTGATTTTGTATAAGGCAGCTTTATGCATTCATGGAAGGTTAGCCCGTGCAATTGCAAATGGTACCAGTTCACATTCAGGGCAATGTTGTAGAGCCTCCTGGTTTGTTGATGTCCCTCCATTTGGAGCCTGGAATCTGACTGATAGGTTTGCCAAACCGCGGCGGGGGGATCCATGCGTCGTCGCAGGATCGCTGCCACGGGGGGACAGCGATCCGCGCTGCACCGGCGTCGCCAGGATGTGACGATACGCGTCGCCCTGGCAACG
>NW_015164664.1:1167734-1171890 GCF_001447785.1 Gekko japonicus | reverse complement strand
TTTCCATAATACCAGCTGAGGTCTGGCAAGGATTTGAAGTGGGTGAACAGGCAAAGGAGAACAGCCGTCTGTTTGGATAATGATAGGAATTGTTTCTGGGGAATCTTTCGTACAAATATGCAGATGGTGACATGTGCCTGGCAACATGGGAAGTGTGGGTCAGTACGGAGTTCTTTGTGTGTGGACGCTAACTTGCAGTTCTGTGACTGACTTGACCATGCTACTGATCTTTGTTCCACATCTGCAATACAATAATGAGATTTCCCCTGCCTTGTTTTTCAGTTGATGTGGAACATTCTCATGTTCGGTTTCTGGGCAACTTGGTGTTAAACCTATGGGACTGTGGAGGGTAAGTATTTGGGAGGATGGCCAGAGTGAGATGACAGCAGAGGTGATTCTTCTGAGAGGACTGTTGTGGGAAACCTCCAATAAGTTCTGGTATCACAAGTGGGTCTTAGATTCAGTGGTTCTAAAAATGAAAGGACCTTTGAATAAATAGCATTGTCTATTATTATACTGACACCATGAGCTGGATGAATTGGAAGAGAAACCAGGGCCCTTATTTTAGAAATGTGAGGGGAATAGCAACATAAACACTTTTAATGCTGGAGGAACAAAGGTCTTCATACTGGCTGTATGTGAGCGGATGAATGACTTTCTTTCTCCTTCCAGACAGGACACCTTCATGGAGAATTACTTCACTAGCCAACGGGATAACATATTTCGCAATGTGGAGGTCCTGATCTACGTCTTTGATGTGGAGAGCAGGGAGCTTGAGAAAGACATGCACTATTACCAGTCATGTCTGGAAGCCATTCTGCAGAACTCGTCAGATGCCAAAATCTTCTGCCTTGTGCACAAGATGGACTTGGTGCAGGAGGACCAGCGTGATCTGGTGAGGCTCAAAGTGATGCTGGGGATGCATAAACTGAATTCCTCCTTTAATTGGCTTGATATTTTACATTGGGAAACTTTTTACTCCACTTTCAAAGGATAGCTTTTGGTACAGTAGCTACTAAAAATCATCAAAGAGTTCCTAAGAACGGATGTGACCTTAAACTTGTTCTTGGTCAGCAGTGACCGAACTTGGCATAGAAAAAGGCACTATCTGTATTCTCTTCCTGTGTAAAATTCACTATTATGTGTGTGCTTCTTTCTTACCATCTGCTGCTGCAGACCTAGCCATAAGTTCTATGACCTTTGCAAACTTAAGTCTTAGAAACACAATTGTGTAACAATGGAATTATGGACATGTAACTTCTTAATTGGCATGTCCTTAGCAGAGAATTAGGATTCTTTGGGGTTCACAAGCCTGTCTCCTGCAGAAGGTGAATCACCCTTACCACAACAGAAAAGGTGTGTCTTGATCAGAGACTGTTTGATTTTCCTTCCTTAGATTTTCAAAGAGAGAGAAGAGGATTTGAAACGTCTATCCCGTCCTTTGGAGTGTGCCTGCTTTAGAACATCCATCTGGGATGAAACTCTTTACAAGGTTTGCACCACTGTGTCTTCCCCGTATGTCGGGCTGGGTTTCTCCTCTTCTTTTATCCAAATGTGATGCAAAGAAGAGGAGACAGCGTGAACCTGCAGACTGGAGGCTACCAAGGCTCTCTTGTGTACAGTGCTGGAGTGAGGCATTTCTTTGTAGGTTCATCCCACAGTGCTAAAGTAACATTTAGAGGATGAATACAGAGTTGTCTGCTGTGTTTTCTCTCTGGGCAGGCTTGGTCCAGTATAGTCTACCAACTGATCCCCAATGTCCAGCAGCTGGAGACGAATCTCAGGAACTTTGCTCAAATCATTGAAGCTGATGAAGTTCTTCTATTTGAAAGAGCCACTTTTCTGGTGAGACAGAGTGCAGCACCTTCGGTTCTCTTTGCTTTGTTGCTGTTGTTAAAATGTTCTGTTGTGCTTGGTTTTTGGAGTCCAGATAGTACCTCTGGCCTGGGTTGAGGGACTTGCCCAATGCCTCCCTACTCTCAGCCCCAATGAAGTAGAAGTAATAGGGCTATTGCTGAGGAAGAAACCAATAGCTTCACATATAAGAATTGATGGTTCATCCTTCTAGGAATCCAGAGGTGGTTGCTCCATTACTAGCATTTTACAGATAAGTATTTGGCCACACAAGGGCTGATTGCAGGATGTAATTTCTGTTCTCCCAGAATTGAGTCTGGTGTTTCAGCCACTGTTCACTTTGGCTCTTGGGTGCAGCACCCAGTGTAAGACAAACTTTCTTGGTCTCCTTCCATTGCCCGAGGGCTTGGAATTCTGATAGCATCTCTGGTGTGAGCTGTGATACTACTGATGCTGGTCCTACCTATGGCAAATTCCTCTCCCAACAGGTCATTTCCCACTATCAGTGTAAAGAACAGCGTGACATCCACAGATTTGAGAAAATCAGCAACATTATAAAACAATTCAAGTTGAGCTGCAGGTGAGTGTGTTTTATTTTGATGGATCTTGTTTTGGAAAAAAGTCCTGGTATGGAACACCAAACTGCACCATTATGCTAATAAATGTTGTTTCTGTCCCCCCTCCAGCAAACTGGCCGCCTCTTTCCAAAGCATGGAGGTCAGGAACTCAAACTTTGCAGCCTTCATTGATATCTTTACATCAAACACTTACGTGATGGTTGTCATGTCGGATCCTTCCATACGTACGTTTAAAAGAGCAGAGATTCTGTGGTGCAGCCATGGTGGTAGCTAAAGTCATGGTAGCTGAATGGTCGTGGGGGGGAGGGCTCAGTGCTAATAACCAGCTGAGCAAACAGCATGACCTGATTGACTTTTCTCTGTGCAGAGGTGCTGTGCTACTGTGCCTAACTTGACTGAGGCAGGCTTGCTGTCCCAGTTCCCCTAGTTCAGTTGCCCTTCTCCGCACTGCTGCAGAGAGCCCCCTTTTGCACCTTCTGAATCTGTTGCTCTCCCTCATCTCCTGTCCCTCTTCTTTTTTCAGCTTCTGCAGCCACACTGATCAACATTCGAAATGCCAGGAAGCACTTTGAAAAGCTGGAGAGGGTGGATGGGCCAAAGCACAGCCTGCTGATGCGCTGAGTAGTCAGAGTGGGGGGAGCACCAGGAGGAGGACTGCTCCGTTCCTAGGAGACTCTAACATTGTGGGTGTCTGTTTTGTGGGCTTTGAAATGAGTGTGCTGCTTTCCACCGCAATCTTGTTCTTTTCTCTTAACGTCGGCTGCTGGTCCACAAGACAATGTTGGGATGTGCTGCGGACCTTCCAGGACTGCTTGGGGGAAGGTCTCCTACCAGGGCTGGGATTCATTCCTGGTCTTACAGACAGCAAAACCTTTCCCCAATATCTGCTTGGTTCCAAACAATGATAAACTACAACAATGGGATATTTACTATTTTATCAACAAGTTGCTAGAGTAAATTTATAAACTTCTCCTTGTTCTTCAATCATGACAATAAATTTTGTTACCGGGAACTTGAGTTTCCAGAGCACTGGAAATATGTGGGTGTGCATGAATACCTTTAATTTGATACTTGAATAACTCTTCATCTTTTTATCAACAAGTTGCTAGAGTAAATTTATAAACTTCTCCTTGTTCTTCAATCATGACAATAAATTTTGTTACCGGGAACTTGAGTTTCCAGAGCACTGGAAATATGTGGGTGTGCATGAATACCTTTAATTTGATACTTGAATCTCCTTCATCTGCCCCCAGTGTGTGTGTTACAGGCCGTTCAGCTTACTGGTGCCTTGACTCATTGCTACTGCTTTTCTGTTTTATTTCTAATCTGCCTTTCCGAAAAAGCTCAGCAAAATGTACAGAAAACTCTAGAAACTGATGTCAAAATCAGCAACACCATACCGAGTAAGAATTGGCTTCTACCAAAATCCAGAATAGCAATTTTAGACTCCCATCCATCTGTAAGGTTCCCTAAAAAAACCTTTTGTACACACTTTGTTAGAAGCTGTTCAGAGAATTGCTGTAACTACAGAGAAGATTCTAAGAGAGATAAGATGGACCCAAGTAGTGGAGGGTACAATCAGGAGTAATTGATGAGCAGGATTAATGACACAAATTCAGGCCAGGAGAGGTGATCTTTTCAGAGAGGTGGGCTCTAAGTTGCAATTTTTGCAAAGTGCTTTAAAGGTTAGAACAACCTGGCACTGAATCTGAAAGCTAACTGGT
>NW_015164664.1:1143792-1163003 GCF_001447785.1 Gekko japonicus | reverse complement strand
TTTGCTCTACCAACCAGTTCCCCTCCTTGCCTTACAATGCTCCATGTTGCTCTTCATTGGCAAAGGCATCGAGGTGTAGCTAGGCAGGAAGTTCTTCTCTCTCTTCCTTGGGCTTGCAGCCACAGGCAGCTGGGGCTGGTGTATGGCACTGGTTTGGTATGCTCTCTTTCGAGCTCTTTGTAGGAAGCATGTGCTGGGGAGCTGAGAGGTCTTCATAAGGGAGGGGTGCAGATACTTGGGATTCCTAAGGAAGGGAACAGGAAGTTTTGGAGTTAGTCTAATCTTGACATGGGCAGCTGGCTCCTCCACAGACACGTTACTGAATTTCATGGCCATGCTTGACTTTTCTCCCCAAGTGTACTAATGACATTTGTTAAAAATATGATCAAAATCAATGCCTGTGTTTCAAACTGTCTGCATCTAGAAGAAGAAGAGGAGATTGGATTTATAGCCTACCCATCACTACCGAAAGGAGTCTCAGAGCGGTTTATAATCTCCTTTCCCTTCCCCTCCCCACAACAGACACCCTGTGAGGTAGGTGGGGCAGAGAGAGCTCTTTCGAGAACTGCTCCTGAGAGAAGAGCTCTGAGAGAACTTGTGACTGACCCAAGGTCACACCAACAGCTGCATGTGGAGGAGTGGGGAATCAAACCCAGTTCTCCCAGATTAGAGTCTGCACTCCTAACCACCACACGAAACTGGTGCAAAAATAGCATTTAAGGAATATGTGGCATAAAAGAACAGATGGATTGGGAACACCTGTAATGAAAATGGGCAAAACTACATACAAAAAGAAATGAAAAGGGGGGACATGCGCCCATCCCTGTTCCAAAAACCCCTTGACCTGTGGCAGCATTTAGTTAGGGTTGGCTATTATTTTTGTGGGAGGGTTGTTGATAGCATGCAGCTTTTAAATAAATTAAACTCTTCACATTTACTTTTCTGTGGGTGGATGAAGGCCACCAGGAGGTCACGCAGCAGCTTCTAAAGCTGTATAACTTTATCTGCTTCTTGGGGATAGGGCAGGGAAGGTATCTCAGAATTAGGAACTACCGTACAGGTCAATAAACAAGATCTGCAAGGAGAAGCAATGCACTGAATCTGATTCGATCCCCATCCCCCACTCAAGCTACATCTTAGCTGGTGAACTGAATATTCCCCTGTTTTATCCCTGTCTCTGCTGCCTTCCCTTCCCTTCCCTTTGTTGCCTCCCTCAATTGAACTCTGTAGATTGTAGGTTCCTCGGGGCAAAGACTGCTTATCCATGTTCTCATGTAAATAACCACTCCAACTGAAAGGATCTCAGGACTGGAAAAGACCTTGCACCTGAGACCCCAGAAAGCTGCTGGCAATGTTCCCTCTAAGCTGTGGAGTCGTGTGAGCAAAAATTCTACTTTGTGAGCTACTGGCATTAAAGTTGTGAGCAAGCACTTTGGGTACTGCATAAATTAGTTTGCTCTGGAGCCATCCTTCCTGAGCTAGGACAAAAATGTGTGAGCCGGAGGCTAAAAAACTGTGAGCTAGCTCACACTAACTCAGCTTAGAGGGAACACTGGCTGCCAGGTAGAGGAGATGTTACGGAGCTGGACAGAACAAAATGGTCTCACTTTGAGGAAAGGGGGAGGGAAAATGACAACGACAGGGCACGTGCTTGCCTGCGGGATGTTGTGGCTTCACCTCCTGGCCTCTCTAGTGAAAATCTCACATAGCAGCTGCTTGGAAGACCCTTTTCTGCCTGAGATCTTAGAGCCATAGCCATTCAGATAGCCATCTGATAGAGGACTCAGTGCTGAGCTAGGAGGCACATGATTCTGATGGTGTGAGGCTGCCTTCTGATCCTTAGGGCTAGCCGGACCAGCTACCCAATCTCCTTCCCAGCAGGCCTGCCTCTTCTGGTTGCAAGAGCCAGCCCTCCAGACAGATCCCTTGGAACTCACCAGTACTGCATGCCTGTGCGGGCTGGGCAACCGTCTGCCTTCCAGGTGTCTCACATATTCCTGTAATGCCTGGCTCCTCTTCAGCTCCTGGAAGAGGGTTTGCTCACAATACTCCCTCTTGTTCTGTGGCAGACAGAATGAAGAAGCAGAGAACTGCCTGAGATGCAGGCTCCAGCCCCTACCCCTGGTTTTTGCTCCCCTCCCCTTGCCTCAGTCCATCCTAGGAAGAACACAGAGCTCCATCTGTCTTTGGTCCATGATAGGGTTGCCAGCTCTGGGTTGGGAAAGTCCTGGAGATTCTTGGGGTGGAGCCTGATAGGCAGGGTTTGAGCAGTGGACGGGCCTCAGCAGGGATGGGGTGGCACAGGATCCACCCTCCAAATCAGCTGTTTTCTCAAGGAGAACTGATTTCTGTTGCCTGGAGATCAGTTTGTGATTCTGGGAGATCTCCAGGCCCCACCCAGGGGCTGGCAACCCTAGCCACGGATGAGGGTTGTCCCACAGCTGCACTTTCTCCTTGGACTCCCCTGTCTGTATTTCAATGCCTCCTCCACCCTTCCCCCCCCCCGACACCGAAGCCTACTTATCTGCCCCCTTCCTACCTTTACTGCCTTAAAAAGGTAAAGGTTTCCCTTGCTCGAAAGCCAGTCGAATCCGACTCTAGGGTTGCGGTGCTCATCTCTGTTTCAAAGCTGAAGAGCCAGCGCTGTCCGAAGACGTTTCTGTGGTCATGTGGCCGGCATGACTAAACACCAAGGCGCACAGAACGCTGTTACCTTCCCACTGAAGTGGTACCTATTTATCTACTTGCAATTTCTTGCTTTCGAACTGCTAGGTTGGCAGGAGCTGGAACTAGAGACGGGAGCTCACTCCGTCATGTGGCAACTCGGGTCTCGAACTGCTGAACTACTGACCTTCCACAGCCTGCAGGTCAGCATCTTAACCACTTGAGCCACCGCAGCTCCTCTTTACTGCCTTAGGTCATCAGTAAGCCCATGGGCACAGCAGTGACCACTGATGGGTTTCCTGGTGCTCATTTGCTTCTTTCCTTAGCTTTCCTCTACCACACTGGAGAAGGCGGTGCTTCAGAGGAAGTCTTGGAGGCACCAGCTTAGTGTCTGCAGGGAGCACCCTTTCAGGAACGGCTGCCTCCATCATAGGAAGATGCTTGGCTTGCAACCTCCCAACATTTGGTGATTAGGCCCTGTCAACCACTTTGTACAGAAAGTACCTACACACTCAGTGGAAATGTGGGGCCCTGGCTTAGGTTCTTCAGATGGGAGGGGGCAGTGAAGGGGCCAAACCACCATGGGCACTCACCTGCTCATGTTCTAGCTTTGTCGAGAGGCTCTGTGCTTGCAGCTTGAGCGCAGCCACCTCCTCCTGCAGGGCGCCCACTTTGTGCTGCAGCCCCAGGCTGGTGGAGTGATAGATGTAGTCCCAGTCCTGGTTTAGCTTCAGCAGCTGTCAGGGGTGGAAAGAGGAGGAAGCGACAGGCAAGGATTGTGTAGGAGGTGTTGGCTGGAAAGGGTTTTTTCCCATGGGGGTGTAGGAGGTACCCAAGGGGGGGAGCAGAAGCCGTAGCTCTCAGATGGGTCACCTCACGGCTCCTTAACACGGGCAGTGAATCCACAAAAGGTAATTTTTAAATTAATTTAAAACATCATGACTGTTTTCCTGTACATCAAGGTGATGTAAACCATTTTACAACCGTAACAGAAAAACAGTTTCACAAAACCTAACAGAAACACGAACAGAATCGGAAAACTTAAACCCTGACTGGGAACGGAGCCTGTCGAGCGGTTGTCTCTGCAGAGAGTGATTCATAGTTGTGGCACTGCATTGAAAAGGCCCTGAAAAGGCCTCAGCTTCCTCCCTGAAACAAATCTAAGGGAGAAGCAAATTCATGGGCCGAGTTCAGCACAAGGAAGGGAACCGGCCCCGCTTCCTTTCTGCCCACATTTCTCGGACCCTTGTTTGGGCCTCCTCGGCTATCTTCCTCAACCGGATCCAGCCCTTATCTTTGGGGATAGTGGTTAGGTCTTGCCTCTGGCCCTAGACCCACATCTTCCTCTACCCTAATCCTGCAAAGACTCTCAAGCCTTGGTCTCGTAAGTCTGCCCAGATCCAGGGCATGAGACCTCCATGGCCCTCCTTCCCGACACCCACCTCCTTGTTGATTCGACGCAGCTCTGTATTCCTGTTGAGAAGCAGCACCTTCTCCTCATCAGCTGAAGTCACAGTCATGTTTTCGGAGATGTAGGTGATGATTTCCTCCGAGTCATTCCTGTCGGGCGGGGCTACCTCTGTGCGCGCTTGGGAAGGGCACTGCCTAAGATGAGAAGGGAAGGGGGATATCAAGTCATCTTCAAAGGAGGAGCGGTCATTCAAATGACTCCTGCGCTGCTAGTCGAAGCCCACCTTATATCTACTCCCCCCATTATTTTAGGGCGACCATGGAACCCCTCTGGAAGATTATTCTCCATGTGAAGCCTAGCATGGCATCATAGAGCTTTCCTACATAGCCCCCTGCCCATCTCTGGGCCTTTCCCAGCCTTGATCTTCCTCCGTGGCTCATTTCTCTAACTTGGTGGCAACTCATTCTGAAAGGTGTGGCTTTCTCAGACTTCTTGCTGGGGGCCTTTGCCATTGCTTCCCACACTCACTTCTCAGAAGCACTACATCTGGCTTTCATTAGTGAGTCAAACCTACATAACCATCCTCTGAGGTCTCTTACGATAACTGGCCTGAGGTTAACATGAGCTTCACGGCTGAGCAGGGTTGCAATGCAATTCTCCCCAGAGCACATCCAGGAATCTACAAAGCCATGCAGCACAGGGACATCTCTGCCCTCTCCAGAGACCACCGCAGGCATTTTAAGAGGTGAGGCTTATCCAACAGAAAGCATATCACCCCCATCTTTTGTTGGGTCTAACCAATCCCCAATTTAGGGAAGGAAAGGAGGAGGTGCAATTGGGGAGCTCATCAGGTCCACACAGGAGGTCAGTGGCCGGCAGTGGCTCATCCTAGTCTTCTTCATCCTGGGTAATTCTCCTGGCCCATCCCTCAGGGGGGCACTGTTTGACCTACCTGGGACAAGTCTCTGCATCTTGTTCTTTGGGAGTCTTCTCATCTACTGGAGCCAGGACAAAGTCCCCAGGGAGGCTCTGCTTCTCCAGAGCGGTTAGGGGGTTTGTTCTGTCATGCTGGAGAGCCAGAAGTGAACCTGCCTCCATGGCAGGGGACGTCTTTGTGTGGGGAGCTCTGTTTGTCCCTGCAGAGGCCCTGGAGTGGCTCAGCACCCCTCCCCACATGCAACCATAGGGGCCTGCAGAACCAGGAAGTCTTGCCGTGGACTTTCACAGAGGAAAAGAGTCACTGTCAGCTGCAGGGTGGTGCGAAGGAAGGAAGGGGAAGTTCCTCGCCAACAACCCCAGTGCTGGATTTCTCAATCTCTGGGCCTAGTATCACTTCCCTGGCACCCCCTCATCACTAGGCTTGGGAAACCCCTCCCCAAAGGTTGTCCCAGGGAATACATTTGCAGAAGCACATCCCTCAGCCACGAATTTGCTAGATGGTTTTAATCAAGCCATGATTCTGCCATCCTCAACTTTCCATCTGTGAAATGTATATCACAGTACCGAAAACAAATGTCATGTCATATCTTTTATTAAGTCTGTCCAAAAAATGAGACAAAACTGCATGTCAGTTTTTTAAGTTCTCCAGAATACTTCATCAGGTTGGGTGTTTTGAAGAGATGGGGAAGAGGAGAGAAAATGCCTCGGACCATGATCTTAAGACTTTGTATGGAAGCATCCTATGGGGGAGCAGGCGTGCTGATTTGAACCTGGCACCAGCACCATTTAAATTGACATACCTGCTCAGCATCTCACACAGCATAACTTGAGGACACCCCCCCATTTCCCCCCACTCTGTCGCAGACGCTTGCTGGTTGACCTTGGGCCCATCACACCCTCTCAACTTAGCCTACTTCACAGGGTTGTGAGGACAAAACAGAAGAGAATGATGTAAGCTGCTTTGGTTCCCCCCTTGGGAATAACGGTGGGATATAAAGTAAGTAAATAAATAAATACATTCTAACTTCTGTTCCTCATTTGTTACCACTGAGGCAGATTAACATTTATTATCATGCATGTTAAGGGTGGAGGAGTGGGAAGCATTTTACTGCTTTATAGATTATGGGGAAATATTAACTCCCCACTTTCATCCATAATATCAACAGAGGTTTGCTCCTATACTACTATTAAATACATTCTAAGTTGCCAACCAGGATGAGTGAGGAGGCATTGAGACTGAAAAATAAGAGGTGGGGAGAGAAAAATTAGCAGTGGGGATAGATGAATGGCAGATCATGAAACAATGAGAGCAAAATGAAAGAGGAGATGTGGAAAAGAGAGAAATGTAAGAAAAGACAACAAAAGGTGGGTTGTTGTTTTTTTAAATTGCCACCACACACTAACAAGACTCCCCCTTGGCAAGATCTGGCTGTGCAGGAGTTGGGTGAAACTAAAGGAAATAGGAACCATCTTTTTAGAAGGCTGCATCTGGTCCTAGCTGGTCTTCCCTTGCTCCAGTGCAGGCTTGGCTGATGGGTTTAGCAAAGGCCTATTACGGACACATAGTTTACTGCAGAATCCAAGCAGTCAAGAATCTAAGATGGACTTTGGATTCTGTGCCTGCCATATGCAGCGTTCTTTTTTCTTCTGTGTATTTATTCTGCAGCTGCAAGCAAAAATGTTTTCTTAATTGGAGTGGGAAAGTCACTTGTAATGTGGGGGGGGTGTCCAAAGTTTTTTTTTAATTTACATAATCACCCTATCACAGCTGCGCAGTAGTGTCAAGTAAGCGCCTTCCATTTAAATTCTTGTGGTTCAGTTCCTTGAAGGAAAGCGAACACAAGGAACCCAGGCAAACTAAAAGAAATCATCCTGAAACTGACAAAAACTTTTTTGAAACTGACGATAGCAGCTGCAAAGCTCCCTTTTCCTTATTGCTAGGCTCTAGTGCATTCTCTAATGTGTTATTGGCCACTGAGAAAAATGGAAAACAGTCACCACCCTCCGCCATCCCCCTCCTTCATTGCCACACACACACACCATTTTGAAAATTTTAAAGATTATTTTCATCATAGTTTAATAAGCAGCATGAGCATAGCAATAAAATGTTAATCTAAACCCACCAAAAGCAAGCGAGTGCACGGTAACGGCAGACCTACACGCACTCATGGGCAAGAGGCTGGAGAAAAAGAAGGGAGTAGAGGGGAGATTCCCCCACCCCAGCACCATGTCAACTGCAGACATTTCAAGAGTGATTCATACCCAAACTAGAGAAACACACCCACTAGACCCTGGAGACAGATGGGGGAGTGGAATGAATAGGGGAGCTGTGGGGATGCTGAGATGGGAGGCAGGGAGACTGCTTGCTGAACAACTTGGCTAGCCTGTTCTCTCTGTGTGTGTGCACGCACACATGCACACAAGCCAGCTGAGCATTGGCCATGGCCACCATGCTTGCTGCTGGGCTTGATTGGCGGCACACAACCCGATGCCAATCTTTCCCTCCCCCCTCTCTTCCCCCTTTCAGAGATTGCAAAGAGACTGCTCAGGGAGCTGCCCGAGAAGCACATGTAGAAAAGGATTTGCAGGGGACCGCAACTTCTCGTAACCTCTCATGCAACTCTTAAGTTTTCCCCTGTAATTCTCCCCCCCCCCGAGATACGAGACTAGCAATAGTCTCATATTGCTAGACTCCTGCTACTTGTAAAAAAAAAAAATTAAAACAAAGAAGGAAAAAGTAATCAATGGATGAAGGGGAGGGGATGGCAGACTGGGCAGAATGACTTTGACGTGGGCTGGGGAGTGGCCTTCAAAGGGCAGCAAAAGGGTGGGAGGGGGAAATCTGAGGGAATCTGTATGCTTTTGAATTATCTTCATCTTGAAAACAAAACAAGGGAAAAATCGGCACAAGAGCAATCTTAGAAAATCTGGGGAAATAGCGAACTGAGCACGGGAGGAAAATTAATGCAGAATGAAAAAGAAAACCTGATGGACATGCACGGTGAAAGTGAGGGAAAACACCCGTGCATAATAGGCCAAAATCTGATCAGTAATTTCCTTCAGCCTTGTGCTAAACTTTGCAGAAAGGCTGAGGTCTAAGCTGTGCTCTACCTTCCTTGTGCCCTAGTCAGAACTGCATTAGATTTTTAAAAAATGCATTCCGTGAATAATGCATGACATGGGGTTCAGGGTCCCTCCAGCTGACTTGACCCCCCCCCCCAATTTTGTCCTCCCCTGCTGGTGGCCCTGCCCCGGAGGCCATTCCATACTTCTCTAAACATGGGATGGTTTCACTTAAAACCTTGTTTGCAGGGGCCAAATTGGACATGTCATTTGCTGCAGTTGCCAGAGGTTTGGGGGGCGGAGCAGGGTTCTTTTTTGTTCTCCCCCCCGAAGCCTTGCTTTCAGGCTAGCAGGCCCCTGATTTAGATTGGGACTGCAGAAAGAAGGGGCTTAAGTTTACCCCCACCTCGTTTTCCTGACCCGAAAGGCCATTATTTGCCCTGTTGGGGACACTGGTGCTGAGGGGACTTGGCCACATGTGCTGGAAGAACAGCTGGCCAAGGAGAGCAGTTTTAACAGCAGATGTCTCAGCTGAGCATGCAATACTGTTTAAAGCATGCAGCCTTCTGATAGGCAAGTCTACTTATAAGTCATCTTGCATTAAGCCAGGCTTGCACTGAAGCAGGTGTACATAGAACTGTGGCCTTAGCAACACCTTAAATCAGAGCAGGCTGTAGTACTCCTCACACCTGACTTTTTGAAAACTCAATTCAGATAAGCTTACAGGTCCCACCAAGAACTCCATAGGAATGCAGTTTGGGAGGGTTGTGAGCGTTCATCCTCTGGGCCTGTATAGGTCAACTTAGTACATATTTGTTTATTTGCCTTCACATATAATGTGAGGGTATAGGGGGACCACGGCAGAATGGCAATGATAATAATGTAAAACACACTGTGCGGATGTATAATAAACCAAATGGAATGGCTTAAATACTGCATATTGTTAACTGTATAAATCTATATAGGCCCCGGTCACACGGGCCAGAAAACACGGGGGGGAGGCAGGGCTCTTTGCGCCGTTGCAATCTGATGCGCGATTAGGTGATCAGACTTGACGGTGGCACACCAGGGCTTCCACCGTCGGCGTGATCACACCACAGGAGTCCGGAGGCAGCCTGTGGCAAACAATTTGCTGGTAGGTCGATCCTGATAGCTTTTAACTACATGGCTTCGGCGGCTTGCTGCGGGTTGGCCACGGGAGTGATACGCCTCCAAGATGTTCCGGTGAGATCGCGCCCGGAAAATCCGCCAGAGTACCGTGCCTTCAGCTGGCCAAATGCTCCGTGTCACCAGGGCCATAGAATCACAAATACTATTCATGATCTTAGTACAAAAAGCTAATAACTATGTTTTTTTAACAATTCCGTTCATGTTCCCTCAACAATCCCAACCATGTATATTACTAAACAGAGCATTATCCCAGCAAATCATGAATAGGCAAGCAACTATCTTTGTTTTATCCTCACAACACCTCGGTGAGGTAGGTTAGGCTGTGTGTGACTGGCCCAAGGTCACCCAGAAAGCTTCCATGGCAGAGCAGGAACTTGGACCTGTGTCTCCCCGATTCTAGTCCAAACCACTATATCACTTATCAGGGATTCCAACATCAAATTCTAAAAATTATGCAGAAAAGATATGGCTATAGCCAGCCAATGAACAGTCTGATTTTATGGTGATGAACACTGGAGTTCAGAAGAGTTAACCCTTATTTACAATTCTGAAATGGCAATTACTGTCAGCTCTCCTATTATTAGAGAGTTGGGCCTGCAGTGCAGCCAGCTAGATGGGAGGAGGGATTGCCTGGAAAACAGAATAGAAGGAGATGGCCAGGCTTCTCTTGATAGCTACATTTAAGCCATGAAGTCCTGGGCAGTGAAGTTCCTGAATCAGGAACATTTGGAGGTCTATCATGATTCAGGCTTCATGGGTCGGGAAAACGAGGCAGGGGTAAACTCAAGCCCCTTCTTTCTGCAGCCCCTATCTAAATCAGGGGCCTGATAGCCTGAAAGCTAGAATGGGGGATGGGTTGGGAACAGAAAACAATGCTGAAAGTTCACTTTTTAAAAAGTTCCTTGAAATGCCGAAGGCTTATTTTCCCATGCTGTAGCCTGAGAGTGCCTTTTGGCCATAAGCAAGGGCAATTATTTGCATTCTTGAGTGTCAAACATTATCTGTTTACTTAGTTCATTTATAGTCTGCCTTTCTCACTGAGACACAAAGTGGGTTACATAATTAAAATTGCAATAAGAAGAGTCTAGTGTGACCAATAACACAATAAAAGTGGATTGCAAAATTACAGAATAATGCACTACGAGAAGTATACTACAATACAACAAACAATTGAATCAAGCATTACTATAGAATCAGAAACCAATGCATTAAAAACAGTGTACTACTCTTGGATGCCACAAATTGTTGCTGAGCCTATTCTCATCCTCACGTCAGATATTCTGTTGCCCTGCAGTGCCTGCCAGGCTAAAAGTAGCTCCAAACACCCATAGCTGCTGATGGGGAGGGACTGGAGGAACAGAACTCCAGGGGCTTATGGAGCTGGAGAGGCCATGTGATTTATTTGAGATGTGTTGGTTGGATCTGGGTGGCACAAAGGAGGGCCCAGAGGGGATCTGGGGGCCTGTAGAAGCCCTGCAAGCACCTAAGCTGGCCTTAGTGCACAGTCCTCTAGGCTGAGTGTTGTTATCTGCAGAAAGCCCCACAGGATGGCCCTGCGATTTTTCTGTATCTCTTCGTATTTTGACAAGGGCCTTTGCTGGTAGGGTAGTTAAGCTTCTATAGTTCTGGAGCTGAAGGGTTGTAGCCTGAACGATTGTTTGATGGGTTGGGAAGAAGGATACTTCTCAGGAAAAGGGAGCAGGTGTCATCCCTTTCTGCCATTTTCAGCATCTCCTCCTGGCTCTGAAAAATTTATTCCAAGCAAGGCTACCGCCTCTCCAACTGCAAAACAGTTCACTACCCACCCACGTGCCACGACTGGTAGCTGCTTACTTCACACTGAAAGTGTATTTTGTGCTCTTAGAATGTAGCCCTAGTTCAGTTAAGCTTAACAGAAATGTAGAGGGAAATTTTTGTTCCAACGAGGGGAATTCTTGTGTGTGTGGTGGGAAATTTGGTGAAGGAAAACAAAATTCATTTCACCCATGCTGTTGCTTGCTATGACTGCTTAGCTCGCGTCAGCGTGATTTGGAGTATCAGTGGCATTTTGCTCAAATAGTAGCTATCCATATAAACCCAGATAAACTGTAGAAAGGGAGATGGGAGAAGGCTTGACAAAATTTCCACTGTGGTGAGACATCAGACCTGAATAAGCTGCCCTCCTTTATTTACTGCATAGAACATGACAGATGACTTGTTGAGCTTTGTCTACTAAAAGGAATATCATAATCTCCCAAATGGTGCATTAAAATGATGTGTTTTGTGATTGCACATTATAGTAACTAAATAGTGACCTGCATTACAAAGTACAGCTGAAAACCAGCCATTCTGCAAAAAAAAAAAAAGTATGAGAGTCATGACTGACAGCTTCAGAACTACTTCTTGACAGTTGGTTGGATGTACTATAATGAATGGTGGAGAACGGCCCTTGGGCTCCATTGCTTCCTTCCCAATGACCATACAGATACGATGACTCCTGGAATCCACTAAAACTAGGGCGACTGTTTGACTACACAGATGTCTTGAGGGGCTGTCCTCAAATGGCCAAACAGTAGATTTTTGTTTAAACCTTTGAGCCTTGGAATAAATATTAGACTGATTTGGCTCTGTCCCAAAAGCCATCGGAAATCGTTGACAAGGGTTAAGATCCTGAATCTAGACATTCCAGGGTCAGGACAAAGCCAGAAAACAATGTGGTTTTCTCACCCAAATAGGTGTATTGAGTTATATTGTGATCCTGCACACTGTTGACAATCACCTTGTGTGGTATGCTAGTGTCAACTCTTGGATCAAAGCTCCTCCCCTACCATCTGTCTCTGTCATATAGGCAACACTTATTAGTGTTTATTGAGTGGTCTTTCTTGGGGGTTCAGAAAGTTCAGGGGTGCTCAGGTACTTTGTGAGGCAGGTCCCCTATAGAAATTTCACAATGCCTGCAAGAATGCAATGGAAAGGATCTGGGTGCTGCACTGTTGGCTGTGGGAAACACTGCTGTGATGAGATGAGGGGCTGGTGGACAAAGACACCTTGATGGTTATGGTGATGGAAGGGAGCGCAGCTGATGCTGTGCCTGGAAAGAAGGTGCTTTTCCCCCAGATAAAGTATAGATAGCATCCCAGCCCTTTGATGTATTTAACACCTCTTGATTGGAGGATCCAGATTTGGCGGGATTGAGCTCCAAGGCTTGGCACCCAGGTTGACTAAAGACACACAGGGGGTGGGGTTTGAGAAGGAGAAAAGAGGGACCCTGGGGAGAAACTCTTGGATCTGTGGTTGACTGTGTTTTACCATGAAAGCTGACAGAGGAGAATGATGTTAAAGAGGACTGCACCAGGGATGGGCGCATCCTGCAGCTGTCAGAGATCAGACATAACACGATTTGTAAGTATTTTCATTAGCAACTGTCTTTTTATTTTACTTAGGCCCCAGTCACACGGGCCAGATAACGCGGGGGGGGGGGGGCTGTTCGCCCCAGAGCAAAATAAAGCATGGTAGCCCAATCACACGGTCCCCCGAGTCGCCGTGCTTAGGCTGTTAGCTGGCGATCACACGGCGATGCCGTAGCGTGGCAAAGAAGCGGTGCGGCGTGATCACACAAGTGTTTCACGTTCGTACGCATGCGCAGTTCTGCAGAGCAGCACTGCTTTCAGTTTTGTGTTTGTGTGCATGCGCTTATGAAAAACATCCATTTTGCGATGGGATGTGGATGGGCGCCGGATGCCACAGGATTCTACCACTCCTGCGATCAGATGCCCGCATGTGCTGCGCGTTTTCCGGATACTAATGCACTTTCCTTGGTACTTTTTAATTCCATGTCTTTGGCGGGACACCATGGGCTCGCCACGGGTGCACTACGCTTCCCAGATGTTGCAGTGTGATCACGTCCCCAAAATCCACCTGACATTTATGCCTTTCGCACGACAAAATCTCTGTGTGACCAGGGCCTTAGTGACCGAGAACAGGGGTCCCCAATGCAGTGCCTGCGGGTGCCATGGTGCCTGCCAATGCCTTTTCTGGCATCCACCAAGTGTTTTGAGAAAGTGGGCGGGGCCAGGTGGGGCTTTTGCCTAGCAAGGCTTCTGATTGGCCACTGGAGATTTGCTTGGCTGTGCAGGGTTTTTTTGAAAACATTGCTTCAGCAGCAGCTGCCACCCCAGCACAAGAATCTTCACTGTGTGACCTAAGGTAAGCTGCAGCAGCCATTTTATAGCTGGCTCCGCCTCCTGCAGCAGTGGCAGCCATTTTGTGACTGTGCCCACCACACTGTGTCAGAATTCCAAAGGTGCCCATAGCCTCAAAAAGGTTGGGGACCCCTGAGCTAGATTCTGTCCTTTGCAATACCCTCAGTTTGTACCTTGTAGAAATAAAGTTTGTTTACCTTGGGAGAGTCTGCACAAGCCCTTGCTCACCTGCTTGGACACTTGGAATGCTACTGAGCAACACCCCTGTGAAGTTGGCTTTGGCAACTCATGTGAGAGGGAGAGGGGCTGGATTGTATCTGAAGTGGTGGCAGCGACAGTGAAGGGAGGGAAAGCAGTGGCTAGTCTTGCCCCACAATGTGATGGAGACTGGGATAGTTGCAAATCCCAGTCCACCTTCAGTGTGTTGGTGGCCGATTAGTTGGCTGGAGGGATGTTTGTAGTACATTGTCAGGGTCAGGGAACTGTTTAGAATTCCCCAAATGCATTTCTTGGTATAATCTGTAAAACAAGATGGATTTAAAAAAAACCCTCTCTGTGTGGAAGCAGCTCTTTTCAGGCTTGTAGTTTCCATACTTGTGCATTCAGAACAAATGGTAATGTCTGAAAATTGACAAAAGAAGCAGATTTTATTTTTTTATTCCATCTTGGAACACAAGATGATATACATAAGGTTTCCAGGAAGTCTTCCATCCAAGCACTGACCAGATCCAGATCTACCAAACTTCAGCAGAGTTCTTGCATCATGTACTTTCCAAACACATCCTAGGACACAAATGTGACTTGTAAAATAATCTGATGTCCTGAGGATTTATTTATTTTTTGCCTCATGGAAGATACACTGTTCTCATGGGTATAATGAATTGGGGAGATTAATTTACACAGATGCTCCTCCCCGGGAATTAAGATCACAGGGAGATGCCCTGTCCCACCAATCAAAGAAGCTTGTCTGGTGGGCAAATGACAGACAGCCTTTTCGGTGGCAGCTCCATGGTTATGGAATAACCTCCCCACGGAGGTGTACCTGCCCCCCCCCCACTTCAGGAGGCAGCTGAAGACAGTTTTCGTTTGGGCTGCATTCGACTAATTTAGTTTTAATTTAGATTTTAAGTTTTGGTCTTTTATGGGTTTTTACAATTGTTTTATTTACATTGCAAGCCACCTTGAGTTCTGCAAGATAGAAAGACAGCTAATAAATGTTTAAAACAAAGAAATAAATAACACAATTTGTTAGAGAAACGTATGCCATATAGCCGAAAGCACCGCAGGGCAAATAACCACAACCAAATCTAGACAACCCCTAAAGGTAAGGGTAAAGGTTTCCCTTGCTTGAAAGCCAGTCGAATCTGACTCTAGGGGGCGGTGCTCATCTCCATTTCCAAGCCGAAGAGCCAGCGCTGTCCGAAGATGTTTCCGTGGTCATGTGGCTGGCATGACTAAACGCCAAGGCGCACGGAATGCTATTACCTTCCCATCAAAGCAGTACCTATTTATCTACTTGCAATTTCTTGCTTTCGAACTGCTAGGTTGGCAGGAGCTGAGACCAGAGACGGGAGCTCACTCCGTCATGCAGCACTCTGGTCTCGAACTGCCGAACTATAGACCTTCCAGTCTGCAGCTCAGTGTCTTAACCTCTGAGCCACTGTGGCTTTGACAACCCCTGCAAAACCTCAAAATAGGGTGTTTGAGTTACATTACCATTAGCAGGCAAAATGTATAAGCATTTTAGACCAAGGATCCCCAACACAGTGTTCATGGGTGCTATGGTGCCTGCCAACACTATTCTTGGCACTTTTAGGAAGTGGGTAGGGCAAGGGTGGGGTTCTGACTGACCCCTGAAGATCTGATCATGGATATATGGATTAAAATAACACTGAGTCTCAGCTGCTACGACAGTGTTTTATTCCGTCTCACACCTCTGTGTATTTTTATTACCCTCTTTCTCCCCTGCACCTGGGCTTCCTCTTTGTATGTGGCTCTGCCTCCTTTTGTGATTCTGCCCACCACCGTGTCAGAATTCCAAAGATGGCCACAGGCTCAAAAAGGTTGGGGAATTGGGGACCCTGGTTTTAGACGAGGGGTGGCCAAACTGTGGCTCGGGGGCCACATGCGGCTCTTTCACACATATTTTGCGGCTCCTGGCAGGGCAACTGGGGAAACGAAGGGGAGGCATGCTTTTTCTCCCTCCCTCCCATCTATTTGCTTTGCTTCTCTCCCTCTCTCTTTTTCTTTCCACCTATTTCATTCTTTCTTTCCACTTTTTTTTTCTTTCTCTCTTAGGCAAATAAATATCATTATCAATATCTGTTTTTACCCCTTTTGTTTTTATTTTTGGCAGTCTAATTTAATTTTATGAAAAAGCAAATCTGCATATTTTCCAATTAAAATGTGTGTAATATTTGTTCATGTCTTGGGGCTCTCAAACATCTGACATTTATTCTATGTGGCCTCCCCTGTTTTAGACTGTTCAGCCTGCTCCTGATTTTATGCATCTTTGGTATTTGAATGATGGTTGCTTGCAGACAGCAAAAAGATACCAATAAAGTCCTCACTGATTCTCAATGCATCTTAACCAGACACATGAGGTGAATGGGAAAAGGGAAACAGTAGAATATGGGGAATTTATGCTAACCAATACAAGTAGTTTTCTGCCCACATCTCTGCACCTGTGCAAAGAAAGAAACAATGCCAGTCTTAAACAGCAACATAAATTACTTGACCTTAATGAGGACTGTATGATGCAAATAAGATACATGCTGCAAGTTCCTTTCAAAGCAGGTAGCACAGAGCTGATTCCTCCACATGCTGCAAAATACTGTTGGCCTTGTCAGGTAAAGTTACAAGTGCATGATGCGTTATGATGAGTTGACCCTGTGCTCCGATCCAAATCCACTGGTGTCAGTAAGTACAGAATTAGTGACTGATCTCATAGAACAGCATTGATCTCTTTCTTTTCTGTGAGTGTTCTGAACATTTTAATGATTTCCTATGACTAGGCTTCCTCTGACTTCTCCTCCTGCAGGAGCATATGTTGTGCTCTGCAACATTAACACCAATCCATGTTCAAGCATACGGCCTTATGATACTTGAATCATTCCTTCCTCCTCAAGCACAACAGAGCAGACTTCAATGCTGCAAACACCACACAGTAATGACTATTGGATCAATGAGTGGTATCTGCACCAGAATGATATTTTTCTGTGCTGCTCTTGCAAAAACCATTCTGTCTAATTGATCATCTGCTGCAATGGAAAGTGGGTTCCTTTGTCCCTTTTGCTAGGCTAACACACTTTCAATGCACTTTGCACCAGGATTTTACTGTGTGAAATAGCAAAATATACTTGCAAAAGGTTGCTGAAATGGATTGAAGCTGCATTATTTAGCATGGGTGAAAGTCCTCTAAAAAGATCTTGTCCCTCACACAAAGATCTCTCTTATTTCTTGTAACATTGTCAGAAAACCACTGTCCAGGTTCCAGTGATTTTAATAGGTCCAGTCTCCCTTCCTCTTTTATCTATGAATCAGTGGGTATATTCTCTGATGCTATATCTAATTAAACAGTGTTTTATTTTGGTATTCTTCTGTTGGTATCAATTTTGCTAGTGAGATGTATTTTCGTTTAAATGGCTCTGAAAGGTCTGATTTCAGAAAGCGTTATTTCTCAAGGGGGTTGGAGCTGGCTGAACAGTGCAGTTAAAATTGACAAAACTTCTACCAGATTTCTGTGATAGTTCATGGTTTCAGCAGGGTCAATTGCTGATTTGATAATGTACAGCAATCCAGCTGCCATACTGAGCACTTTGCTGTGATAGCGAAGTCCTGTGCTGATGCATGAGCAAATATAACTTGCATCTTGGGGGCCTGAGGATCTTACACTGCCAAAAGCTTAGAATATAGATGCCCCTGGTGCCTTCTGACTCATTCAGTACTTTGTCTTATTCACACTTTCTAGTGTAGCATGAACACCATGTTTAATGTGCTCAACCTTTTCCCCTCCCAAACCCATGAAAATTTGGAAACTGTTCTTCTGCTGCACATTTTCTGCGTGGTGAAAATTCCTCTTTCATTTCATATGTTCCCAAACCTCAATAAGCTTGCTCAAATCCAGTAGAATATGGCATGGGAAATAATGCAAGCATTATGTGGAAGTTCCTTCAAAGCAACTTCATCTGTACTTATTTTGTCCACACTTGAACTTAGTAGGGTGCTGTGAGTCCTTTCTTAAGACAGGATATGGATTTATAACTTAGCAGCTGCACATGCCAGAACATCATCCTGTGTGTGTGTCAAAGGACCTTTTGAGTCTTTCCAAAATTGACAGTTCTACTTTTTCATAACATTCCTGCAAGGACTTGGAATTTATGTTGCATGGCCATTAAGGCATTTTCCATCCATGACTCTGCCTTTTTTGTTTCATTTGGCATATCCCCAATATTGGCCTTCTTCCCTGGTTCTGGTATCGTTTACGCATTTTTATTATTTATAATTTTAAATATTTTAATTGTTCGAATGTTTTATGTGCACCACCCTGGGGACCCAGATGGGGAGAAAAGGTGACTTAAAAACATTTTAAATAAATAATAACATAAATAAAATCTATCACAGCTTTGACTGATTCAGGGCACTCCTTTTAGCAACTATCCCCCCCCCCAGTATCCTTGTCTGTTCCAAATGTAGTTGGAGTCACATTGTCCTAAAGAGAAACAGAGGACTGTGAGTTTGATAGTCAAGGTCCCCCAGCTTTCCCAAGGAGTTCTGGCTTGACATATCCCCATCAGAGGGCAGCCGTGTAAACATCCCCGCACTCAGAGCTTCAGCAAGAGCTCCCATACAAGACTGCCAAGACAATCCAAACCATAGTAGCTGTGACAATTCCCCAAATAGCCATGTTATTCCACCTGCTTCTAGCTGCCTAGCTAAATCCATGAAAATGGGGTTTTGGCCTGCATTGACTATCAATGAGAATTCTACAGAAGCTCTGCCCCCCCCCCCCCCAAGCAGAAGCCCTTCACAGCCTCCGCAATACAATCCAGTCTTTAGGTTCAAGGTGGCCAGGAGATATGAGAGAACAGACAGTATCCTTCACTGCAGTTGGCAGCAGTTCCATCTTTCCTTTGCAAGATGATGTTTCCTTTCTTGCTAGATCCCTCTATCATGATGCACTAAACAAACAAAAAACCAGGATTGAGAAGCCATGGGGGAAATAGGGGGGAGATTCGGATCAAAATGCAGCAGCGGGGGAACTAGTGGGAAATTGATCAGTACAACCGGGGGAAACAGAAGACCGAAGGCAGAACAAATGCTTATGTGGAATCAGTCAGACAAACAAAACACCTGGCATTAAAGAGGGGCAGGGGAGAGAGATTAATGCATCCACACGTGTACACACCCAAATCCTTTATGAAGCCAAGAACTTTTTGGTTCCAGTCTGTAGATGCTGTAGCCCACAAACTGGATGTAGACCACCAGTCATTACCCCTTGGAGCTTTGATACTTTTTGTTTGTGTTTCATGCCTGCAATTCAAATAACAGAAGCATTGTGCACGCTGATATTATTGTGTTCCTTTTTTTGTGAGACACTTCCTATCACTGGCCCAACTTCAGTTCCCCATTTTCTGTATAAGTTCGAAACAACATCTGCTTACCTTTTCTGGTGACATCAGCTTTCAGCTTAGTCCAGGCAGAGCATGGTCTCCAAAGGGTACCTGTCACTGGTCTTATACAGGGACCCCCCCCCCCCCCACGCCTTTTTTGATTTTTGCAGG
>NW_015164664.1:1123495-1143768 GCF_001447785.1 Gekko japonicus | reverse complement strand
AGTGTCTGTGCTATACACACACACACACACCTCCTCACAAGAACATTTGTGGGCCATGTTATACATTGCATTTTCCCTGCAAACAGCTGTGTAGAGTAGGAGGGGAGGACTGCCCACCATGTGTACACCATGTGTGCAAATGTCTCTGCCGCAGCTGCACACCGTGGCTTCCAAGTCAAGTGACCATGTTGTTGCCACAGACCTTCTGCTCATGACAGTACGTCTCATTCCCTTTCTATCCCAGATTTCTATGCCGGGATGCTGTGTGAAGCCAGATGACACTGACTTTGCCTGGGTGGCCTCTTGCTTTTTTGGACACCACTGCCATCCAGTGGTCCAGAGTGGCACAATAGCTAGCTGCTTCTAGGAGCAAAAGACCATGGGAGAAAATCATGGTCCCTCTCTTACTCATAACCACACTTCCTAACAGAGGTCAGAAAGTCCTGATTGTGCAAATACAGGTGTTTGTTTTTGTTTGGCAAGCCAGGATTCCCTAACCAGTTTACTGGGAAATTCCATCTGGGCCTACCCAGCTTGGGTATAGTTGACTTGGAACAGAAATATACCGAAGTCCTACCGCCAAATTTTGGATGTTAAATTCCAGTGCACACAACCTCCCTCCTGCATCCAGCTGTCCTATTGGTGGGGGATCCCTCCTCACTGTACCTGAGGCATGTTCCCTCTCTCCCTTGCACTTTCTTGCCTCTCTTGTCCATCTCCTTCTCTTTCTTGCATCCGCCTTCATGGTGAGGCTTCACCACGACAAGGACAAATGCACTATAGAGATATGAAAGCTGATATTACTGGATGCAGGGTCTGGGTTTGGGAGGATCCAGGAGTGCAGCCAGTAAAGGAGGAATGAAACACCCATCGCTCAGTTTCAGTCCTGGCACAGACCTGGATGTTAGTCTCGAACTAACACACACATTTGGTGTTTTATGCCACTTTTGGTGTAGTGGTTAAAGTGTGTGGACTCTAAACTGGGAGAACCAGGTTTGATTCCCCACTCCTTCACTTGCACCTGCTGATGTGACCTTGGGTCAGTCACAAGCTCTAGCACAGCTCTCCTTGAAAAAGAGCAGTTTGTGTCAGAGCTCTCTCAGCCCCACCTACCTCACAGGGTGTCTGTTGTGGGGAGGGGAAGGGAAAGGAGTTTGTAAGCCGCTCTGAGACACCTTTGGGTAGTGAAGGGCGGGGTATAAATCCAATCTCTTCTTCTTCTTCTTCTTCTTTGACTCAAATACTTGGTGAATTTATCTGCCTGCCTTGGAAATTGCCAGATACCTTTTAAATATTTTTGTCCAGGCAGGGCTCCTGTGCCTTGAACGCTTGCCTCCTGTGCTGCTAAAAGCACAGGAGCTTTGCCAAAACAGTCTGGCAGCTCTAGCAGGGATGGCGCAGGGAGGGCAGCCCTCTCTTGCTTGCCTGGAATGCACCATTCAACACTAACGCTCTTAGGTTTGTTCCCCCTTAACAGGCAGAGGAACAGCTGCTTGAAAGGCAGGAAGGCAACAGGTCACAGGGGAAGCCTTTTCTGGCCAGGGGAAAGCAGCTCCCATCCGTGCTCAGCATGCCTGTCATGCAGGGTTCTACCCATCAAAGAAGGTGAGCAGAATTGCCCTGTGCTTGAAAAACTGTTTCACCAGCGTCATACCAAATAGCAGGGATGGTTTGCTGCTCTGGGCAGGACACCTGTGCTGGTCTGGGACAGGATACAAAATACAACCTGGTCTGCTCCTGTGCTTTTGACATCTTGATCCCCAACTTTTAGCAGGAGTCTCTTGCCTTCTGTGCCCATTCCCCCACTCTCAAGCCCTGTCTGGAAAGATATTTAAAAGGTAACGGGCAGTATACAAGATAGGTAGGTAAATTCTAATCCTTTCCCACTCATAGCAGACCTGAGCATCAAGTATTGGGGGGGGGGGGGGAAGGAGATACTTTTCACAGGATGAGCTAAACATGAATGCCTGAACTTTGTGGATGTTAAAGACACGGCTGCAAAGGCCACTTGTAAAGTTAGCAGCCCATCTTGGGGCTAGGAGTAGTAAATAAAATGTTGGTGGCTAAAGCCTGAGGGTAAAGGGGAAGGGAGTGGGGAATCAGATGTGGGAAGATCTCTGGCAAAAAGCCCCTGGAGCATGTCTGTAGCGGGCACACAACTGGCTCATTGCAGCCTAGCTGTTAGAGAAATGGATGTAGCTGGTTGGCGTCAGGGAGGTGTGGTGGGCAAGATGGCAGCTGCAAGCAGAGTATGTGCTGCAGAGAGCCTGGCTTGTTTGCAGGAAGCCTGCAAGAGACCCCCTTCCTCCCAGGGGCCTCCACAGCCTTCCAGGTGTTTTTCATTCCTACTCCCAGCAGGGTCTGGGCTTGGCCAATGCGCTTCCTTGCTTCCTGACCCATCTCCGGCATGCAAGAGATCCAGCAGTACAGAACTTGGAACGGCACATCAGTTGCTATGGCAACCTGGTTGGAATTGGGAGTCTTGGATTGGCTGCTGGTGATGTCAGACTTTTTTCTGTCCTGCTGGGCCACCAGAACTAGGGAAGTTCCTGTTCTCACCCACCCTTTGCACCCTCTCTTCTTCTGGCTTCCTTGTGGCATGTTCTGGCTTGCCCGAGGGAAACTGGCTGCAGTTAAAATTCATGGCTGGGATCAGAAGGATGCTTGCATCTCTTAAAAGGCGATTCGCCTCACACTCTGTACTGTGCCTATCATCATATTTGGGGTGAGGAGAGGGCTCCCCTTCTGCCCTCGTTAGCCATATCACTGCGTTTCTTGACCTCTGGCATGCGGCTTGATTCACTTGCTAGAGCCCTCTGCACCATTTTCTTAGACTCTGATTTGTATTGAATAGGTGCATTAGGCACGTTAACTACTGACCTCTGCTTTCTGGGCACACAAGCAGGTCTCGCTTAATCTGGGGAAGGGCAAGATGTGGGTTGCTGCAGAGAGGACCCTGCCCTAGGGTGGAGGCTGCACGAAATGACCTTTCAGGTTAATTCCACACCTACAACTGCCTGATGCTCTTACTCACAGAAGACAATGCCAAGAGAGGCAGGGAGAGTTCGCAAGAATAAAGCCTGTGGGATTTCTGTTTAACGCCTAAAGCTGTCACCCAGCCCAGCTGTCACCCAGCCCTGCAGCTTGAACACTGACAGTCTGTGGGGGTTCTGTAGGGCAGATGCCAGAGAAAAGCTGGAGCCCTGCAAGCGGATCCCCCCATGAAGAAGAAGAAGAAGAGATTGGATTTATACCCCGCCCTTCACTTGGAGTCTCAGAGCGGCTTACAAACTCCTTTCCCTTCCACTCCCCACAACAGACACCCTGTGAGGTGGGTGGGGCTGAGAGAACTCTGACACAAACTGCTCTTTTTCAAGGACAGCTGTGCCAGAGCTTGTGACTGACCCAAGGTCACATCAGCAGCTGCAAGTGGAGGAGTGGGGAATGAAACCTGGTTCTCCCAGATTAGAGTCAGCGCACTTAACCACTACACCAAACTGGCTCCACCAATCTCTCCAACAAGATTCCGGGGGGGGGGGGCATTCCTTTTCGTTGCTAAAATGAGAGCTGAACTTCCCTCTGCTGGTTGCCCCACTGAGGCCAGAATGGCCACCGACATCCGCAAGGCAGGAAGATAATGGAGCCCCCTCCTCAAACCAGCTCAACAGCCTTCCAAAAAGAAGTTTTCCATTCAGTCCAGAAACCCTTCAGGAAGGGCATCAACCTTGCTTCAAGGGAGAAAACTGCACCGTCTGGAGAGTCCCAGCCAGTAGGGCCCAATTCCTCATTATGTTTTCCCCCAGGGCCTCCATGGGTCTATGCAATTCACATGTGTTTGCGAGTTTCCTACTTGGAACTCAATTTCCAGGCACACAGGACCCAATTTGGATTGGGACCGCAGCATAAAGAACAGGGGCTTCAGACTTCCCCCTTCATGCCATTTTTCTGACCTGAAATGGCTCTGGGGAGAGCATTATATGCTGTGTTGGGAGCTGTCCATATGTTGTTGTTGTTGTTGTTCAGTTGCACAGTCAAGTCCGACTCTTCGCGACCCCATGGACCAGCTCCCGCCAGGCCCTCCTGTCTTCCGCCGTCCTCTGAAGTTTGCTCAGTTTCATGTTCGTTGCCTCTATGACACTGTCTAACCATCTCATCCTTTGCCGTCCCCGTCTTCTTTGACCTTCAATCTTTCCCAGCATCAGGGTCTTCTCCAGTGAGTGCTCCCTTCTCATTTGGTGGCCAAAGTATTTGAGCTTCAGTTTCATTATCTGGCCTTCCAGGGAACAGTCAGGGTTGATTTCTTTTAGGACTGACTGATTTGATCTTCTTGCAGTCCAAGGGACTCTCAAGAGTCTTCTCCAGCACCATAGTTCAAAAGAATCTATTCTTCGGCGCTCGGCCTTCCTTATAGTCGAACTCTCGCAGCCATACATTACTGGGAATACCATTGCTTTGACCATGCGGACTTTTGTTGGCAGGGTGATGTCTCTACTTTTTATCATGCTGTTTAGGTTCGCCATCACTTTCCTCCCAAGGAGCAGGCGTCTTTTAATTTCATGGTTTCTGTCACAGTCTGCGGTGATCTGGGATCCCAGGAACGTGAAGTCTGTCACTACTTCCACGACTTCCCCTTCTATTTGCCAAGGAGTGATGGGGCCAGATGCCATAATCTTAGTTTTTTTGATGTTGAGCTTCAAGCCCACTTTTGTGCTCTCCTCTTTTACCCTGAGCAAGAGGCCACATACAATAAGGTTCCCCCAGTAGGACAAACAAAGCTCCCTTGGGGTCATTTTGGGCTGAAAAAAGGCAAGGGTATGTGCAGAGACAGGTGTAAGCACCATATTCCTGCATGCTGTAATCCCCATCTGAATTGGGCTCTGCACATCTGGAAACTGGGGGGGGGGGGCTCACGAGCACACCTCTGACAGTTCTGGTAGCAGACCTGGCCCTGACCCTAGGACTGTGTATTGTATAGTTGGGTCCTCAGTTAAAGATGGTTTTCATAGGGGACCACTATGCATGGATCTCGAGACCTGGTTGATGTTGGAGGAGATGGTCCTTTAGCCGCTCTGAACCCAAGCACAGTTTAGGGCTTCAACACCAGCACTTTGGACTGAACTTGGAAACAAGGTGGTAGTTGTGCAGCTGGAATAGCACAGGCTTTTTTCTGTCATTATGGGACAACCCAAGAACTTCTGAGGAAGTGTGCTTGTACACGAAAGCTTATCCCTTGAATAAAACTTTGTTGGTCTTAAAGGTGCCACTGGACTCAAACTTTGTTCTGCTGCTTCAAACCAACATGGTTACCCACCTGAATAACCCAGTGAGAATGCTGTGTTTTGTACTAATGGAAGGTTCTGAACAGTTTTTAAGGGAAACCCTGAGGAATGTTTGTTATACCAGCTTAAGCTGGACGTCACTAAGACCAGGGAGACAAGGTCATTTTTCTCCAGGAATGGTTGCAGCTGGAAAACTAAACTTAGTTGAAAAGGGAGCTCTACATATCTCTTTGTCCAAGGACAATATAGAGTCTAGAAACACCCCTAAGTTATGAATGTGTTCTTTCAGGGCAGGGGGGATATAATGCCATCCAGAATATGCATAACACTTGTCCCGTTCTACCCAAAGCAGTTCTGTCTTGTCTGGATTAAGTTTCAATTTATTTAACGTAACCCAGTCTTTCTTAGAATCAGTTGAGCACCTCTCAGTGGCTCTACAAATCTTGACCTTTCTGGGGAATATTCAGTCCTTATCAGGCTGTATTTTGGGATATACTTTCCTTTTAATTAATTTATATAGTCATTGTTTTTTACATACTTGAGGAGTCTACTGTGTACCTTAGCTTGTATGTGGATGATGTGATTTTGTAGATTTTGTCATCCACACAGGGACCAGCCAGTTTAATACTAGACAACAATAACGAATCCAAGTAGGAAAAAAATTACTACGGTTCATAATCAGAAACATTCAAACCAGTGTTGGGAGTTCATGGAGGGAGGGGAGAGAGCCTCACGGCAGATATGAAACTGATAGGGACATTTACCAATCTGGAGAGTTACATGGATCTTCTGCAGAAGAGGTGTATGCTCATAGGTATGTCTTCCCAAAGCTTTTCCTCTCAACCACACTGCTGCCTCACTGGCTTGCAGTGGACTTTGATTCCATATCAGCACTGGCTCCTGTCTGCTTGAGTGAATCTGGCCTCTGGTGCTGCCCCTGCTAGGCACAGAGGTAAATGAGTTGCTTGCAGATTTTGCTGTACAAGTTTGTGCTGGAAACTAAGGGGGGTGGGCAGCTCTGGCAAACACTTAACCCACCCCCCAGCCCCTGGTGATGGGCAGCACTGTCAGTAGAGTAGGCAGAAGCAACTGTTTTGCTTACAGTCCTGTGACTACTACAGGCAGTTCTGGAGACTTGGGGATCTTGATGAGGCAAATATTAATGTTGTATCTTCCCCTCCCCTCCCTGAAAGTGGCAATAAACCACTTGTGAAAGATCTGTGATAAAGATGTGAGATCTCTTTATGTGGTTGATGCTCCAGAAAAACAGTCGTAGAGTTATGTGATTTGGATAGTCCTAGTGCTGGAGCAAGGGTTAATCTCACCCCATGTCCCTGATAAAAATTGCCATTGGCCCTACTTAAGGAAGAGACAGGCAGTTTACATTGCCATCCCAAAAAGAGTTTCACTCTTCTAAGTCCATTGCTCTCAATGGACTTTGAAAGGCATAATTCTGTTTACGATTGCATTGCTATTTATTTATTTATAGTCCCCCTTTCTCACTTGGACTCAAGGTGGATTACACAGAGTGAGTCAATGTAATCAACAGATGAGACGTCATGAGGGAACAGGATTCACACATATTTATTCAAGCGTCTTCCCATTCACATGTACAGACAGTACTGGGTGTGGTGTTTATATTTAAACAAAGTGGAGTTTGCCAGCTGAGATGAAGTCTCTCCTCTCTCCTGCCTTCCTTAGCTCATAATGTTCCATTTCCCTCAGCATTTTCCTCCCTGCCAGGTTTACTTTTGGTATCAAAGCTGGGCAGAGAAAAATACTGAAATCACCAGAGTGCACTCAGACATTCTGGATTTATTAAAATACAGGCATACTTTTCTGATGGGTGGCTGTTTTCATAAATACACGCCAGTTCCGAGGAGAGAGAAAAATGTGTGTCACAGAAGAGACTAGGCTGAGGGGGTTGGGTTTGGCTCTCAAAGCTCTGCCCACCCTCACCTAATCCCTGCAGTATAAAGATGGCAGTGCCTCCAGGTGCCAGTTTGGGAAGCAAGAGTTGCCCATAAAACTGGGATACCACCTATGTCTGAAATCTGGCAGGGCAGTTCCCATTGGGAAGCTGTACACAATCTCTGATACTTTAACCCCAGTTAGAGAGGAACCCCAATTTTTTTCAGCTGTGTTGGTTCTTGAAAACAACAGAAAGTAAAACAGAATTAAAATACAGAGACCCAAATCATGTGTGCCTGGAAAACAAAAGGAAGACTGCAATGCAGCTGTACACCAGCCTTCCTGTAATTTTTTTGGGCCCACTGATAATGATTACCAGAATGAGGAATGGTTTAAAACAACTTTAACAAAGAGCAACCAACACAATACAGCAGGCTCTAAACTTTGGTTTAGAACTAGTTAAGATCATGTGATCTTAGGGCAAATCCACAAATTCTCACTTCACACATCAAAAAAGGGGAATATCTCCAAATTGTAAATTCTATCACTGGATTGTTGCAAGGCCACCCATCTTTCTGTTTTTTCATACAAAGCCCACTAACAGAGGGGCTGGAATGTGCTTTTAGGAGTTACGCGTGAACTTGGCCCATAGTTTTGTACTGAACTTAACATAAAAAAAACAAAAATTAAGAGAAAATTGTATGACCCTTACCAAGTATTTGTGGAGAGGCCTGTGGGAAGGAGCAGCCTGACTTCTGATCTGACTGCTATGTGGTATGTATGTTCATGGGATGGTTGGGAGGCCTTGCTCTTTGCCACCAGAAGGTCGCCTTCCTGCTGTTGGCCCTCCAATGCAGACATCACACCTACCCCTCCAAGGCAGCCATATTCTCCAGGCAAACTGATCTCTGTCATCTGGAAAACAGTTGTAATTCTGGGAGATTTCCAGCCCCCACCTGGAGGTTGGCAACCTTATGAAGGATTTCTTTTAGGGCGGAAGCTGGCTCCTGCAGAAATAGAAAGCAACTTTTGTTCAGATGTGCTTTTAAGCCACCTTGAAGACCTAAATGGCATAGGGGAAACCTATCATGTAATGTCAAGCTTCTGCAATGGAGCATTCTGCCTCATACATTTGTTGGATCTGATTTCCCCTGCAGGGTATGTCTCTGAGCATCCGCAACATGCCTCTTCTCTTGACAAATATCTGCCGTGGCTTCCCAGAGATCTGAGCCCAAGCACCTATTGCAGTTGGTGGTGTCTAAATCCCCTCCCTGTGAATGCTGCTCACCCTTCTGCAGCCTCCCTGTCATCTATCTGTATTTCCATGATAGATGCATTTTTGTTAGATAGCAGAGTTCTCACTTAGGAATGGCTACTGGCCTAGCTGGCATTTACAAACAACAGGCTGCCATGTACCTTTCTCACAGCAGTGAAGAACTTGGTGGCCCACACTGGGTCTGTGACTTCTGCCTTCCATGATGCTCCTTGCATTCTGGCAGCTGCTGACAATTCTTGTGTTATCTGCTCCTTAGTGGGAAGTACGGGAAGTATTTATAGCAACAAACCAAGTGAGGATTCCTGTCAGCCCCTCCCTTGCCCATCCCTGCCCAGCCTTAACCCTGGACTGGTGCAAAGCAAGCTCCTCAGCACGCTACTCGGGTGGGGTGGAGCAGGGTGTGGTGGACCACAGGAGTGAAGGCCAAATGGCAGGCTCTCTGAATCACTCAACCCACCCTGCCAAATATCAGGCAATGTTGAAGTTAGCAATGAGGAGGTCAAAGCCCACTGCAAGTTATAAAGAAAGTATCAAATACACTTTAGTCCAGCTACAGATATAAAATGTCATGTTTATGGACTATTTCCAGGGGTCTTGTTGTAGAAAAAGAGCTGCCGGAGCTCATTAGCATAACTTATTTGCATATGCCACGCCCCCTGACATCACCGGAAGTGACAGAAGGCCACACCCCCTGACATCACCGGAAGTGTGTCAGAAGGCCCGGCTACTTACCCTCCTGCTTCATCCTCATTCCCAAACGGAATGAGGATCGAAGCAGAGGGCGGGGTAAAGAAGGGGGCGGGGCTTCACCACGTGACCGCCCCGCCCCCTAGAGGTTCTCTTCCGGAGCTCCGTACCTGAGAGCTCCCCCCCGACTAGAGCCCTGACTATTTCAAATGTCAGCGTAATGCTGGCCTGTCCACAGGGTTCCCTTTTACGGATTGGCCTTGTTGACTGAAACAAGCTGCAAGATCTGAAACAGCAACTACTGTGCCAGTGTCTAGTGTGGTCAGGAGCTGTGTCAGTCGCTACATCACAGGCCTGTTTTCTTATTTCAGCGACGGAAACCATCCTGTGACCATTCATCCCAATTCCTGATGAAGTGAGTGCATAGCCTCCAAACCTGTAGGACTCTTATCATCAAAAGATCTGGAAGACAGAAAAGGTTCCTTTGCTCCAAGACAAGGTCTTCCATGAAAAACATCACCGCTGTCTTTGAAAGATTAGCCGGCATCATCCAGCCTGGAAAGGCAGGCAAGAAGCAACAAGGAACCGCCTACAAGACAGAGGCATATTCAAAGGCACACTCCACAATATTATCTAGAGGATATTACTACTCTCCCTGCTGCATTGTTCAAACAGGCATAAACAGATAACACCCTAAGCCGGTTATCCAATATTTGGCATGTTGCCAGTGTGGTGTGGTGGCTAGAGTGTCAGAATAGGATCTGGGAGGGGCTTCCGGTCTGGCTAAGATGGAGGACTGAAGCGTTTCGCGATCGTGCGAAGCGAGCGACGGCCACTTTTGACAGTTTGGGCAATACACAGCCCAACGCATCACTCCCCAGCGAGGGGGGGGGACAAGCAGGCAGCAGCGCCCTAGAGGGAGTGTGAGGTTGGCGTAATCCAGCTTCGGAAGAAGCTGAATTGGGCTTTGACCTCCTCCCACGAAGAAGGCAAGTGCCAAGCAACTCTATAGTGGCCGATCGAGCCGGATTACCGGCATAAATTCTTCGTCAGCCGACCTCTTTGAAGAAGGACAACAACTGTGAGTTAAAAGAAACAATGCGAAACCCGTTTTGAACGTGCTAGATAACAAAAACGTGCCGCTTACCTGAACTGAGTTTGGAGTCAATTTGAATTAAGCGGTTGAGCGGAAAATGAATAGTAAATCCCAGAAATCCGATTCCGGAGAGAAAAAAGTTGATTGAAGCCTTTAAAAACTGTAAAAACGCTTATTGTTTAACATTCCTGTGGTGAAGATGGAGCCGTGTGCGCAACTGTAAAATCGAAACTCACGAACAATAGCGTGGGAAGAGCAGGCTGGTGTCACAAAGAAAGAGGTCCGTGTGAAACATCCAGGAAGTTGAATTCCTAGACGGGCATTAGCGAAAGGAAGACAGTGGAACTTTTAAAGGTGCCGGACCGGAAGTGAGTTTTATGCGGAAGGAAGGGCCTGCAAAATACCAATCTGACCTACTCTACATGAAATTACCATAGAGAAGTTGCGCCCGACATTTTGAGGAGGACTTCAACTAAATTTGCTTTTTTAATATATTTCTAAGGGTCTTTGGAAAGCGTAAACAGAGAGGCATGGAGGACTAAATCTTATCATCTAGAAGAGTGCTTTATTTTGCGAATCTGTGAATTGGAAAGAAATCGCCAAGACGGAGACCAGGAGAGGCAAGAAAAGAGCCGACTCAGACCCAGAACTTAAACCGGTTGTGAGACCTAGGATTGGATCTACTTCAACCCCCAAAATGACAAGGTAAAGCGAGAAAAAAGAGATGCAGGCCTCCATGGAAGCAATGGAGAAGAGAATGACAGAGGCAATACAAGCCATGGGGGAGCAGATAGAAAAAACATTGGGGGACCAACTGGAGAAGCAAACTCAGATTCATCTGAAACATCTAGAAGAAGTCCAAGAGAAGAACATAACAGCATTGAAGGAACTGGTTACTACAGAAATAACTTCAATCAAGCAAGAAATGGAAGGAGTTAAGAAGGATGTTCAAGCAAATGCAACCAAGACTACAGAGACAGAGGAGAAGATACAAAAAATAGAAGAGAAACAAGATTCTTTGACTCAACAAATTACAAGATCAGAGACAATGATGGAGTTCAGAAGGATGCAGACTCATCTGAGATTCAGAGGCATTAAGGAAACAGAGAATGAGAACTTAAAAGAAAAAATGATGGAAGTGATAACGGCTTTTCTGGGCGAGGAGGAAGGGTCAATGGACTCAGACTTTGATTTGATTTATAGAGTGAACTCCAGAATTGCAGAAAAGAAGAATTTACCAAGGGATGTAATTGTACAATTTGTAACAAGATCAATAACAGAGGAGATATTCAAGAAGCAATTCAACGTCCCTTTTGTAATAGAGGGAAACAAAATTATGGTGATGAGAGAACTCCCAAGAACAATACTGCAAGACAGGAAAAGGTATAAATCCTTGGCGGACAAACTCAGAGCTTTGAGCATCAGATATAGATGGGAGATTCCACAAGGTTTATCCTTTACGTATCAAGGTGGGAGGATTCAGATCAGATCGATGATGGACTTTTATAAATTTAAGGCGGACAATGCGGACGTCTTTGGAGAACTTTAAAATAAAACGCATAATGGAGTACAAATTGTTGTCATGGAATGTTAATGGATTAAATTCACCAAACAAGAGGAAAAGAATCAATCATTGGATACAGAAACAGAAATGCAACGTGATATGCTTGCAAGAAACACATATTAGAAAACAGGATATAAAATATTTAAAGAATGCTTTATTTGGAATTGAATTTTGTTCTGCGGCCTCAAACAAGAAAAAAGGAGTTGTGACATATGTGAAGAAGGAGTTACAACCTACAGAAATTTTTAAGGACATAGATGGCAGATACGTGGGTGTGGAATTAATGATTCAGCAGAAAAAAACATTGTTGATCAACGTGTACGCACCCAATGGAGCAAAGGAAAAATTTTTTAAGGATATAACTGACCAATTACAACAATTGACTTATGAGCAAGTTATTATGGCCGGAGACTTTAATGGGACAATAGATCGTCTAGACAGAAAACCACAAAAGGACAACGAATTCAGCGGAAAATTGCCAAAGAATTTTTTTGAATTAGTTAAGCAAGAAAAATTAGAAGATGTTTGGAGGAAATGGAACCCGATGCAGAAAGACTTTACTTTTTATTCCAATAGACATTGCTCTTTTTCCAGAATTGATATGATTTGGATGTCTGAAGAATTATCAATGAAAACACATAAGACTGAAATTTTGCCAAGATGTAATTCAGATCACAATCCGGTGGTATGGAGTTCCACAGAAAGGAAAAAACCCTTTCTGTGGAGGATTAATGAAGACTTGTTGGATAAGAAAACGGTAATTGAGATGTTAAAGGAAGAAACGAAACAATTCTTTCAACAAAATTTAAATAAAGAAACACCGATACAGATTGTATGGGATGCTTATAAAGCGGTGATGAGAGGAATTCTCATCTCGCAAAACGTGAAGCAAAAAAAGGAAAAACTTCAAAAACAAACAGAAGTGTTAGAAAAAATTGCTCAGAAAGAAAAGGAATTAAAAAAGAAGCCTGGAAAAAAGCAAATTATTAAAGAATTAAAGTTGCTGAAGGAACAACTGAATGAGACTTGGAATCAGGAAATGTATTGGAATTTAAAGAAGTTACAACAGAAATCTTTTGAAGGGGCGAACAAACCGGGAAAATACTTAGCTTGGCAACTTAAGGCTAGAAGAGAGAGAAGAATGATAACCAAAATAATAGAAGATGGAAAAGAGTTCGTTGATCCTAATGGAATAAAGAGATGTTTCTTCAAGTATTATGCTAAACTATTCCAAACAACTAGAGTTGATCTTGAGAAGATTAAAACATATTTAAAGGAGATTCCACTACCAAAAATAAGTAAGGAATACAAAGATTTATTAAATGGTCCAATTCAAAAAGAAGAAGTGATGAAGGCAATAGAAGAGACAAAGTTGGGGAAGGCGCCTGGGCCGGACGGATTTACAGCGAAATTCTACAAAAAGATGAAAGAAGAAATTTCCCCGGTCCTGGAAGCTTTAACCAACGAAATAAGAGAAAACAAAAAGGTGCCGGACTCATGGAAAGAAGCAATTATTTCTTTGATTCCAAAGGAAGGACAAGATTCAACAAATGTAAAGAACTACAGGCCAATATCTCTTTTGAACAACGATTATAAAATCTTTGCAAAAATTATTGCAGAAAGGGTGAAAAACTATTTACAAACGGTAATTTCTGAAGATCAAGCGGGCTTTTTACCCAAAAGGCAGATTAGAGACAATGTAAGAATAGTAATGGACGCAATTGAATATTATGAAAAGCACCCAGAAAAAGAAGTAGCTTTTCTGTTTGTTGATGCAGAAAAAGCTTTTGACAATCTTAATTGGAATTTTATGCACCAGATGATGGAAAAGATTGAAGCGGGACAACATTTTAGAAATTGTATTGAAGCTATCTATTCTGAACAAAGAGCTAAAATAAATGTGAATAAAGAACTGACAGATAACTTCAAAGTACAGAAAGGAACAAGGCAAGGTTGTCCGTTATCACCGTTATTATTTATCTGGGTATTGGAAATACTTTTACAAAAAATACAGTACGATCAAGAAATAAAGGGCTTGACACATAAAGGACACCAATACAAATATCGAGCATTTGCAGACGATGTAATGTTTATGGTGGAAAACCCAACAGAAAAATTGACATTGCTTTTTCAAAAAATAAAGGAGTTTGGAGAATTGGCCGGCTTTTACGTAAATAAGAATAAAACAAAACTTATATGTAAAAACATGATCAAACAAAAACAAGTGGAACTACAAGAACTGGTACAATGTGAAGTAGTTAAAAAAACAAAATACCTTGGAATTGAATTAACGGCAAAAAATATAGACCTATATAAGAATAATTATGAGAAATTATGGACTAAGCTGACTCAAGATTTTAAGAAATGGGATAAAATGAACTTATCACTGATGGGAAGAATATCAGTTATAAAAATGAATGTCCTACCACGTTTGATGTTCCTGTTCCAAACAATACCAATTCTGCATAAAACGGATTTGTTGGCCAAGTGGCAACAAGAGTTGTCAAAATTTGTTTGGGCAGGCAAGAAACCAAGGATCAAAATGAAAATACTTTGTGATGCCAAAGAAAGAGGAGGTCTACAAATGCCAAATCTTAGACTATATTATGAAGCGGTTTGTCTAACATGGATGGATCAATGGGTGAAGCTTGAAAATGACAGATTGTTGGGGTTGGAAGGGCATGATTGTAGATTTGGCTGGCATGCATATTTATGGTATGACAAGATAAAAATGGACAGTTTTTTTAAACTTCACTTGGTGAGAAAAGCTTTGTATATGGTATGGACAAGATATAAGAAGTACCAGAGTGACTTAAGACCATTGTGGATTGTACCAGTAGAAGTGTTGATATCTTACTCAAGACAGCGAGGTAGAGACTGGTTGCCATATAGAGATTTAATTAAAAAAGAGGGAACAGAGTGGGTAATGAAAAAGCAGAATGAAATTGAATATGAATATGAGTGGTTGAAATATATGCAGATTTATGATCTTTTTAGATCTGACAAAAAAAACTATGGTTTTAGAGAGGAAAAAAATGAAATTGAAAAGGTATGGGAGAGTGGAGGAGGAAAAAATATTTCTAAAATGTATAAGGTGTTGTTAAAATGGTATACTGAAGATGAAACTGTTAAAGAACAAATGTTAAAATGGGCTATTAATATGAATAAGGAAGTGGATATGGAAACTTGGGAATATTTGTGGAAAAACTCTATTAAGATCTCGACATGTACTAATGTTAAAGAAAATTGTTATAAGATGATGTATAGGTGGTACATGACACCTAAGAAGATTGCAAATATGAATCAAAATATGTCAAACAAATGTTGGAAATGTAAGAGGCATGAGGGCTCATTTTATCATATGTGGTGGACTTGTGAGAAAGCTGTAGACTTTTGGACAAAAGTCCACAATGAAATGCAAAAAATACTGAAATGTTCTTTTAAAAAAGCACCGGAAATTCTGCTTTTGGGACTCAAAATGGAAGAAGTCAATACGACTAAAAAAACTTTACTCTGGTACCTGATAGTGACAGCGAGAATGATTTATGCTCAGTTTTGGAAGACAGAAAAGGTACCAGAGGTTGAAGAATGGATACAAAAAGTTCTGTTCATGGCACAAATGGATAAGATTACAAAAAAACTGAATAACAAAGAAGACGATGAGTTTTTTGGAGAATGGAATGATTTTAAAATTTATCTGGAAAAGAACTGGGATGTGAAACAAAACTTAATATGTTTAGATCAATATTAAGTCAAACGATGTTATCTTTAGATTGTAATGATGAAAAACTGATATTGTTGATGATATGAAGTAATTTGGAGCAGGGGTGGAAGCATTGTGGGAAGCCATTGGAGGGAGGGGAGGAACTGGGAATGGGGTAGACAATTGATAGAATGAAATGTTTTATATGTTGTATTCCTGAGAAAATAAAAATTTGTTTACCAAAAAAAAAAAAGAATAGGATCTGGGAGACCAAGGTTCAAATCCCAGCTCTGCCATGGAGGCTTGCTAGGTAACCTTGGGTCAGTCACACACGCTCAGCCAAACCCTCACAGGGTTGTTGTGAGGATAAAATGGAGGAGAGGAGAAAGATGTAAGCTACTTTGGGCTTCTACTGGGAAGAAAGGAGGAGTAAAAATGAAGCAAATAAAGGAATAAATTTCTGGTTCTGAGCGAGTGCAGATCTAAATCCAGTTTCCAGAGGTCTTTTTTTTTTTTTTTAGCATGAATGGAGTGCCCTGTGCCATTAAACACCTGAAACCCCATCCAGTCAAGCAGAACAAAGACATTACCAGCTGTATCAGTAGACTAGTGCCAGCAAGGTAGCAATATTATTTACTCCATCATTTGCCCACGTTTAAACTTCACTCAGTATTAAGGATTTGGAGAAAGGAGAAAATGAATGCCCACTATCATGACCAGAAATAATCAAGTCAGCTTGTTTTGATTAATTTCAGCCTGTGCCACATCTAACGCTAGAAGGTCTTTGCTGCAGAACGGAGTGAACAAGGGAAAGATTCCAGAAAGGGAGGGGCTGCAGATAGTTGCATGGATCCAAAGCAAAACCCCCAAACAAAAGCTATATATTTTATTAGGACCAATAGCACAACACTGTGTGCAAGTTTTCGAGTTATTCAGAACTCTTCATCGGGCTGGATGCTTAGAAAAAGGGGCTGGGGGATGTCTGAGGCCATGATCTTAAGGCTTTGTCTTGTAAGCATCCTATGCATAATGGTGAGCAGGTATGCACACCTGAAGTGATGCTGGTGCTAGGAAGCTGACCTTCAGGACTGAGAACGCGCTTGTGGCCCCTGAGGTGAGAGAGATGGCTCCCACTTGGGGTGTCTGCCTGGCCAACAGCCAAGCCTTGCCCTAGTGGGGTCTCTTTCTTCTCCCATCCAGCTTCTCACTATACTTGTTGTCATGCTGACCCTGCAAAAAAAAAAAAAAAGCAGCTGCAAATCAATACCGAACTCAGGCAGAGACGGAACACCGTGGAGAACTAATTCTTCCTGCAGGCTTCCTAAGAAGAGCAGCTGAGCAGGGAGGAATCAGAGGAGTCTGCTGGTTCAGCCGGTTCCTCTCCATTGTAGATTTGTGGCCCTCGCAATGGAAGGTGAAAATGCTGGAAACACCCTGACAGCCAAGTGTGACATGTTGCCATCTCCCCTCTCTCATGGAAACGCAGGTCCTTCTGGTCAAGAGAGCTATTCAACAGACAAAAACAAAACAGCCCCACCCCCTTGGAACACCTTGGGGAGCATGACCAGCAGCCACAAAGGAAGTACTGGTGTGCCTCATGGTGACTCGAGTCCATGTTTGTGGACCAGTGCGCAGGGAGAAGAAGGTTGACAGGAAGCAAAAAGACACTGTCGGGGTGTATCTAGCCATTTCTCATTTGCATACATAATATCTAGTTATAATACATTTCCCCCCCAAATTGCTCTTTGACATTGCTGAACAAGCACTACAGCCACGTTCCAGGAGATGCAGTCACAGCAAGAAGCAGGATGGGTGGCTCTTGCCTACAGAAGTTTCAGACCGCTACAACCCAGAGGTCTTGTCTCACCCTTTGGGTTATCTTTCTCGGAACCTTTGGGCAACTGGTTGGGTTGGCCTTTGTTGTGGATATTTCTGGTGTGGGATTAAATCCTCACAAGCAGGGCCCCGTGGCAATGAGCTTGATGAACTAAGGTCAACTTTGATAATACAACCCTCTTTTTTGATGGCACTTGCAAGATCAAACTTGTATGGCCCACGATGCACAATGTTCTTCTGCTCCTCTGCAGTACCTGCAGCTCTTCCATTTTGTAAAGCATCTCTTCATGCTTGCCTGTGGTGCACACAGCAATGGTGTGTGTGTGTGTGGGGGGGGGGGGGAGAGCTTGTTTCCATGGGAAAGCCAGGAGCTGCTTCTTCCAGCATGACTTGCTGGGGGTTGCCATGGAGAAGTGGGCTGGATCGCAGAAACAGTGGTGCTGGATGACATGGGCATCGCAGGAGCTTTCCAAGGGTGGGGTGGAAAGGGAGACCTGGGGGAGCAGACATCGCAGCGAGGCAGGGCAAACCTCCTAAAACCATAGAAACCCCCTTTGCCTTGCCAGTAAGCAGGGAACATGGCTGCCGCCGGCTCTTGCACCCATGGCCGGTTTCTTCTTGGCTTCTGCTCATCTGCCTGGATTGTTTTCTTGTTACCCTATGCCCCCTCACCAGCTGCTCACTTTGTCATCCCCACATTCAAGAGCTGCTCCTCTCTGCGTTCGAAACCCTCCAACCTGCTTCTTGCTCACTCCCAAAGCACGGGACAACACACATGGGGTTATTCACTGTACAACCACAAAAGCCCCGTACAGGAGGTTAGGTTGAGAAGTGTTCTTGCTTAAAGACTTCCCAGCACTTTCCGCATCCAATCCCAATACACAACCACAGCTTTGGGAGGTTGGTCCAGTGTCCTGGGTTCATCAAGGTGCAGTCCTATGGACCCTGGGGTGCGAGTAAGCCTCCCCCAATAGACATGAGCAGGACTGCGCAGATCTGCTTAGGATTGCATTATCAGTGGCCGGTGGGAGAGGTTGTGCCTCGGTGACAGAGCAAATGCTTTGCACATATAAAATCCCAGGTAGCTGAAGCTGGGAAACACCTTTCTGTGTCTGAGACAGGGGAGGGCACCTGCCAATCAGAAGCGACAGTTCCAATCTAGCTGAATCGGCAGTATAAGGCAGCAGCACCCCCCCCCCCCAAGCCCACAAGCAAGGCAAGAAAGGGACCACACCTCCTCTCCTTTGTCCCCATCATTTAGCAATCTGAGGTGCTACCCCTGAACACGGAGGTTCCATTCAACTCTAATAGCAACTGGCATACCGATCATTGTTTTAAGCCATTTTTCATAAGTAATTAGGGCTGCAATGGATTACTTTTTGGCTAAAACGATGCCCCTGATTCAGTCAGATGGCAAATTAAGAACAAAAATATTATTGAAGTATTTTTACAAAGTTCACAGGGAGCAAGCAGTGTGGCAAGAGATTCTGCATTCTCCTTCACACTGGCAGGAAACGCCTGTTCCAATGTGAAACTGAGTGTGATGTGCAAGTGTGCCAAAAATGCATTTTCCCACTTCAACCCATTCATCTGAAAATGTATGCAGATTTAATCAATTAAAGCCAGCAAATTAATTGACCACATTTTAAGTAGGTGACAGGCTTCAATAAGTTTTTGCATTTTCCAGGTCTGGGTAAGGCACAGCATTCACACGTGATAGGTTCCCCTCCCACTGACATCTCCCAGAAAACAACACTAAGAAATACCCTGGCAGCCTTAGCTTTCATCACTCCTGAGCACTTGTTGCCGAAAGAGTTCGTAAAGGCAGCGCTTTACCTGGCAAATCCGATTGCTGCGTAGTCACATCACTGCAAGCACAGGAAGTGTGGGCGACATTCACCCGAACACCTGGGTACACGCAACTGGGAGCCGTACGGCTTCCTTGGTTAGCCTGCAGCCTAACTTTGGACTAGGCAGCTCAGGGCAGGAAATGGGGGTCTGCGTAAGTCTTCTCCGCCCCTCGCCGGATGCAAAACGGTCGCATGCACACTTCCCCAGGCGCAAATTCCTTTGCACACAATAGGACGTACTTCGAAATCAAATGTGCACGGAATTGCAGCCCCACTGTTGCCAAAACTGGACGGCATTTACTTGCGAGCAAGTAGGGCGGGGGTGGGGCTCCAGCGGCAGCCTTGTGCCGAGCGCGCGAAGGTGGAGCCAGGCAGGGAGGGGCACAGGGCTGCCCCCCACCTGCGCCAAACCGGAGAAGGGGCCAGTCCTTTGGGGGGTGGGGCCCGCTGCCCCACAGCGGAACCTGGCGCGGGGGGGGGGCAGCCCCCTCCCCAGCAGCAGCGGCAGCAACCGCCTCGGGCGAGGTGGCCATTGCAGCTTTCCTAGGGTCGGGTGATTGACAGCCCGTGTAGCAGAGGCTGGGTGGAGCCGCTGGGTGGGGTCAGGGACAGGCGGCTGGGTGGGGAGCCAGCGCCGAGCGGAGAGGAGGGTGAGGCGGGCGGCGGCAGAGCCAGCGCCCGCAGTTTTCGTGCCGTCCTGCCGGTGAGGCCGGAGGCTGTGCGGAGGAAGCAGCCCTCCGCGTCCTCCTCGGCCGCCGACCCCACCCACCACTCCTCCGTCCCCGCCCGCCCGCCCGGAGCTCGGGGGAGACGCGCGGGAGGAGCGCGGAGAGAAAGTAAGTCGTCCCCTCGCTAGGTGCAGTCGCGGGCGGAGAAAGGGCTGGGCGGGCGGAGGAGGCGCCAGTCCAGGAAGCGGCAGCCCAGCGCGCCTGGCTCCGGGGGGCGGGCGAGGGCTGCCGGGCAGGCTGGGCGGCGGAGAGCGCGGTGAGCGGCCCGCGGGCGGCTGCCTCGCCTTCTCTGCTGGCCGCGGCTCCATCTTGGTCGCCTCCTTAAAGAGGAAGCTTCGCCCCC
>NW_015164664.1:1041641-1123468 GCF_001447785.1 Gekko japonicus | reverse complement strand
GCATTCCTCGCGGGCGGCGGGCGGGGACTGTTCGGGCTGGGCGTTCTCGGCGGGCCCCAAGTTTGTTGTCGCGGCGGGGCTGAGCTGCTTCCTGACAGGCCGGCCCCTCCCACCCCCGCGGGGCCTGCCAGGGTGGGAAGGAGGCGGCTGCGGCGGAGCTGACAGCTGGGCTGGGCAGGAGGGAGGCGGCGCAGGTGTCAGGGAAGGAGCCAGCACTCCGCAGAGCAAAGTCGGACTCGTTGGTCCTCCTGGGGGCGGAGGTTATTCAGGAGCGCACTTCTCGCGCCTGATCCTCTTAAACGGACACGTGTTGCCAATTCCCCCCTCCCCCCGCGCCTGCCTTGTCCACCTGGACAGGTGCATCTCAGCGTGAAGAAGACAGGCATATGAGCTGTCAGGGGCTCTAAAAGGCAAAGTTTGGAGGGGGGGGGAGGAACTAATAAGGCCATGATAGTCATTTGTGGGTGGTCTTTGGCAGGCAGGGAGAGTTCTTGCAGGCTTGCTAAGACACTTGGGAGTACTCTCCCCACACCGCTTCCTCCACACCTCCCTAGGCAAAGAGATCAAAACCACAAAATGTGCTCCCCCCCATTTTGCTTGGGACTTTGGGTGCCTTGCTGGTGCTGCCTTCGTTGGCACAAGCCAAGTGTTTCAGGAAGAGACTTCCCCACCTTGTGGCTGAGAGTGCCAGAACTCACAGGGCATTCAGTGCATGCCTGGAAGTGCTCTTGTTACAGACTCTTTGTGGCTTCAGGAGGACTATGATTGTTCTCCAGCCAGATGGGCAAGAATGCAGCCTCTGTGTGGCATTGATATATGAGAGAGAGCGCGAGAGAGAGAGAGAGTGTGTGTGTGTGTGTGTGTGTGTGTGTGTGTGTGTGTGAACTGCTATGAAGTCGCAGCTGACTTATGGCAACCCCTACAAAGGGGTTCTCAAGGCATGTGAGAAGCAGAGGTGGTTTACCATTGCCTTGTTTTTCAGGCAATTCCATGGTGGTCTCCCTTCCAAGTACTGACCCTGCTTAGCTTCCTAGATATTTCAAGATTGGGCTGTACCGTGCCAGCCTCCCTCCTGAGAGAGAGCATGCATCCCTAGAATTCATGGAACCTGTGGTGGAATGTAGGCCTTTTCCCAGGCTGGCTGAAGCTGCTTCCTCTGCCTTGGTTTCTTTTATTGTGCAATGTGACCCTTCTTCCTTAGCACTGAATGTCTGGTGGTGGCCCTGGGAAATCCTGGCTAAGTAGAATCCTTCAGCCATACAATGCAGAAATGTGTTGGTCCTGGCTTAGAATTCACCCTGTGGTGAAGGGTGGGCCAGCAGCCAGATCAGGGAAGCAGGTCTGAATAGCACTCCATGAAACTGCAGAGCGGTCGGGTTAGAACGGATAAAAGGAAGTACTTCTTCACCCAAAGAGTGATTAACACATGGAATTCACTGCCACAGGAAGTGGTGGGTGCTACAAGCATGGACGGCTTCAAAAGGGAATTAGATAAGCATATGGAGCAGAGGTCCATCAGTGGCTATTAGCCACAAGGTATAGCTAGGGGCTCTGGGGCAAGTGATGCTCTGTCTTCTTGGTGCTTGGGGGGGGGGTCAACAGTGGGAGGGCTTCTAATGTCCTGGCCCCACTGCTGGACCTCCTGATGGCACTGGTATTTCTGGCCACTGTGTGACACAGAGTGTTGGACTGGATGGGCCTTTGGCCTGATCCAACATTGGCGTCTCTTATGTTCTTATGTTCTTATGTTCACTCACCAGTTCAGAGCTCTTTTGCTTCCAAAAATCGGAGTGAACCCTGAATGAGTATGTTGGGAACAAACCTCTTTGGTGGCTGAGACTGCAATTTCTGTACTGGAGTCTGTGTTGGAGTGACTATATCCGCTGGCTTGGGTTTGCTTTGTGTACCTTTCCTTCTCTCCCTTCTGTGTGTATCACCTCAAGGGGGGGGGGGCTCTTAGTATGGAGAGCTCAGCTGTGGCCCCACTGGCAGCTGTAGCTTCCCCAGCTCTGATGCCATGTTTTCTCACTGTGGAAAAAGCCATAGAACAGTTATAGGGAAACAAGATGCCCAGCAAACCCTGGGGCCCTGCTAGCTCCAGCAGTTGACTGGTTCTTGGCATAGTGCTCTGGTGCCTTGCAGGCAGATTTGGAGACAGATTTGGATCCCCTTGTGTTCATAGAGGAGTCTCATTCAGTCTGTGTGCCTTTTGCTTAGCCTGTGTCTTGTCCAAAAGCAACCTCAGCTAAAAGGCTATGGAGCCTTAAGACCTGAAGGTCTTATCTGAAATCCAACTATCAGCCCAAGTGTTTAAATGAAGAGGGAGTAGGGGGACACACCCTTCCTTTTGTGTTACTCCCACCGCTGCTTTTTAAAAAATTATTAAAGGCTATATTCCCTTAAGAGATCCCCTACCTTTCCCTCCCCCATCCCAAACTTCAGCACTGGCTGTAACAGTCTCAGGTTTCTGGGCTCAGTGACTTTCCAGATGTTTTGCTGTGGCTACCATAGACAAAACCTGAGTGAATCTTTGTGGGAGTTACTTAGTAACAGGAAAATAGGAGAAGGCTCAAGACTGCCCTATTGCTCACTGCTGGGGGGAGTTGCCTGCTGCTTCAAGGAAGAGGCTGATTCGTGTATCTGTGGGGGGAGGCCTTGTTGTTCAGTCTGTGCAGATTCCTCTTCTTGTTTACCTGGACAAATGCATAATCCATAGATGTAGGCAACTTCTCTCTATGTCCAACAATTTACTTAGGGAGCAGCCACAGTGCAAAGCACTCAGTTTGCATGCAGAAGTTCCTGGTTTCAGTCCCCAGCATCTTCACTGAAAGGGATCTCTGGTAGCTGGACAGTTAGCTAGCAGCTGTGCCATGGATTGGTGTTCAGCTGTTTGCCTGAGATCTTGTTTGGTTGCTGGTTAGTCAGTTCAAAGCCAACAAGAGGACTGCAAATCCCTCTAATGACTGAAGGACAGGTTTTACCTCTCCAAAGCGGGTACCATTGAACTAAGAGGATGTGTTTCTAACGTTCTGTCTTAGAGGCTGATCTGAATTGTGCTTTGAGATGTGCTGTAGCTTTCATTGTTTCCTCCTTTTGGGAATTCCCATGGGAAAGGGCAGGTCACTTTCTCTTGGAATGGGCATTAAGAGAAAACCAATTGTTGGTGTGGCTGGCTGTCAGCATGGCCCAGAGGACGTCAACTGAGATTCTGGGTTGTGCTGTGGGTGGGATGCCCTGCTATTAAGACTAGGGATCCTTTGCGTGATGCCCACGGGCATGGTGGTGCCGGCTGATGAGCTTCCTGGTGCTCGTTTGCTTCTTTGACAAAGTATCTTTTTGCACAAATCAAAGACCCAATCCTGCTTCCCTCCACCTCGTTAAAACAAGGAGGCATTTCAGAGAAGCTCAGAAAGCACCACCTTTGTTTCTGCAGGGAGCACCCATTCAGAAACGGCTGCCTCCATTGCAGGGAAGATGCTTGGCTTACAGCCTCCCAACATTTTTCACTTAGCCCCAACACCCATCCTCAGAATTCCAAAAGAGCTCAACAAGAATACCGCTGCCCTATACTGAAGGGGCACTGCTGGCACTTGTACTGATACAGTGTTCGTGGCTATACCAGTGGAAATTCTGACTGGAACTCTGGCTTCGTCTTGCATCATTTCTGTAAATCATAGACTGTGGTTCATGATGGGAACATGCAGTGCCTGCGGCCCTGACTTCTCTTGTCATTCCTTATAGATGGGGCATAGCACAGTTTTGCCCTTTTCAACCTAAAAGGCAGCCACAGAGGGTTTAACCAGAAGCAAGCCCTTGGTTTACTATGTAGAATAGAATCCTTATGTTCCTTTGTATGTTTGATGCTTCAGCACAGTCCTTCATCTTCGTATTCTCTTGCTAGTGTGGCAGAAACAGACTAGGTCTGAATAGTAAACCAGGAGGACTCTTCGCCCCTTGTCACCTCGCTTTGGCCATGGACTTGTGATGTAGGGGGAGGGGAATCAGTGGTGGGAGGAAGGATACATAACCCTTTCCCTGTGAAATATGTGCCATTTGTTTAAAATGTTTCCTCCTGTCTCCACCACCCCAATCCTAAACCAGAAGTGAGCTCAGCTGTGGAAGACTGGTGGTGGGGCATTGCAGGGGACAATTAATGGCTGCAGGAGGTGGAAGAAATATTAACCTGCTTTGTAGGCAGTGGGAGGGAATTACTGAAATAATCATATGCAAAGCATTTTGAACTGTCACATGCTGTACACATGGAAAATACCACTTTAATTGTCTCTAGTGCCAATTAAGTGCAATTTGGTGTGTTGTGAGTATGTACATCTTGTGGGACCATGTACATATTCTTCACAAAGGCAGGTGAAGTGCTGGAATTCTGTTGATGTTTGGACTAAGCCATTTAGCACCTGATTTTAAAACCTCTTAGTCTTCCAAATGGGACCATTTTTGAATGGGGATTTTGAGAGCACCCTTGAGGAACGGCTGGGTGATTCCAGTCCTTGCCATTGCTTTTCTGAGCTGGCATAGCGATGCCCAAACTATGGAGGTGGGCATGCTTCCTAAGGAAGGTGCCTTGCTTGCTAGCTGGCAGCCTCCATGGCTGCCTAAACCTCTGGGTTGCAGTTCTCTCCTGGAGACTCCCAGCTGTCATCGTCATCTTCTTTAATTTTTTTTAATTTTTAATTTTTTTCCAAATATAAACAAAAACAGTAGGAACATACTTACAGACAAAACGAGGATAATTCAATTGTTAAATACAACAGGTTACAAAGAGTACAAGCTGCAGACTCCCAGCTGTCTTGAGCTTTAGCAAGTGCTTGCAGACTTTAAAACCCTTTATTGGCCTTGGGAAGGAAACATAAATGTGCCTTGTCTTAAATCTTTGGGGATTTTTAAATTGTCTGTTGCCAAGTTTGCCTTTAATTATCTCTGGGGAAGGGCATTTTCCCCAATGAATGTCTTGATTCTCACAGCAGATACCCCATTTAAGTTTAAGAGATCCTAGCTGTACAGAATACAGTACCATGTAGTTTGACTGGTATTGCTGGTGTCAGATTTAATGTTGCCATTTGGGTGGCAACTGTACCAGGCAAATTGGACTTGTACTACAGAGCTGCTGGACGAGGTCTCCTTTTCTTTATTTGAATCATGGGAGCTCAGGGATGTGTGTCATTAGCTGGTGGGCTGGGTTGTCAGTAGAGCTTCATTGTGGCTGTTTCAGGCTGCTTGCAAAGTCAGGCATGCTTTATTCTGGCATCCCAGATATAAAGAAGAGTGAGGGAAAGACTCCTTCAAGTGACTGGAGATGGAGAAGAGAGATGGCTCAGGACTGCTTAGTCATTATTCCTTTTTGGGTGCCTGCCTGGGTGTCTTTGGGTCAGTCGCTCCTTTTCTCCCCCCCCCCCCCCGGGTTTTTCCCCCCCCCCCCCCCAGGGTTCTTGTAAGGATAAAAACGGAGAAGGGGGAGAAAAATGTTGTAAAGTACAAAAAGCAGATCATACCTAAATAAATAACAGAGGAGCTTGCAGGAATGATGTGAACCCAGAGTTTGGGATCCCACCCCTGCTTCTTAGCAAAGGGCCAAACTGGACTAGCTGTCAGCTCATGCCATGTGTGTAAAGATGCACTCGCCCCAGAAGAGGGGCCAAACGGGTCAGATTTTCAAGGCAGAAAAGGGTTCATTGGTGATTAATTCAAGGCCTTCTCCACATCTACCACTCGCTTCCCTCTCTTTTGCTCCGCCTGAGACTTTGATCCTGTAGGTGCTCCTGGCTGAGAGAGGTGCTTGGGAGTTGCCGGAAGAGAAGAAGGGTTCAGTTCTGCTCCCATTTGCTTTTCATACTGAATGTCCATTCCCTTGTTTCAGCAGGGTTTGGGGCAGTTCCATGCATTAAGCCCTGAGGCTACTGTTGTCATAGCTACACTGGGTTAAAAATTTCTCTTCTGTATCTGCAGGGGGTTGAGGGCTACAATATTGTGTCTGCAAGAAGCCAGGGGGAACTGCATTCAGGCTGGGCAGAGCTTGGATTTTTTCTTAAACAGCAGGATGCCAGTCCTCAGGGATGACCCAGCTACATGACACCCAGAGGAGCCTGCCAACGGCTCCGCTTGTTTAGGAGGAACTTCGGCTTTTGCAATTGGTCTCTGAACTCAGGGCCTCCAGACACATCTTGTTGTTTGGGGCTGCTCTTCACTTACTTGGACCTTCTCCAGCTCTGTCCTGCCACCTCACTGCTCCTTGCCAAAGATGTCAACTCTGGAAAAAAAAAATCCCACAAAGTTTATTTAAACAAATAGTGCAAGCATCAAAACAGTCATTGATGCAGAAGTTATGCCAGGAGCTGTGTGCATGCATGAAGTTTTGAGTTGAGTTTTTTGTGTTGTGAGCAATGTGTAAACAGGCTTGCTGATATGTTTTGTGAGTGGGTTGGGTCTGGTGGCTGGCCATTAAGGTTCCTGGATCTTATCATGCGCGCTGGTTCCACCCCGCAGAGCTTGCCTCTGCCCTGAGCAGCACTGTAATTATTTAGCAGCTCGGCTGGTTACTGTGTCTGCAGAGAACTGGCCTCTTCTGCCCTGAGGGATGCCAATGATATTACAGGGAAGGGTCTGTTGTGCATGTGGAGCCCTCTAAGGCCACGTTCTTCTAGAGTGTCTGGGACTTTCTGGAATGATTCCACGGGAATTGTTGAAGACAATGAGTGCTCCCTGACATTGAGGACTTGCAGGGCTTTGTTGACATTCCTGACGTTCAGGCTTGGGACCTCCCTGTTGCTGCCTGGCTTGCGGCTCTGCTGTGTACCACTTCTTTCCTATGCCTCTGAAACAAAAAGAAGATTGAGATTCCATGGCAGGGGGAGCTCTTTGGGTCTTTGCATTTCAGGGGAAAAACTTCCAAATGGATACGAATGGAGGCGAATTCCTAGTTTATTTAATTTATTTTAAAATATTTATCCTTCTGCCTTTGTCCCATACATCCTGGTGCCCTGAGCAGAGTTTTAGCTTTATCTTTTAGGGGGAAACTCTGAACTGGTAGGCAGTACCTTTAGATGGCTAAAAAGTGAGAGGGCGAAGATGGAAATAACATGCAACAGAGTTGCAGCATGTTCTTTAGTCATGGAATGGTTCCCTTCCAGCTTCTTGAGTGGAATTATAGACATGCTGCATGCTGCAAGATAGCAAATTAAACACGTGCTCAATGATCTATTTTGCTCGCCTTCCCCTTGCACAATGCTCTTTTTTGAACTCAACCCTGGAGAGGAAAAGATGAATTTGGATTGAGCATGATGAGCGCACTTTCAGAGCAGACCTCTTGCTCGCTATATGTTACATCTCTGCCTTCATAGCTGTGCCCTACAGAGGTGCCCAGGAGATCTGCTGAGGCCAAATCCTCTAAATCAAAAACTTTGCCTGTATTGCTGTGTACTTCTGCTGTGCTTATACAAGTGCAGATGTTCCTCTTTAGGGCCTGAGAGAGGGGCCGCAGTACCAGGAGGAGGTTGGAGGTCCGGACATTGAAATTCCACTCACTGGGTATTAGCAGCTCTATTCGCTCCCCTGTAGTTTCTGTGTCATCATCAGTTATTGTCTACAGATTTCTAACTCTTTCTCATACCATGAGGACTAGGAAGGAGATATATATATATAAATATATATGTGGAATTTACTAGGATAATGGATGGCATGTGTATGTGGCAAACCTTTGGAGGGGCACAACATGTATACAACCTCACTGAATTGTTGTTGGACAATTGGTTTTCACAGGTACCTTTCTATGTGTTCTAAGTACCAAAATTGGTTTTCTCAGGGCTGAAGTCTGCACCAAATGTGGTGTATTACTAAATTCACCAGCCTTCCCAAAGGGAGAATTTGGGGGGTAGTGGAGGTGAAGGCTGCTTCCTCCCTGCTTTCTGCCTCTTGCTCCTCTCCTGACCTCATTGCAAAAGAACAAATGGAAAGGAGGGCAAATTCCAAGTTGATCAAAAGAGAGACTTTGCACTTGGCTCGAGCTTCTGCTGTCACGGGATTCTGGAGGTGTTGAGAATTCACGGAGGGCTGAGGCTGGCCTACTTAGAGTGCCGTCTGGCCAGGTTTTCCCTTCTGGCCCCCATTAAGCTTCTTGATGATGGGCAGAGCATGGTGTGACCAAGCATGGCCTGCTATGGGGCTGAGCCAGCCTTTCTTCCCTGTGCTGCTGTTGTAGTTTGTAGCTTCCTTCTGCCCTGTGCTTCACTGAGCTCCCCTCCCCAAAGCTGGCTTTTCAGGCCCCGATTTCCTCTTTTTGCAGCATACATCTCCACCTCCAAATCCTCCCTGAGCCTTGTTTCTAGACGCCTTTCTCTGTGTAGCCCTTCTACTGGGGACTTGGCTGGCTGCCTTTTTGGCTTGACTGAGGGGGTACTGATGGTGCCTGGTAACCACCATGTGTTCCAGCTAGGCCAGAGTTGTGCAAGGCACCCTGTGCTCCTCCCAGTACTGGGCAGGTCAGAGAGATCAGGACAAGCAAGCAAAATCCACTCCCTTGGCTTGGCTCCCTTTCAAGCTCAGTAGCCTCGTGGAGCTGCAGCTGGCTCTTGCCCTGCCAGTCTCTGAGGCAGAGGAGAGAGAATTTTTGGGCTGACGCGGCTTCTTTCCCCCAACATCACCACTCACTGCTGGGCGGCTGAGAGCTGCAAGCCAGCTTTTCCCTTGGTCTGTGTGCTGGTGCTCAAGACTGCTGTTGCAAGCTGTCAGCAATTTGCTCCAGTTCTCAGCATCTTGCAGCACTAGTTTCAAATTACACTTTTTACCTTTTTGTGGAAGATGTTTGGTGGCCTCAAGCTAGCAACAGCATCGACAGCACATGCCCTGTGGGTTTATTGAACTGCTAGGAACAGGGAGGGCTTTCAACATGGAGGATGCAAACAAGCTGCTTTTTGGACAAAATTTCACAATTTAGGGAGGGGTGTGTGTTGTGCACACATATGTGAGCACGTTCCTAACACTCCAGGACTGTTGTGTGCATGTAAGTTGTCATAAACAATCCTAATGGATCTCTGCTTTCCCCCCATAGCCTAACTGCCAAATTGCTTGCATTACAGGGACAGAATTATGCCCTGTTCTCTGACATTATAAAAGGGTAATACTGGGGCAGGTGATTAAACTGTACACGGCATCACCAGCATCCTTGACAGATACTGCACTCTAAATGCTTGATTGGTTCTTCCATGTCCCAAAGTTAGGTGCAGTCTCTTCTGTTTCTCTAGAGCTCATCCATGTTAAGTCTGTCATAGCCTTCCTCACCCTTATCAAATTAATTCTCACTAATTTTTCTCCCCCCAAACACCCCTGCCATTGTCTCAGCCCTATTTTCTCAACCTCCCCCCAACTTCTGAAGCGTCCTCATCTCTGCTGAACTCTCTGTCCCACCAGCAAGAGAATCTGACACCCCAGCTAACATGCTGTACAGATAAGGATTGGAGGCTGGAAGGAGCACAGACTGGCCTGCTGCTGACCCTGTGGTGCAATCCTGTTTGGAGAGGGAGAGTGTCCTTGCTGTGGTTCGTAGGCAGAAAGCGGTGTCTTTGCTTAAAGGGCAAGGCAGGCTACCCAAGGAGGGTTTTTAGTGAACAAATCAGAGTTCCAGTGCTCCCCCCGTTCTTGAACCCTCAGCTGTACCCATTTAGTAATACAGGACTTGGGGCTTCATTATGAGCATGGGCAGGACTGTGAGAGCAGCGCTTTCCTAAGAACAGTGCCCGCCTTTTGCTGGCACAAGACTGGCTGACCTACTTGAGAACAGCACTTTGGGAGTGTGCTGAATTTCTCTAAACCGGGGGGTATTCTGTGCTGGAAACCTTTTATTCTCTGCTAAAAGTGTTTGTTGGGGGGATAGAGGTTTGGCCCCATTGCCCCTTGCTTCCCAAATCTTAAAAATACTAAAGGCTTGAGACATTTGAAGTTTGTAACACCTAATATGTAGGAGTGTGGTGTATTGTAATGGGGGGAAAATAGACAACCCTGTTAAAGAGAAGTGTGAAAGGGTGGGGAAGATTGGGGGGGGGCAGGGAACTGAAATTCCTATTTGTAGTATTTAAAAAACAAACACACACTCAGACCCCAACAGAGTACTACATTAATTTTTTAGCTGTCACCATTAGCCCCCTTTGACATCAAATAGATCCTGCTCAGTGTGGCATATAGTGTCCCCTCGCCACATGAACGAGTATCCAGTTTAGGATTTGCAGGTGAGATCTTGCCTTCCTGAGCTGCCCACTCACTTCATTCTTCTGGTGCAGAAAGGTTAAGATTAGCACATTTTTTTTCCTCTTGTGGTGTGTGTGTGTGTGTGTGTGTGTGTGTGTGTGTGTGTTGGGTGGCAGGTCCCTCAGCCACAAACTGGCTGCTTCTAATGTGTCATTCCCCATCACCACCTGAGGAATCTCAAGCCAGGCTCCTTAGCCAAGCCAGTTCCTGCAAAGAAATGGGCCCCTGTGTCTTTAAGAGTAGGCTGGCTTCCCTGTGGAGCAAGGAGGCAAAGTGGGTGACATGCTTGGAAGGTCACAGCTGTGAGCAGGGAGGGTGTGTGAATATGTGGGGGAGATTGTGGGAGGTTCCCGAGCACGGCGTCGCTGGGCTGCACTGTGCAGAAGCGACTTAGATGCAGAGATGCTCTGCTTGGCAGGAGGTATGAGGGGCCCACAGAGGAGCCTTCGGTTCTCAGCAGTTTCCCCAGGTTTAAAGTCTTTTAAGCCTGTGCAGCTTAGAGGTATTCTTATAACAGGGGGGCTCATTGCGGGGGGGGGGGGGGCATGCTTTATACTTTCAAGTGTGACAGTCCAGTAGAGGGAACATATCCAGAGTCGGGCCACTTTCCTAATCCATGGCCACAGGATGATCCTGCGTGTCTAGTTTGTTGTCTGTGTGCCGAGGCACAGAGGAGGTTCAGTGTAAGGCGTGGCTTTATTACATTCCCCCCCCTCGGCTGGCATGGTCGATTCATTTGTTTCTTTGGCTCCTGGTGGGGGATAGGGAGTCCAAGGCAGCAGAAGTGGGCAACCCCAGTGATCAGCATTACATAGTGTGATGGACTACTTCTTATAAATGTCCCAGTTGTCAGCTCCTCAGCCCAGTTTCATAGCGGGGAAACTGAGGAGTTAGTCCCCGAAACTTGCCTTGAGTGCTGTGCTGGCTACAGGCTCTGAAAATTCCCTCCGACTACTGCCTCTCCACAACCTAAGTGACCTCTGCATGTGCAGAAAGGGGGCCGAAGGGTGCTGAGCATGGGCTTGGCTCCAGAGCTCATTCGATGCCAGGGCTCAACTGCCCTGGAACATTTGTAAGGAGATCTTTAATGTGTATCTGTTTTGTCTGCTCTGAGTGGGCGGCACCATCCAGGACCTTCCCAGCACCTTTCCCCAGACACAGCTGCTTCTGTTTTGCAGGGCTACTCCACACTCGGGACCAACCCTGGTCTTCCACCTTCATTTAGTATCAGTGCCAGGGCTCTTTTTGTAGAAAAAGCCCAGCAGGAACTCACTAGCATAATGGGCCACACCCAACAGCAGGAACTCATAAGCATATTGGGCCACACCCCTGACAGCACAGCTCATTAGCACATTAGGCCGCACCCACATGTTACCAGAAGTGTGGTTATCCAGCCACACCCACCTTTTGCTTGTTATTCTGTTTACCTTGTTTGTTGTCAAAACCCAGGGCTTTTTTTTGTAGCAGGAACTCCTTTGCATGTTAGGCCACACACCCCTAATGTAGCCAATCCTAATGAGTTTCTGCCGTTGGGTGTGGCCTGTTATGCTAATGAGTTCCTGCTGGGCGTGGCCAACTTGGAAGTCAGCCGGAACTCCGTTCCTGTGCATTCCATTCCTGCCCCAAAATAGCCCTGAGTATCACCAACGTGGCATCAGTAGGCGAACCCATTTGAATGCCTTCTTCTCACAAATGAAAACAACCCATTCTGTCTGCCAGTTTGTGGCCCAACGGTTTCCTTTTTTTGTAACTGTTAGACTTGGGGAGGGGACCGTGATGTCTGGGTTGGTTGGGAGTCTCTGAGCATAGGCAGAGCACCATTCCATTTCCCTCATCACTGAATTACCGGAGCTTCCTGGCTAGTTTCATCAGCTCTTCTTCAGGAGATAACAAGTTGAAACTTATGCCTCTTCGAATGCTTGCCGTTCTCTGGCTACCTTGCTCTACTGGCCCTAGCTCTGTTGGTGTCATTTTACCCCATGCAGTTATCTTTCTAAGGCTGACTTCCATCACTGCCCACTGATGGTATTGAGGTAAGGTTGGATTCCTTCTCTCCTTCCAGGTGTGCCCCCATGTTGCCTTAGTTGTGCTGCATGCAGCTGCTGCCACAAAGCAAAACCTGCCTCTCTCCCAAGGAACTCTGGCCTCACTGACAGATCACTTTCAGCCATTAATATTTCAGGCAGATGGGCAATGCCAGAGCACACCACGTGGGTTATGCTGTGTACCTGCCATATGAACCACCGGGAGGCGAATAAATCTGCTACTCACCAATTTCTACTTTGTTCTGTTCGACCAGAGTATCTAAATGTCCTGTAAGTCTTATCTGACAATATCCACATAGTGGTTGTTACAATCAAGCACTTGAAATGGTCTAGTGAGTGTTCAGCAATGAAGATGCACTTTTTGTTTGTTTGTGCATAAACATGACTCCCATGAATGTTTAGACCACCCCTGCCCCCTGCCATCACTAGCTCTGTGGCTCCTCTTCGTTGGAAAGTTTGCCTGTCTATCTGCATGACCTTCTTGACACATGACCCCTTCAGTCTTTTGATTTTGATTTTGATTTTGTATTTTTGCATTGTGTGTGTGTGCCTGTGCCTGGAAGTCATGGCGACCTCTGGGGCATGGAGGATGTTCAGAGAACATGGTAGCTCGCCTCTGCCTCCTGACCCTGGTATTCCCTGGAGGTCTCCCATCCAGATACTTGCCAGGGTTGGCCCTGCTTAGCCTCCGAGATCCGATGAGACTGGGCTTGCCTGGGCTACCCAGGTCAGGGCACCCCTTCAGTGCTTTGATTCACCAGCACCATTGTAGCTGCATGAAGAACAGTGAGCTTCATTCCTCTTTGTACTACCAGCCCTGTGCAATCCGAATAAGTCTATTTTTTTCCTTTTGCCAACAGATATAAAGGGATGGCCATTTGGCCCCTTGAAAGAGGCACAGTGTGGGGTTAGAGAGGTGAGAGCCAGTTTGGTGTAGTGGTTAAGTGCGCGGACTCTAATTTGGGAGAACCGGGTTTGATTCCCCACTCCTCCACTTGCACCTGGCTGGAGGACCTTGGGCAAGTCATAGTTCTGGTCAGAGCTGTCCTTGAAAGAGCAGTTCTTGAAAGAGCTCTCTCAGCCCCACCTACCTCACAGGGTGTCTGTTGTGGGGAGGGGAAGGGAAAGGAGCTTGTAAGCCACTCTGAGACTCCGAGTGAAGGGCGGGGTATAAATCCAATCTCTTCTTCTAGGTTCTGAGCCTGTATGGTTTCTGTCCATCACACCAACAATTCTGTCCCTCTCCAGCTTCAGCTATTGTTTCCTCTGCATTGCAGGAGGGTAGCTTACTACCTACTGGCTCCCCTGCTGAGCACAGCATCAGTGTGGCTTGCAGCAGCTCCCTGGCAGCTGGGTGCCCCCTTACATTGCAGCCTGTCAAGGCCTGTAATTTATTCTAATTGGTCATTGTGCAGTCTGTGCTGAGAACAGTGTGCCAGGCATGGTGATAACTACACAGTGTTGGCACCTGGGATATGTGGAGCCACCTGGGCTGCTTCTGAGCATCCTCTGTTGAATTGCTACTTTACATTCTGGTGTTTCTCCCCCCAAAAAAATGTCTGGTATGAAAGTCAGGGAAAGTGCCTACCTACAGAAGGACCTTGCCCAATAGGGAATTTGGAATCTTCCTATAGCGGGGATGCTCCGCCTCTGTGAGCTGATGGGCATCTTTGTAATTCTGACAGCAGGTGGGGAGCACCATCCCCAAATGGCTGCCACAAGAGATGAAGCCAAACCCCACATGACTGGTGCAGGAGACACAGCCAAATAAAAGACCTCCCTTCTCACAGTCCCTGGGAGGAAGGAAAGCCTGAAAGGGGAATGGAACCACACATGGACTATGGAAGGCCCAGCTACATACCAGTCCTCCTGATCCTCCAGTGGTTATGGAATAATAGAGTTGGAAGGGATCTCCGGGGTCATCTAGTCCAACCCCCTGCACAATGCAGGAAATTCACACATTCCTCCCCCCGCACACCCCCAGTGATCCCTGCTCCATGCCCAGGAGATGACAAATAAATCTCCAGGATCCCTGGCCAAACTGGCCTGGAGAAAAATTGCTTCCTGACCCCAAAGTGGTGATCACCATTTCACACAAATCAGCATTGCTGTCAGATGGCTATCTAGCCTCTGTTTAAAAACCTCTAAAGAAGGAGAAGCCTGTTCCCCTGAGGAACCGCTCTACCTGTTGGGAAGCCAATAAAAAGCCCCGCCTTACGTTCTCCCTACCCACTCGGCAGGCACCATGGGAAATTCTGGTGGGTGTCATGGTGCCCATGGGAAGGGCCTAGATTTGTCTGCTGTGAGGACCGAAGGAGCAAGAGAGTAAACTGAGTGCATCAGTTACCATGGGCTACTTGGAAGGTACAAACTCACTGTAGCACAGCTTATTCTGTTGATTTATTTGCTTCATTTATGTCCCATTTTTCACCCCAGTGGGGACTCAAAGTAGTTTATACTGTTCTCCTGTCTTCCATTTTATCCTCACCACAACCCTGTGAGGTGGGTTAGGCTGTGTGACTGGTATAAAGTCACCCAAATTCAGCCAGCTTCTGTGGCAAAGTGAGGAATTAAAGCTAGGTCTTCCCAGGTCCTGATCCAACTCTCTAACCTCTATACCACACTGGCTTACAGTTGATCTAGGAGTAGGGGCAGCCGACAACTGATGCTGAACTGCTTTCACCCAGTGCTGAGACAGAGTTGCTGTTAAGATCACCCTTTTAGCTGTGCTGATCTATTGCAGGGTGGAGAAGAGGTGGGGGGGAGAGACCTGAATAGGGTAGAGGAGAGCATCCTCTGTAGTGCACCAAATTTACCATGTGGTTTCTCTGCAGGCATCCCTGATGGGAGGAGGCTGCCAGCTGCATGGTGACCTGGCATGCGCCTCTTTAACTTCTTGTCCCTTTGGGCCTGAAACCAATTCATCTCCCCAGGTGCCTGCTTTAGAAAGCAGAGAGGTTTCAGCTGAGAACTCATCTATCTTCCCTTCCTCGTGTTGCTTTATTTATTAAAATGTTTTCCGCTGCTTTTTGGCACTCCCCCAAAGTGATTTACAATCCCATAAAATTATGCCAAAGTAGATAGCTAAAAAGCAATTCAGACCCATTTTTTTTTTTTTAAAAAAAAAACAAATTTCCTTTCCCTGTTTATCTTCACCTCTTTCTTTCCTTTGTTTGTCCTTAAAGCAGTTTTTATTCTGTAAGCTCCTAGGAGTGGAGACCCCGTACTCCATAAAGACTCATGTACATATAAATAACAGTAATGAAGCTGGATCAAGATCAATGTAGCATGATCCCCATGGGTTAGTACAAGACAGTAACTGGGAAGCCATGTTTTTGGACTAACGTGTTTCTGAGAACTTTCCAGTGGCGGCTCCATGTTACCTGCATTTGCAGTGTAATCTGCAAGGGGCAAAGCTCATATTCTACCCATTCTGGCTGCCTTATTTAGGGACAACTTGGTACCTGGCAGCTGGCCCTGTCTGGATATCTGGGGGTGGGAGTGGGTGGATGGGGTTTGCAGCAGTCTAGCTAGCTGATGCTTAGCTGGGGGGGGGGCTGAAGTATTTGGGCCACCCAGGAAGAGGATAGGGAGCGGAAAGGATTTCAGCCAGCTTCCCGTGAAAAGGCTTGCAGCGGAAGGAAGCTCTTGTGGGATGGTCAGGCTGCGCCTCTGCCTAAGGAGGGGGTGCTCGCTTCCGCAGCACATATACTAAATTTGGAGCCTAAGGAAGGGCTGGTGGCCTTCCCACCCCTCTGTTCTTGCCCATTCTTATTACACATACACACAAGGTAGAGATAGGATCATCTGTAGTGGATATACGCCTAGTAATTCTGTGAGAGAACTGATGTTCTCCCATCTAGCCAGTGTGCCTGGTACAGATTTGCTACCCTGCAGTGAAGAAAGAAGTATCCTGCCATATACCTGTAATACATGAAACATGCCTCTGCCCTACTTGATTCCCCACGAATGCCTTGCCCAAGAGCCCCGTCCCCCTGCCCAGGGCTTGCTTGTAATGGAACCTCCCTGTACAAAAGCAGTATATCAGGGGTGGCCTTTGCCTTCATGCACTACTTGTGAGTTTCTCAGAGGCATCTCTTGGAAGCAGAATGCTGGATTAGCTGGGCTTGGATCTGATCCAGCAAAGCAATTCCTGTGGCTGAGCAGTGGGATTATTTAAATGGGCCTTCACATACAGCATTACCAGCTTGTCATTTTTTGCTCATCTGTTGTGGGCCAATGCAAAGCTGGAAGTTCTCATGAAGCTGCCTTATACTGAATCAGACCACTGGTTTGTGACGGTCAATGTTGTCTACTCCCATTGGCATTGGCTCTCCAGGATCTCAGGTGGAGGTCTTTCACATCATGTACTACCTGATCCTTTTAACTGGAGATGCCAGGAATTGAACCTGGGACCTTCTGGATGCAAAGCAGATGCTCTGCCTCTGAGCCAGAACCCCTCCCCATTCCAGCAACTTTGACTCTTATTAACAAGACTTCATTGACCATGGATACAAATTGGTTCCACAGACATTTGCAGTATAATAGGAACTGCAGGCAGAGAAACTGTTACCTGTGGGCACAGCTTTGGATCCTCATGCTCCTTTCTGCATCAAAGAGTGAGAAGTTATTGCTTCTGTTGCCTTGATCTTCCACACAGTGGTTGAAATCCATGATGGCCAGGAAGAGAAGATCTGAAAGTACAAGAAGTATTTCTTTACAAGGCGATGCCAGGCTTTTGGAAATGGTGCGGAGACGCAGGGGGTCCTACCCATAAATACATGGGGAGCTAAGACAGCGGGGTGAATTCTTTTACAGAGCCATGCAAGGTTTCCCTTTAAGGTCCTAGCCTTCAAGGTGGATGAAGTGTTGAGATCAGTGCCATTTAGCTGCATCCTGTGTGTTTGAGATTAGGGTGTTAACTAAATCCGGTGAAAGGATCAGTCTTCCTGATGTTGCCTTCTTCTTCCCCCATAGAGTTTGTGCAGTTTCCTCCCTCTCTTCTCCATAGATTGCATTGCCATCTGGAAGGCCCTGCCCTCGCAGCCAGCCACGTGCCACACACTGTTCCAGTCCTTCAGTGCAAGGCCTGGCATGCCTAGGCAGCCCTGGGTAGCACGCCCAGCCTGGATCAGCAGCAGGGTGGGTGGAGTACATCTCCGTGTTTTTCCACCCTTGGCAGGGACTGGGTACAGGGTTATGGAGAGGTTGCAGGGAGGTAGGTGGTGCCATGCTTCATGCTTTACTCCTGCTTGTGTAGCTCTTTGGAGCTTGGGCTTGCATCTTCTTTCTCACCATCGGTTGGGGAGTAGGTGTGGAAGCAGAAGAAGACTGTTGGCATGACAGGAGTAGCACAGGTTTTGAAGAACTGATAGCAAACCCTGCTCTGCTACTACCTGGTGGGTCACATCACTTCCCTTTTCAGCTTCTGGTCTTGTAAAAAATATGGACTTCAAGACCCACCTTCTCGCCCTTCCAAGGCTGCCAGAAATGGGGCTGTCTGTAGCTTGCCCAGCCCTATGGAACTGAACATATTTGGGCTCCCTTAGCAAAGATGTGGCTTCTGCTTTTTCCACTGCCATCTCCTACATGCTATGGTTGAAGTGGCTCTTGCCAGATGGTCCAGGGCATCTGCAGTGGTGGGATCCACTGACCAGCTGATTGTTTGGGGCACCCTACAGCACAGCAGCAAGAACAAATACTGCATTCACTGGCAGTAGCTGGGTCCACCAATATAGTGGAAAGGGACAAGTAGACCTGTTCTCCAGAGGGCTGGTCTACCCCCGTAGAGAACAACATTTTCTGTAATGAAATTTGACTTGATTCTCATATGTTTAAATTATTCTTAAAATATATTTTAAAAGAATCCATTCTGAGATTTTTACAAGGTTGTGGAAATAATCTTTTAAAACTAATTGATGTGATAGTCAAATGTAGACTCGCTCACAACTTTAATGCTACTAACTTTTTTGCTCATGAGGTAGAATTTTTGCTCACAACACTGTGGAGCTTAGAGGGAATGTTGCTCTGGAGATGAGTGCTCTTGGTGTTGCAGCCTGATGTCTCCAGTGTGTGTGGGGGGGGAGATAGGTAATGGTTTCTGAATAACATTGGTTGGGCTGTATTCTAATGACCAGGAAGGCCCTAGTGCATAACTCTGTGCTGTTCTGCTGGCACAACAACTTCCATTTAGTGTTGCATGTGAAATCTTCTGTTGTTTAGTTGGCATTACTAGTCTACCTCTGCAGTGTACAAACTGGGAATGTCCCTCCTAAATTTCCTCTTTTTCCTGGAAAGCAGCAGAAAAGAGAAGGGAAGGACTGAGCAGTTAGGCTACCCCCCCCTGAGCCTGCTTGCAGGGAGAGTGGGGTATAAATCGAATGAATAAGATAAAATAAATAAAAAGATCTAGCTTCACTTGAACCTTAATAATCTGCCTTTGCGACCCATGCCTATCATTTAGGCTTGCAGTGACCACACTCTTCCTCTCTGAGATCAAAGTACTTATATGGGTGAATGGCATCATGAGGTTTTGTGGGGTTCAGACTGGCTTTCGTGGGTTTTATTTTATTTTTCATTTCATTTACTTAATTTGTGTTGGAAAAGGCAATATCTGGTGTACAAAGTAGAAGAGAAGACCCTGCAGGGGGCAGCAATAAGACAATTAGATAGGATAGATCAGTGATGGCGAAACTTTTAGAGACTGAGTGCCCAAACTGCGACCCAAAACCCACTTATTCATCGCAAAGTGCCAACACAGCAATTTAACCTGAATACTGAGGTTTTACTTTAGAAAAAAACAACTCATACATTAATTTAAGATGATCCAAACAAAGTAAGGAAAGCAATCCCAAATGCTTTCATTTACTTAAAAAATTATTTGGCAGAGAATTCGACACTTTAATGATTGTCTGGGCCTGGCTGGGGCGATGGCACGCGTGCCCACAGAGAGGGCTCTGAGTGACACCTCTGGCACCCGTGCCATAGGTTCACCACCACTGGGATAGATCAAACTGGGCAGCCGTGTTGGTCTGAAGCAATAGAACACAGTTAGGGTCCAGTGGGGCACCTTTAAGACCAACAAAGTTTTATTCAAGGTGTGAGCTTTCGTGTGCACCTTCTCTCTCCTATTGTCATTCCTTCTCTGTCTCCAGATTGCTACTCTTAGGGCAATTTCCCCCTTCTTCCCAGAAGGGCCGCACTCAGTCTTACCCTCTCTCTCAGCTAGAGATGTAGTTAGGAATCTATCTCTGTCTCTCCTCTTTCCTATCAAGTATGCTATTTCCTAAATCTTTATCTACTCTTTAATCAGGTTGTGCACCGTTGCTGTGTTAATTACTCTGCGAACAATTTGTACCCTGCCTTTCTCCCCAGTGGGGATCCAAGGTGGCTTACATCATTTTCCTCTCCTCCATTTTATCCTCACAACAACCCTGTGAGATGGGTTAGACTGAGAGAGTGTGACTGGCCAAAGGTGACTCAACAAGTTTCCATCACATGAGTGAGAATTCAAACTCAGGTCTCACAGATGCTAATCTGATATGCTTAACCATTACACCACACTGGCTCTCACTCACCCCATATGTTTCCAGGAGTGAATGGCTCTTAGATTCAACAACTGTCTCCATTGCCCAGTTGAGTGCAGCTGTCTATCTGAGGACATCCTGTAAGCTTCTTCCCTATTCTCCCTTTCTAGGCAGCTGTGTATGGTTTCTCTAAGAGAGAGCCCTTTTGGGGCCAGGATGGGGAATGAGGTGGAAAATACAGGGGGAGGCTGGAGTCTTGCCTTTGCAGTCTTCTGATGCTGTCTTATCTCTAACCACCAGGGCTATTTTGGGGCAGGAACGCACAGGCAGGGGTCGTTGCGTAGAAAAAGAGCTAGGGGAACTCATTAGCATAACTCATTAGCATATGCCACACCCCCTGACATCACCGGAATTGTCTCATAAGGCCACACCCCCTGACATCACCAGAAGTGTGTCATAAGGCCACACACCCTGCCCCCAACAGTCCCGGCTGCTGCCGGCGGCCTTGCAGCTCCACTGCCGAGCCCCATGAGGGGCCCGGCGGTGGACCTGCAAGGCCGGCGGGAATGCAAGGAAGCCCCGCGAAGGCCCATAGGAATGGAGTTCCGGCTGGCTCCCGAGGTGGCCACGCCGAGCAGGAACTCATTAGCATAACAGACCACACCCAACAGCAGAAACTCGTTGGAATTGGCTACATTAGGGGTGTGTGGCCTAACATGCAAAGGAGTTCCTGCTACAAAAAAAGCCCTGGGTCTTGACAACAAACAAGGTAAACAGAATAAGAAGCAAAAGGTGGGTGTGTCTGGATGACCACACTTCTGGTAACATGGGGTTTCGGCATAATATGCTAATGAGTTTCTGCTGTCAGGGTGGGGCCTAATAAGGTAATGGGTTTCTGCTGTTGGGTGTGGTCTATTATGCTAATGAGTTCCTGCTAACCACTGATCTATTTTATTTGGCTGGTAGCAGCTCTCCAGGGTCTCAGAAAGGTATTCCCTGTCACATGAGATGCCAGGAACTGAACCTGGGACCTTTAGCACTAGAGGCACACACTCTCAAAATTAGCCCTTCCTGCTGCATTACTCTTAGCTGGTGTGAGACAAGCAGCAACAGCACCTTCTGGGCAAAATGGCAGAACCTTCTGGATACATCACCATCTGTGTTTTAATCTGCTGGGAGGGACTGGTGCCGTGGTGGAGGTTGTGGCTGGAGGTGGGTGTGGGTGGATGTCGTGGGGTGGGGCAGCATAGAAGCGGCTGGTTATACTCAGTTGCTTTGCCACCCACACCCTCGCCTGTCTCCTGTAACCTGGTTTACAAACCAGGGGGTGGGGGATTTTCCAGTCTATCCAGAGAGATTTTTCAGAGGCATGATAGCCTGGGGGTGGGAGAGCATTAGTGAGGTACCAGCATATGGGAACCAGACTCATCTAGTCAGTGCAAAAAAAAAAAGATGTCCTTGTCTAAAACATAAACTATTTGGAAATTACCAAATTTGATAGTTTGAAAATGCAGTTTTTAAAAACCCCTATGTTAGGTAGTAACATAAAAGTTAACTGCTGGGAGCCTCTCTGCCAGCTCTATGTCCTAGGTTTGTGGACCTCTGGCCCCTTCCCCCTCCATGTCTTCAAGGCATTGCTGCTTACCACACAGGGATGCCTTTTAGTTAGGCTCCTGATAATCAGCATTATTTCTGCTGAACATTCCGCCTCAAATTGCTACCCAATCCTGGGGAAAAACGCAATTGCTTTCACTGCTACGCAAGTGTAGAATGCATTCTGCAGCTGCTTTGTTAGGGAACGTGTCCTGCAGTTGCCTAGCAACTGTAACTCCCTCCTTTTGCCCTGCCCCCACAGTGCTTTGGTGCTGACAAAATGAGAGCCAAATGTAAAAAGGAGAGAGGAGGGCTGGGAAATGCCCCCCCCCCGGGAAATACGGGGGTCCCACTGAGGCAAGGGAGCAAGCACAGAGCAAGAGGGCCAAGGCCAGAATTGTGTTGTTGTGCTGCTTTGTGCCCCCCCCCCCACAATGTTCTGCGGCTTGCGTAACAACTCCCCACAAATGGAAAACGACTGCTTGGCCAGCCAGAAAGGGATTAAAATGGTTGTAGGGTGAGGGACAGCAACAGTGGGACCCAAAGCCCTCTCCCTTCAGGGGCTGGCTTGGCACAGTGACCTTCCCTGCCCTACCCATAATCCTCTAGGGCCCTCACTAAGTCATGTTGCTCCCTCCCTCAAAACATCCTCATTCGGTAAGATGTCAAAACGCCTTCTTGGAATCCGTTTTAGAAGTCACGGTTTGAGCTGAGCTCTGTGCACCATCCCCTCCCTTTCCCACGCGTGTGTCCTGCACACAGCTGACTCTGCGCTCCCCTGCTTCCCACCCTCCAGATTCCTTCTGTGGCTCGTATATTGCCTCGAACCCTTCACGCCTGTTTTTCCTACTCACTTCCCATGACCCCCCACAAAAAACGTTTTGCCAGCTTGAAGCTTTGACCTGCACCTGGCTTTGTTAGGGTTGCCAGCCCCTAGGTGGGGCCTGGAGATCTCCAGCTATTACAACTGATCTCCAGACAATAGAGATCACCTCCCCTGGAGAAAATGGCTGCTTTGGAGGGTGGACTAGGGTTGCCAAGTCTATCTTCTCCGGGAGTGGGGGGCTCCCGGCCGGCGTCCTGTGCTGGCCCCGCCCCCAGCGTGCCCGGCGTGCCCGTGTCACTTCCGGGTGACGCGCACGTCGGGGTGGAGTTCCCCCCGGGGCCCGATCCGGCGGCGCTGGGGAACGGGCCTCTGGGGCGGGGGTTTCCCCGCCCCCCGGGGGGACTTGGGATTCCTAGGGTGGACTCAAAGGCATTGTACCCTGCTGAGTTCCCTCCCCTCTCCAAATCCTGCCCTCTCCAGGCATCCCCCCCCCCAATTTCAAGGTATGTCCCAACCCAGAGCTGGCAGCCCTAGGCTTCATGCATTTGTGTATCTTGTAGGGAGGAGAAGTGGTCGGCTCCTTCCCCATATGACCCCCTTTCCTGCTCCTTCTATATCTCCTACTGGGGCTGCTGTGTGACTCAGCTTGCTAAACAGAGGGGGTGGCTGTGGCTGGGCTGGCTATTGGTGCCATGTCCCTGTTGGATGGGCAGGCAGCCAGACAGGCTGCTTGAGGTGTGTGTGTGGGCAGTTAGAGGAGGGAGAGAGCAAGTGTGTATGTGTTGTAGGGGCTTCTTGAAGGGCTTGGCTTGACTGATAGCCTTTTTATGTGGGCCACGACAGCCTGTCCCTGGTGCCAACTCCTCTCCCATCTTTGTCAATGAGACTAGTTATTTCTGTCTTTAGGGTGATGCCTAGACCACAGTGCAAGGCCACTGAGCTCTCTCTCTCGCTCTCTCCCCCTATCTAAAACCTTGAGAGCAAGAAGGGATGAATGAGACAGCTGTCTAGCAGGGTCAACCCCTGCTGAGGCCTTGCTGCTTCAAAGGCTTGGTTGCTTCCTAACAGTATGGCTGTCCCCCCCCCCCCCGGCAAATTGTGATCGGCCTCAGATTTCCTGGGACGGGGTGGCTTCCAAATGTGTCGCCTGCTTGCCAGGAGGGCAAAGGAAGCTTTCCTTCTGCTGGTGGAAACTGGCTTTGCTAGTGTTCTAGCAACTGACCCCAGCTCAGCTGGGATCCGGCCTAGTACCAGCTCAGTTGGGTGTATGCAGTTGCCAGGGCAACCGAGCAAGCAGGCTGACTGCCTTTGGCCCCTCCCCTGCTCTCTGCCTTGAAATAGCATCTGTGCCTGACAGCATCTTTGCTTGCTGGCAGAGGAGGGAGAGGCTGAGTTGGGGCCGGGAGGAAATTCCTGCAGGAGGTGTGGACGTGAAAGAGCCTGGGTGTGCTCCCTCTCTGCAGCCCTCATTAAAACAGCAGAGTTGAGGCCAGGAGGGGAGTTGCACAGCAGGCTTCCCATGGTGGGAGGATGGCGTGTGGGCGCCGCCCTCTCTTCTGTGAGTCTGGGGCTGTGGCTTTTGCCAAGGAGAGGGAAGGGACTTGCTGCAGGCCTTGGTGGGGCTCAGCAGCATAGTCCCCTGGGTAGGGCGGTTCCTGCCCAACAGTCTGATTACCAGACTGTAGCCAATTAATTCCTTGCTGTTTGCAAGCATTTCTAAAGAGTGCACCCTCTCCAGACCAGTTACATTTCTCCAAGAATAAAAGGTGAGCCGCCGTGAACTTACTGGGGACTCCTCTGTCTCTGGTGCAAGACCCAAGTCCTCAATTGTGGCAGGATTGCCAGTTCTGTGAGGGCAAAGGTCATGAGTTGCCCCACCAACTTTTAGAAATGAGAGGCTGGCTTTTAAAAAACGAGACTTAAGAGAGGCATCCTTGACGTTCTTCAAACAAAGTCTTGTGGTTTTGGAATCTTTAAAGGTCACATTTCATGTCGGCAGGAGATAAGTAATGTACGGGAGAAGTAATCGATGGAAATGGGATTGTGTGGCTTTAGGGCTCTTGTTGGATCCTGGGAGGCTGAAATGCTGAGCTGGTCATTCAGCAAGAAGAAAATAGCATTGGCAGAGGTTTGGAAGGCTCTTGTATGGAAAAGCCTTTCTTCTTTTTATTTTAAAGAGTGTACCATAATTGACCTTGGCTTAGTTTTAATTGTGTCTTTTAAATTTTTGCCTCTTTGGGTTTTTTTCTGGTAGATGGATTGCCGTTAAACTTCCACATCTCCAGATATTGAGTGTTTCCAGAATTCCTTTGAGTACACATCCTCGGGCTTTACGATGAATCCTCTGTTTCTGCAACTGTGGGGTCTCCCACAAGGGTTACCTGCCCTGAGTTCAATGCTTTTGGAAAGTGGGTTTTTACTCCTGCTTCTCTGCAGGATCATGCTGCAATCATGCACCTCTGGCGGTTCCCCCAGCTTTTCTCCGATTTATCTCAAACCTGTTTTACTCCAAAGTTTTGGGAAAGACTACAATAAAGCCTGGATGCCTGCTGTCTAGGTGGGTAAATTTGGATTTTCTAGTCCACATGGCTGCCATTTTCCTTGACTCTTGTCCCCGCAGCAGGCATTTCCTCCGCCTGCCATGGGGGGCTTTTTATTTTTTTGAAAAAAAACCCCTAGTTTCTAAAATATCATTGATATATCATTGTAATGACAGGCGAGGCAGGTTCTCTAAATTCTTATCTTTCATTTTAAGAAAAGGTCTTTCTGCCCTTCCTTAGCAGAGATATAAGGAAAAGAGACTTACTTTTTGAAAATAAAAGCTGGGAATCCAGAGAACCTGCTACACCTATTGTTACAATGGTATATTGATATAATCAGGGGTCTTTTGGGGCTGGAGCATGCCGGAGCACCGCTCCGGCAGCCCAGGAGCCAGCACAAATGGTGGCGGCGGCAAGCCCCACCCCCAGCTCCCTGCACTAAAGCGCTGCGGCCCGGGAGAGGCCCGGAGAGTGCCGCATCTGGCTTCCCCAGGCCTGCACCAAAGCACTGCGGCCAGGGGAAGGCTCGGAGACCCCCGCAGCCGGGTCCCCCGGGCCCACGCAGAAGCGTGCAGCCTGGGGGAGGCCCAGAGAACCCCGCAGCTGTGTCCCCCGGGCCTGCACAGAAGCGCTGTGGCCAGGGGGAGGCCCAGAGAGCCCCGCATCCAGCTTCCCCAGGCCCGCGCTGAAGCACCCAAAGAGCCCTGTATCCAGCTTCCCCAGGCCTGGACAGAAGCGCTGTGGCTGGGGGAGGCCCGGAGAACCCTGCATCTGGCTTCACCAGGCCCGCGCTGAAGCACCCAAAGAGTCCTGTATCCAGCTTCCCCAGGCCAGCGCAGAAGTGCTGCGGCCAGGGGGAGGCCTGGAGAGACCTGCATCTGGATTCCCCAGGCCCACTCCGAAGCGCTGTGTCCTAGGGGAGGCCCGAAGACCCTGCAGCTGGTTTCCCCAGGCCCGCGCAGAAGCCCTGCAGCCGGCTTCCCTGGGCCCGTGCAGAAGCACTAGGGCTGGGGGCGAGGCCCGGAGAGCCCCATAGCTGGGTCCCCTGGGCCCGTGCAGAAGTGCTGCGGCCAGGGGGAGGCCCGGAGAGCCCCGCATCTGGCTTCACCAGGCCCATGACGAAGCGCCCAAAGAGCCCTGCATTCAGCTTCCCCAGGCCTGCGCAGAAGTGCTGCGGCCAGGGGGAGGCCCGGAGAGCCCCGCATCTGGCTTCACCAGGCCCATGACGAAGCGCCCAAAGAGCCCTGCATTCAGCTTCCCCAGGCCTGCGCAGAAGTGCTGCGGCCAGGGGGAGGCCCGGAGAGCCCCGCATCTGGCTTCACCAGGCCCATGACGAAGCGCCCAAAGAGCCCTGCATTCAGCTTCCCCAGGCCTGCGCAGAAGTGCTGCGGCCAGGGGGAGGCCCGGAGAGCCCTGCATCCGGCTTTCCCAGGCCCGCGCCGATGCGCTGCGTCCTAGGGGAGGCCCGAAGAGTTCCGCAGCCGGCTTCCCCAGGCACGCGCAGAAGCGCTGCGGCTCAGGGGAGGCCTGGATAGGGCTGCCAAATGCCCCCAAGCCAGATGGTCGGTCAGGGCCTGGACTAAGGAGCTGTATGACTCGTCCTTCGTTAGTTTGGGCGAGATTAAGTCCTTGAGGAGCCGATGGGTCTGGATTCCGCAGTGGCTCAGCAGGTAAGCCTTCTTCATCGCGTCATCCACCACCTTGTGGATGGTGAAGCGGCTCTCCAGCGTGTCCAGCCAGGTGTCCCACAGCGAGGGCTGGGAGAGATCGAAAGCGGGCAGGCTTTCAGTTGCGGTCGCGGTCGCCATTGTGTTGCCGCCACGTGGTGGGGTGGCCTCTGGAACGGCGATGGCGTCGGGAGCGTTGTGGAGGCCGCTGCTGCTCTCGGGGTCAGCAGGGAGCGAAGCGGAGCCGGGAGCTGCGCGATGAGCGGTTGCCGGAGAGCTGGGAAGCGAAGCGGCGCGGTTCCCGGAGGTCTCGGCGTCGGGGCTCGGTGCGGTGCTCGTGTTGGCGTCCGGGTCTTTGTTCATGGGGTCGTGGATCCCACCTTCGTCGCCAGTGAAAAGTATGCAGACGGAGAGTGATTTCAGCTAAGCATACCTTTATTTAGTTCAGGACAAAGACGAAGGGACCAGCTCGCAGGCTGGTTATATATGTTCAGAAAACCCGCCACCAAGTACACCTAAACACACCCCCTACTCCCGATAGGCTATTTACAGTAACCGGGCGACCATTGGTCTCCCGGCTGAGAAGCTGGCCCTTTGATTGGGCCGGCTAGGATCCTACGGACCCATTGTCTTTGGACATGAAGCTATTGAAGAGTTGTGCCTGGCCAGCCCGGGCAAGTCCGGGCATGTCAGGCTGAATACATTACAGAACTGGATGGCGAAATAATTTGAGAGGCAGTAAGGAGCGGTTTAAACCCCTTCTCTCTTCGCTCCCCCCCCCCGCAGGCCAGCTAGGGAAGGGAAGGGGAGGCTTTTAAAGATGCCCCCCCCTTTTGCTTCCCCTTCTGACATCACTTATGGTGATGTCAGGGGGTGTGGCATATGCCAATAGCCTAGTAGCTCATTAGCATGCGGTATGCTAATGAACTCCTGCAGCTCTTTTTCTACGAAATGACCCCTGGATATAATATCCTTCTGCTGATTTTAAAAAGTTGCAAAAGCCCTGGTGACCTGTGAAGGTGGTGTGGCCATTTCCAGGAGCTTGTGGTGAGGAAACCGAGGGGAAAACCATCCATGTGGAGGTGCTGTTGCTGCCTTGCTTTGTCTGCAGCCACACCAGCAGTGGGGAAACCATAAAATACCATCTCAGTCTGGATACACTACTCTGAAGCAGGGGTTGGCATGCTGGTGAGACACTATGGGGTGGAACTGCAGATTCCCAGAGGCAGAGTAGTGGCTGCAGCTCCCACATATGCCAGGTATCTTCTCACCCACTTTCCTTCCAGCTCTTTTGTTTGGTGTAGTAGTTAAGTGCACAAACTCTAATCTGGGAGAACCGGATTTTATTACCCACTCCTTCACATGCAGCTGCTGGATGACCTTGGACAACCCATAGTTCTGTCAGAGCTGTTCTCTGAAGGACAGTTCTAGAAAGAGCTCTCTCAGCCCCACCTACCTCACAGGGTGTCCATTGTGGGGAGGGGAAGGGAAAGGTGTTTGTAAGCTGCTCTGAGAATCCGAGTGAAGGGCGGGGTATAAATCCAATCTCCTTCTTCTTAAGGAGGCCCCACCTTCCCCTTCCCTGTGGAGAAAGATCTTCCCTCCCTAGAGCAGCATTGATAAAGAAGGGAAAGATTTGGGGCTGGGCCAGGGCGGGGCGGGGGTTATTATACAGTTAATGTGCTATGTCAGGAAAGGCAGCAGTGACTCCCATTTTTTATTTTTCCAGTCTGATCTATTGTTGGCCAAGACAGTTCCATACCAAGGCTCTCAAACAGTATTAGACTAAAGCATATTTTATTGTGGTTTAAAAAAAAAAAAAATTAAGATGTGATGGGCTTCACGAGCTACTCCCTGGTTAGCCATTTGGGATGACTAATCACTTTCTTTGTGCTGGATTGCCTGCAGAAAACTTAAGTATTGATGGGATGGGTTTCAGACCCTGCGTTGTTTCCTCCAGTATTCTGGTATTTTTCATTTAAAATATTTGCTTTTTTTAACCCGCACAGATCCACAAAGTTGGTTTTCAACAAAACCGTAGATCTTGTTCAAAGCACCAGCTACTGCTAGACAGACCCAAAGAAAATCTAACAAACAGCAGTTAACATAAAGAAAAACCCATAAAGGGAGTTCCATGGCATTGGTACTGCCACTGAAAAGACTGTGCCCTATTCAGACATCATACCTTTATATCTTGACCAATACTGTGTAAACCCTGTCTTACTAGTACAATATTTATCCTGGGTAACTGCACTGGACATATTCAGCAGTGTCTTTCTGGGCTGCATAGCAGCGCCCCAGTGCTGCAAAAGAGCACTGTATGTGAGCACAAAGGTAGCTTCTGGTTATGCTCACTGTTTCAATCTCAGCTGATTGTATGCATGAACACAGAACCAAGCATCTTGCTTCTACAGCTGCATCTTCTCCTGACTTTACTACTTTTATTCCTCCCTCTCCCCCCTAACATTGGAGGAAAAGAGTGCTGGCAGGTGACGGGGCGGGGAGCTGTAGCAGTAGAGGCTGAAAGTTGTTGCTGACTGCTTGGCAGGAAAAGGAGATCTCTTCTGCCTTGCTTCTTTCTCTCCCTGTCTGTCTGAAATGTTGATGGCTGTGGTTGCTTTCCCAAAGATGTCCTTCATTTGTGTTTTTTTTAAAGGGTTTTCTTAAGGGACAAGCTAAACCCAATGGTGGCAGACTTTGCATTGAAATCCAGATCTACCACAATCATGGAGAAAGTCTGGCTGGATTTAAGAGCAAAAGGGGTGTGCAGGTGAATAGTGCAGGATGCTCTCTGACTTGCATCTCAGGGCTCTGTCCATCACTTCATTTTTCTTCTTGGACTCTGATAACTGAACATGAGGCAAGCAGGGAGAAGAGTGCCAGGTGAGAAGGGCTGCAGGGAGGCCAGCAGCAGGGGTGTGCAGGGTTCAGCTTGTCCCCACCTGTGTTGCCCCTTTTGATCCTTATATTGGGCCCCAACCATTCCTGCATGGCTCAGCTGCACTTAGCCTGGCCTCCATCTTTGCTGCTTCAGGGATTCGGCAGAGGTAGATTTCATTTTGGAAGAGGAAGAAGCAGCCCTCTCTTTTACAGAACAAAATACAGCAGAGAGCAAAACACTCCAAAATAAGAGAACATAGTTCTAAAGACAGAAGATGTTGTTTTCATAGTTTGAATTTGTGTTGTGTCCTAAAAAAAGCTCCAGTGGCTCCATTTTAATATATAACAAAGTTGGGGGAAAGGGGTGTTCAAAAAGCATTGTCCTGACCATTTAGCAATCCAGAAAACAGAACCTTTTTGAGTGCTTTGGCATGCTTTTCATTCAGTGTCACAATGGACCGCTGTACATGCTTGATCAATAGTCATTATAGACCAAAACCAGTGTAATGACGGTATTTCTCTCACAAGGAAATTGCAGTTGGGGGGTAATTAATGATGCCCACATATAACTGCTGTTGCTTAAGAAAAGCCAAGGTTGCTTGTCTAGTTCTACATTGGCTGAAGGTCCTAGTGTAACTGCTCCATTTGTTCAGAAGAGGCTCTTTGGTGTCAGTATCCAAAAATGTTCTTTTTCCAAGACAGGCTGCCAGTATTGCCTTTGTGAAAAGGTGACCTTGATCAGGGCAATATCCTCTGCCTATACTCAGACACACAAACAGTTTTGGAAAGTGTCTGTTAGAAATGCACAAGGGCCATGCTTATCTTCTTTGTATCGTTCCAGTTTTAGACTGTGTGCTGCCATAGCCAGAAATACTATTAGAAGAGCACACCTCAAGTGAGAAGGAAATTGTGGGCATCAGAGAACCAGTGTTGTATAGTGGTTAGAGCATCAGACTAGGATCTTGGAGACCCAGGTTCAAATCACCATACTGCCATAGAAGCTTGCTGGGTGACCTTGGGCCAGTCACACACTTTCAGCTTTACCTACGTCACAGGGTTATTGTAAAGGATAAAACAGGAGAGGAAAACTAGATGTTCTGGTTCCCCATTGGGGAGAAAGGTGGGGGTACAAATGAAGTAAACAAATTTTGTTTTGGTTCCTCAATAGCATCTCTGATCTCTTCTCCATTGCCATCATTTTCAGGAGCAGTCAACTGTGGTCCAAATGCTTCAAAAGCGTTGGCAAAACCAGGAGGTAACCTCGTTCTCAGTAAAGAAAATACTCTGATGTGAAAGTCCATGTTCATGATTAATATCATTCAAAAATATCTGCAATCTTAGCAAATGGATGCAAGTGGAATCTTTTGCAGGCCAAATTAGCTCAGCACCTTTTCCCAGACTTCAATCATCAATCCAGTGTTCAGTAATGCTCATAATTGCGAGTTTTTGTGGGCAGATGTCAGCTGTTGGAAGAACCATGCTTTATTTTCTTGAAAACTTATTCTCAAATGTTAAATGCCATCCCCTTCACAGGCTGCCAAGTTGGAGGGAAATCCATTTTGCCAATGTGAGTAGTGTATGTCAGAAACAGGGGCAAAGCATTTGCCTCAGCACCTCTCTACTGAGTATTGTATCAGTGTCTGATTCTCCTTAACTCCTTTTGCCTCTGAACGGCTATTTCCCGAATTCTAGAAGAAACTCACACATGTCCTTGTAAGAATCAAGAATGTAAATGGGGCAAATTTATGTAAAAATGAGCAAACGTGCATACTTTTCTACAAGCGTGGCTACAAGCATGGACGGCTTCAAAAGGGAATTAGATAAGCATATGGAGCAGAGGTCCATCAGTGGCTATTAGCCACAAGGTATAGATAGGGGCTCTGGGGCAAGGGATGCTCTGTCTTCTTGGTGCTTGGGGGGGGGGTCAACAGTGGGAGGGCTTCTAATGTCCTGGCCCCACTGGTGGACCTCCTGATGGCACTGGTAGTTCTGGCCACTGTGTGACACAGAGTGTTGGACTGGATGGGCCGTTGGCCTGATCCAACATTGGCATCTCTTATGTTCTTATGATTTCCATTATTTATTTTGAACTCAAAGTTTAGGTGCAACATTTTGAGTTTGGATAGGTCCGCATTGTGCTTGGCTGCAGGTCTCTCCTGAGGGGTTGCTCAGCCTTGCCCTTCCTTGTGGAGATTCTCTCTATAATAGAACTGAATGGGAGAGAACATAGATGCTCCAGAAACTTCTATGTCCTCTGCATTTTGGGCAGCCAGGTGCTTTTGGGATCTCTGCCTGAGCCTGGCTTCAAGTGGACTGTCCTGTGCAGGAGGCTTTAGCACAGCCTCTCCAGAACTTGGTGAGCCAGGCCTGATATTCTTGCCTACCCTGCTGCTTCCTCCTTCTTGTGTGGGATCTCCTGCTTCTTGAAAGCAAAAGCAGTCAGCATTTATCTTTCCTGTTCTCTCAGATGGAGTCCCAGAGGCTGTGGGAGAGGAAGTGACGTGTGCAGCAGCTACCCGTGGGTGTGGAGGCAGAGTCTGGAGAAGAGAGTCTCTGTTGACAGGTGGGTCTCTCACCCCCTAACTAGCCATGCAGGCCAAGTGAGTAGCATTATTATTTCTTCTTGCAGATGAGGAAACTGAGGCACAGTGAAAATGAAGACTGTCTCTTATGCTGGCTCTGTCCACAGTGTGGTCTCCTATGAAGCCAGACCTTGAGGCCAGCCATTCCTCAAGCCCTTGAGGCACGCCTGGCTGGATCTGTTCCTCATCTTGCAGCTATCTCTGGGAAAGGATCCTCTTGATCCTGCTGTGCTCCCAAACAATAGCACAAAGAGAACTAGGAGAAACAGGTCCTTCCGTGAATTATGTCCCCAGAGGTGGGGAGAGGACAGGACGTGGGGTGATTTGGGAAGGTGGAAGGAGCCTTTGGAGTGGGGAGGGGGCAGAACAATGAAAAGAGGCTTCCTTGGTGCAGAACTAAAGTATAGACTTCTTTGTCTCAAGAAGTGGTGAGAGCCAGGTGTGCAGGGATGACAAATTCACAAGCCATTTCCCCTTTGTTCAGAGCGCTATAACTCTGAGGTCCAGAGAACAGCAAGAAGGGGGTGGCTGGAGATTCTGGCAAGAGAGAGAGAGAGAGCGCTGCCCTCTTGGTTGGTGTTGATCTACTTGGCCCGGTGCTTAACCAGCTCTCCCTCCCTTTCTGTCACCCTCCTGGATAGAAGAGCCATGCTGCATAACATGAGACAACAGTCAGAGGAAGTTCAATGCGGTTTTGTTCCCAACAGAATCAGAGCCCCTCTACCCTGACAGGGTTAAATTTGATATATGAGAAACCCTGAATTTCAGGAGGCAGGAAGTGGCTACTTTGTTGAAGGGTGTGGGAGCAACGCCTAAAAAAGTGGTCTTGTAAGCGGGAAGAGCAAAACGGAAGCCCTTTTGCCTTCTGTCCTGTTCTTCTGTCTTAAGGGAAGACTGGTTATGCTTCCTCAGCAGTAGGAGTAGGAGTCTGCATGTGCTCAGAAGCACACTTCACTGTACACACGATCCTGGCCCTGTTGTCGACCAAAGATTATGGGCTTGAGGTCTCCCATCAATGAGGCTTTGTAACACGCCCCATGCCATGTTCAGGCCGTGGGGAAGACTGAACAGGGTAGAATCTTAGTTTTGGGGAGGGAGCTGTAGATTAGCAGCAGAGCAGTTTCTTTATCAAGCTGGAGCTCCTCGGTTCAGTCCTGGCATTTCCAGTTGAAGGATCTCAGATGACCTGTCTTGGAGAAGAAACTGAGAAACTAGAGATCTGCTGCTGCACAGCAGAGCAAACAGTACTGATGAAGTGTCTGATTTGGTATAAGGCAGTTCTTTAGGTTGGCATCTAAAAATTGTCAGGAACTCTTTAGAAAGGTGCCATAAAGGAATCTCAGAGAGTAAGTCATTTGCAGTCAGTCAGGCCTTTTTATTTGAGAGAAACGGGATCAGTCCTGTATACACTTTGCCCTTGGGGACTGAGCATTTTTCCCTTGAGAAAGTGCCATTCCATGAAATTTGTATGCTGCTCTTCTTGAAGAAAGGATTGTCTCTCTCACTCAGATGTCATCAGGTTCTGACCATTTTAGGAGATGTTAGAGAAACTGGCCAGAGAGACCCTGCCCTGAGACAGTGGAGCCATCAAACTCCTCTAGTTTTCCTGGAGCAAAAAGACCAGACTGTGCTATGTGTGAGAAAGTTTGAAGTTGGGGCTCAGTGGATCTGGCCTCCCCTTTCAGACTTGGGAGCAAAAGTAACTTGTTAGTGGCCTGGATTGTGTAGACCAAGAGGGTGTCCAGTCAACAGGACATAGTGGTCCTCTCTAAAATTTCACATTTGAGTTTTGAGAGTAGATGGTTCACGGTGCTATTGTTTGCCTGTGGTGCATCAGCTGTGGCACTAACGGGCCTTTCCCAAGAGACCCCACAGTTATCTACACTTCAGGTTAGATTGCTGCAGCCTGTCTTGCATGAGACTGCCTTGGGAAGAATGTCTAGAAATTTCAGCTCGTTCATAATAGACCCGGCTATTACTGGATGCTTCTCTACCTGATCACATTTCACCTAGTGCCTAAAGATTTTCATGGGCTACCATGTTGTTGTTATTTCCCCAGAGTGCCAGTTCTTAGCTTTTAAAGCAGCCTAGGTCAAAAGTAGACAGAGGAGGGCCTGCTCCCTTATGAACCTGCCTTTCTGCTGGCTCCCAGGAACCCCCCCCCCCCACTTTCAGGAATAGAGTAGATAATTGCCAGAGATGGGGCCTTCTCTGTGGTGGCATCCAGACTTCGGTAACCAACTCTCCTGGCATTTATCAAGCACTGTTGTTCTTTGAGGTGCCTGTCACATTTTTACCCCACCTTTCCTTCAGGGATCTCAGGGTTCTCTCCTCCTCCATTTGATCCTCAGCATTCCTGTGAGGTAGGTTAGGCTGAGAGAGAATAATGACTGGCCCAAGGTCACCCAACAAATTGCATGGCTGAAGTCAGGCGCTCTGACAACTTCTGCTCACTGGAATAAAACTTTTTTTTTTAACTCAGCCACACCTTTCATGGTATTGGATATTTTAAGGAGGGGCTGCCTCCTTCATCTTCTTTACTGAAGTGGATTATTTTGTTTTTGTGTAGATTAAGTGGAAAGAGGGTATACATGTATTAATAAAAATGTTACATAAATCTGTTGTTATGTATATTATTTTGCTTCCAATGCCTACATATGACTGTTGTCTGTGACTCTCTCAGATGCTTCTGTCCAGCTTCTTAATGCCTGAACAGTCCAATAAAAGCCTTGCTTCACTTGTCCGGTGGAGCTGACGGGCGCTTAAACATGTGTATGTTTGAATGTGTCTCTGTGGAATATTTCACTCCTGTGTTGGGAAATGTCCTGCAATTGTGGGGCCTGTGAGGCAAGTTTCTCTGCAGGGAAGCACACCCTTCAGCTCCGCTGGTGCTGGACACACATGCTGGTATGGCAGATTTGGAAACAACTTCAGTTAGTTCTGGAGACCCATCACACCAAGGGCTTAAAGACTAAACATGGGGGAGAAAGAATATTAACTGGATTTTCCCCTCAACCTCTTCAATATGCGTAGGATGCTGTGGAATATTCTTAAGTACTACTAAAATGAATGGTCTTCTAAAGGCCGCTCTGCACTGAAATGGCAAGAAAGACCAACATTTTTGGAGGTGAAAAGACTGAGACAGCTGTACCCCTCCCCCCTACATACACACAATATACACACATGCACAAACCTTGCCTGCCTCCGCCAAGGACGTGCCTCTTGCATGGTGGTGGGGTTGCATGCAGGCTTCCTAAAGTCTTTGCTCCTGGGAGACGCCTATCTTGTCTCACCCAGTCAGGTGCAGGGCAACATTGTGGAAGACCAAAAGGCAAAAATTCCTGGTGATGTTTCCCTTTGCTCTCCCACTGTGCCTCCATCCATTAATTCCCACGAGCCACTGCCTGACAGTGGTGGCAAAGAGCAGGAGCTTGTCAGAGAGTGGCAGAGACTATGTAGGTCTTATAGTTGTGATGGGAGGATCGCTGTTCCCAGCTGTGAAGCGGGGGTGGGGGTGGCAGGGCTCAAGAGTGGGCACCTTTGGCTAGTGGAGCAGAGAGTGTCTCTTCTTGTGGAGCACAGTTGTTGTTTAAAGGGATGGCCTGTAGACCCAATTGGGTAACCTTTTAAAAATAGGACATACTAGACTCCCTTTGGGTAGTCAAGGAGTTGATTGGGGTAAAACCCAGCTGCAAAAGATTGTTGGTAGACCTCAGAATTGGAGCTATGGAACTGAAGGTCTCTTTGAAGAAGGCATCGAGTGCAACATACAAATATACTGTGGAACTCCCTGCCATGGGATGTTACTGGGAGAGTAATCTAGCAAACTCCTAAATGAAATTGGGAACCTTTGTCAAAGGGTACTTGCTTTAGAGCAAGCTGGATGTTAAGAAGGGGGAAATGATCCAAAGATTGTCAATATCTAACACTCAACACACCTCTTTTAAAACTTTGTGCCCAGTCTGTGTTAGTGTTCATATCGTTTGAGATCTTTTTAGATATCCCTCCAGGGTGGATGAAGAGTCTACTTTTGTGCATCGTGCAGAGTTGGGTAATATATAGTTTGCCTGTCTTGCTGCAAAAACTCAAAGGAGGTTGCAAAATATTTAAGGGACTGACAAAAATGTTAAACTTGAGAGGCACGCCTGGAGGGTCCTGGCTCAGTGGTCCTTGAGGTGGAGGAGGAGCAGATTGCCTCCAGTGGTGCATGCTGCTGGGACAGGGAATGAAGCAGAAGCAGCAGTACTGGGTTGCAGATGTCGTGGGCCCTGGCTCAGGTGCATGGGCTGGAGTTGGAATCTCTTCACGTAGAGAAAAATAGAACAGGACTCCAGTGGCATCTTCAAAAGTAACAATATTTATTCCAGCATGAACTTTTGTGAGTCAGAGTTCATTAGACGCATCGAGAAGGAGACCAGGTTGCTTGGATCTCAAGCTGAGGTTGTGGTTTTCTCTGATAGAGGAAGGAAAGATCTGTGGTTCACAATTATTTTATTTATTTACTTACCCAGACGGGGACGGCAAAGGATGAGATGGTTAGACAGTGTCATAGATGCAACGAACATGAAATTGAGCAAACTTCAGAGGACGGCGGAAGACAGGAAGGCCTGGCGTGATCTGGTCCATGGGGTCGCGAAGAGTCGGACTCGACTGTGCGACTGAACAACCACCACCCAGTGGGAACCCAAGGCAGTTTACATTGTTCTCTCATCCTCACAACCACCCTGAAGGAGGTGAGGCTGGGAGAGAGTGGCTGGTCCATGGTCACCCAGCAGCCTTCCATGGCAGAGTGGGAATCCATAACCTGGGTCTCTCAGGTCGCAGTCTGGTACTCTACTATACCACACTCTGGCTGTCACAAGAGGAATGATCAATCAACAAAGAGAGCAGAATGGAAAGCGTTAGCTCATTGTGACACTAACCAGCCACTTCCTGCTCAAATGTGCTTTGGTCCCGTTCACAGCTTTCCCCTCACCTCTCCACCCCACTGGGGGAGGCCGCTACTGTGTCGATTGGTCTTGACTGGGTTAGGGGTAAGGGGGGGGGCTGGGTGTGCCTGCTTCACAGGAGCTGGAATTGCTTGCTGACCATGGGTGGTGTGCGTGTTTGAGAGTGAACATGTTTGGCCTGCTCATCCCCTCTTCTGCAACTGTGAGAGCTGCCATTTGCTTTGGCCTTCCCTACAGCACACCTCCTGTCCAAGCTAGCCTAGTGCTGGTTTATATATTTTTTGTGCTATTCCTGGATCTGTTAGCTTTCTCTGGTGAATTCCCTTTTTTCTTTCTTTCTCTATGCCCACTTGTACTAGTTTACTTCTGTTACCCTCTAAGACTGCATGAGCTGAACTCTTAGTTTGTGTCTTACTCTTTGTTTTTTATTTCCACAGCCCTTATGCAAAATGGGACGAGGGAACAGCAAAGCAAATGGAGAGTGTATAAATCTCTGTGCAGCACAGACACCCTTACACACTCATGCACACTTTGCAATGTTTAGGCGTCTTTTCCCATAAAGGCTCAACATGGCTTGGGTGGCTCAAATGGGTCTTGACTGGGAGGTAGGAGAGCAACACTCTTAATACCGACAAGTTCTTTATGTCTCTAAGAAGATGGAACAACTCGGCTTTCATATTGCCAACTAATTTACAGCACAAACTTGCTGGGTCTCTTGCACATCTTGCAGGGCGAGTTCTCTGACATGTTGAGGGAGCTGCTGCATGGGGTGGGGCTACGCAGCTGTCTGCAACCCTGGTCAGTCTTTTGAGGAGGTTGTCCTATAGTTGTTGCTCCATCCCTGGAGTAGCCCACTGGTGTGGACAACAAACCACATTTTCTTGCCAAAGGTACAACTGTGTTAGGACTTCCTTGAACACCTGTTTAAGATGATAGCTGGTAGAATTCCAGAGACAGGCCTGCTATGACTTTGTACAAATTTGTCTTTCTACAGCTACTTTGGTTTTGCACACAGTCAGAAATGCGCAAAAGGTGAAAGGGGGATCAGGAGTGTGTTCACAGCAGACCCAGACCTGGTACTTGAGGCTTTGCAGTGCTGAGACAGGTCATCGATACAGTGTTGTGCTGATTAGCTTAGCCCTCTTGCAGTCTTCCACCACAGTGTCATGTTGGCGGGGGGGAGGGGGCAGGCCTGTTAGATCAGGGGTGTCAAACTTAGACCTGGGGGCCGGAACGGGCCTGTCCAGGGCTCTTATGCGGCCCATGAGCAACTAGTAAAAGGGAGGGAACAGGAGGCTGCTCAGGGGAGTAGGCGGAGCCACTCTGAATGTGGCTTCAGCATGGTGGAACAGTTGTCTGCAGCAGTCAAGCAGTGTGGGAGCATCTGCCCAGTACTGCACTGCTGGCTCTCCAGTCTGCCCATATGGGTTTTCCTTTGCACCCCCCCCTCCTAGCCCATGGGGCCTTGCAATGAGGGTACACCAACCTGGAGCTCTCCAGCTGCTATCCTTTATATAGTTTATATCTCCGGTACCTGGAATTACATTGTATGGCACACATGGCCCAGCCCGACAAAGTGACATTTATGTCAGGTCTGGCCCTCGTAACAAATGAGTTTGACATCTTTGCGTTAGATAATTTCTGTGCAGTGTTGATCCTGAGCTGCATTACTGGTGATGCTGCAGATTACTGAGCACGGGCTTTTGGCTCTCATGGCTTGGTTTTCCGGTGCCCCAATAGTGACACAGACCCAGCCCTATTCTAACAACTAAATACATCTCCACTGGATTTTTTCCCCCCACCAAGAGGAAGGGCGGGAGCATGCACAAACAGAAGCCCAGAAGGTCAGAAGGAAGGTTTCTGTGTGGGCGCCTGTCTACAGTCTATCATTGATAGATGGCTAGATTTTTTCCACTGAAGAATATTTCCTTCCATTTAAACTTCTGTGAAGAACACTTTTTCTGAGGCTTGAAAAGTTCTGCTGTGTAGTGGTGAACTGCTGCTCCAAACCCGGGATATGATGTTCCAAGTGAGTGGATGGGCTTTATGTCAGACTCCTTGGAATGAGAAGTGTTACCTCCCCCCCTTTCTGAGGATCTCTGTTTGGAAGGAGAGGGGACTGGGCTAATGATCTATCCCAGTGATTACTTTGTTGGGAGTGGGGCAGCTGGCTCTGTCTGCCTCCACCCTGAATTGGGGCCAAGGGACTCTTGCTATTCAGATACAGTGTCTGTTGGGAACCCTTGTTGTTTCTCTGCAATTGGATACTTCCATTTAGGATGGTGGCAAAACCTGCTGGACAAGCCCTCTTTTGGTTTGTTGATGACAGCTGACCCTAGCACAGTTGTAGCATTTAGAAGACTACACATAAGGTAGGGTTGTATCCAGGGCTGCAGGACTGGATTCAGGGCACAAGCAATCACAAGGACATATGGATGCCCAATTACTGGGCGTGTGTGTGCATGCATGTAGTTGATCATCCATTTGTGGGGAAGAGGGTGTGGCACTTCATCTTTGGATTTGCACAGTGGCCTCTTTTATGATGCTAAAGATGAATGTTCTGCTTTAGCCCATCTGATGAAGAGAGCTGTGTTTCTCGAAAGCTTATGTTACAATATAGTTTGTTAGTCTTAAATGTGCTACTGGGCTTTTTACTATTCTGCTTCAGCCCAGTGAGCAGTAACCAGCTAACACCAGACTAGAAATCTGGCTGAGGTTTTTAGGGCAGACGCAGGGCAAGCTCAAAGCTGGGGAAGGGAAAGGAGTTTGTAAGCTGCTCTGAAACTCCAAGTGAAGGGCGGGATATAAATCCAATCTCCTCCTCTTCTCCTTCTCCTCCTTCTTTGCCTTGTGGAACAAATTCTTTAAATTGTCCAGTCCTGTGAGTGATGTGAAGGCCACAGGGTTCTCTCTTGACTCCAGGATTTATTCTGTTTGCTGTACCCAGACTTTTGGGAGGAAGAGGTAGTTTCTGTAGTTCCAGGAGCGTTGGACTAACCAGGGATTCCCAGACTGTGTCCAGGTAGGGATGTCTTGCCCTGACGTGGATAGCCCAGGCTAACCTGATCTTGTTGGATCTTTGCTACTAAGCAGGTTTAGCCCTGGTTAGTATTTGGATGGGAGACCACCAAGGAATACCAGGATCACTATGCAGAGGCAGGCACTGGCAAACCACTTCTTGCCTTGAAAACCCCATATGGACACACTGTAAGTCAGCTGTTGGCACAAAAAAAGGGGTGGGGGAAATGGCTTAGATCGGGAGGCTGTATTTCTACTGACAGTTTTTCTATTTCTGATGGAAGCTTCTGTGGGGGACCAAAAACATGAACATTGCCTCTCAAGAAAGACAGACCTCAGGAAGGTTCCTGTTACCCCCTGTGTTACACTGGGGTGTGATGGAAATGAGAGGGAGAGGGAGAAAGAGAGAAGCATTGCTGAGGAGGCCATGTTTGTTAGCTCTCAGGCTAGGGTGAAATCTAGTTCACTAAACTCGAGCATTTTGGGAAGAACTACAGGAAGGCCTTATTGTATGCACTTCTTTTTCCAGTGAATTTGGGCCCTTACCCCTCCCCATCTTCCTGGTAGTAGCAAACGTTGCATTTGAAGATCTGCACTCCGCCCCATCCCTCCCTCTGTGACTCAGCCTGTAACTGCCCTCTCCTCTCTGGTGCCCACATGACTGGCTCTGGCCCACATGACCGACTCATGTCCAGAGATGGCAGAGGGCTATTTACATGATTTTGCGGTCCGGCCCTTGTGGCTGGTGGATCAGTAGACACAGGAGTCTGCCTCTCTCCTGCCACAGCACCTAGACATGCAGCAAAGATGTAGTCCTCCTCCGATTGTGGATGAGCCACTGGAATTGGGCTGGGCTGGGCCCAGTTCATAAATGGGAAATTAAGACGATTCCCGTGCAGTCCTGGCGCAATGAATCCTCTCTTTGCTGGGGAGCCTGGCCAAGCTGGCTGTGCCCAATTCTGTAGCTCCTTCTGAATAGGCAAGCTGTCATGCAGCTCTAGGGTGACCTCTCTCAATCTGTGCTGCCCATAAATAACAGGACCCAAACACTGGCAACTCCTCTCTCACCCCATCTATCTTTGCCCCCCCCCCCCAAGCTGGGCCTCTACAAGGTTTTGTTTGTTCAGGCGAGGAACAGGGAGGGTGGAGCCTTGCCAGTGAGGCTTTTCATTCCTGTCTCACCCACTGCCCAAGCCCCAGCCTGCAGAAGAAACAGCCCCAGCAGCTGCCCTAGAGGGCGGGGTTGGTCTCCTACACATCTTGTGCTTTGCTTTAGACCAAGCCTATTACAAACTGCTACACACATGCATGGTGACAGGGCTGTGGTTCAGTTATGGAATGATGCTGATCAGGGCTCTTTTCGTAGAAAAAGCCCAGCAGGAACTCATTAGCATAATAGACCACACCCAACAACAAAACTCATTAGCATGTTAGGCCACACCCTGACAGCACCGCTCATTAGCACATTGGGCCACACCCCCATGTTACCAGAAGTGTGGTCATCCAGCCACACCCACCGTTCCTTTCTTATTCTGTTTACCTTGTTTGTTGTCAAAACCCAGAGCCTTTTTTTGTAGCAGGAACTCCTTTGCATGTTAGGCCACACACCCCTAACGTAGCCAATCCTAATGAGTTCCTGCTGTTGGGTGTGGCCTATTATGCTAATGAGTTCTTGCTGGGCGTGGCCAACTCAGGAGCCAGCCGGAACTCCGTTCCTGTGCGTTCCTGACCAAAAATAGCCCTGATGCTGATCAAATTGGGTGCTGGATGTTTCCTCTAAACTGTGGAGTCTTGTGAACAAAAATTCTACTTTTTGAGCTACTGGCATTAAAGTTGTGAGCAAGCGATTGGGCTACTGCATAAATTAGTTTGCTCTGGAGCCATTCTTCCTGAGCTAAGACAAAAATTTGTGAGCTGGAGGCTAAAAAACTGTGAGCTAGCTCACACTAACTCAGCTTAGAGGGAACACTGGTGCTGGTGAAGGTTCTCTTCCCACATAAGCAAACAGTGGGAAGCAAAGGGGGCTGTTCCCTAACACAATAGGGGGTGTGAAGTTTGGGGCATGGTATGTAGGGATGGTTGTGAACTACAGCTTGCCAAAACACAGATTTGTGTCTCCATTTCAGCTACTGCATCTTGCTAAAAAAGAAAGGCTGGTTCCACTCTGCATAGCTGATTCCTGCTCCCCAAATCTCCTCTTTTCCAAGCACCATGTGGTTTGTTAGCATCTTCACTCCTCTTACTTAGCTTTGAGCCCCCTCCGTCCAGTCACACTGCCTTGTAGTTCCTCTTCCAGGTATTCACCCACCATTATCTACACATTTGGGGGCTGAGAATGTGACAAATGGCAGCAGGTTTTCTCCAACCCCTGCACTTGCTTGGCTGGGTAGCCATGATTACACTGTGGCAGCAGTAAGCAGGGCTGCATCTTTGGCCAGCTGGTATGCTGAAGGTCTTGGCGTCGCAAAGTAGGTCAGGTTAAAATGGTGACCACAGGCCCAGTCTTTCAGGTCAGGCCTGAATTGCAGCAGGCCCTGCAACTGGTCTGGCTCAGGCCAAATTCCTGGAAGGGAATGCAGAGGCTTCTTGGAGGCAATGTTGCACCCAGAACTCTGCCAGTTGAAATGATAATTTGTCCCATCTTGAATCCCTGTGTGCAGCTGTGCACGCAACAGGATTGCTGATTCATATTTCAGAGGGTAAGGGAGATGGAAATAAGCTTCAAATCTGGTTTCTGAGGCTCCTGCTTGAACGTATTCAAGTGGTTAGACTGGCGAACTAGGATGTGGAAGACCCAGGTTCAGATCCTCATTATGCCATGGAAGCTTGCTGGGTGACTTTGGGCCGGTCACATACTCTCAGCCTAACCTACCTCCCAAGGTTCTTGTGAAGATAAAATGGTGGAGAGGATGATGTAACCAGAGAAATGTGGGGTACAAATGAAGTAAATAAAACATAAATGAAGTAAATAAACATATACCTGTGTTGCTATCCTTCATTATGACCAATGCCAACCTGCATGTTTATCCCACCATTCTTTCAAGGCCGCCTTCCTTGTTCTGTCCCCACAGAACCCTGTGAGGTAGCTTAGCATGTTAGAGAGTGGCACACCCACAGAACATCATGTCAAAGTGATACAGTGGTGAAATTATCCTTCCAAGTGAATACAAACCTGCGGATCTGTGCCCTTGGAGTCCATTCAGGGCATGCCGCAGGTTCCTATGGAATTGTTTCCGGGGCTGGACGGAGCTGCTGGCCCTTGAGTGCCGGTCCAGGCTGTGGGGGGGGGGGGGCTTGGCAATTGATTGCAACGTACATGGAGTAGACGATGGAGCCATCCCGCCGCCCTCCTCCCTTCCTGGCGCCCAGGTGCGCGGTCAGGGCTCCACGAGGGCAGCGACAGCGGAGGTGGCGCCACCGTTGCCATGGCGAGCCTTCCCTAGCCCGTTGGCCAAAGAGGGACGCCTTTCCTCGTCCTTCCCACCCTTCCGGAGCAAGCGAGTGTCCCATTTACGCCGCCGCCCGCGCCCAGGGAGGGAGGGAGGGAGCGGCCCTGGGCAACGCCCGCCCCTCCTCCTCCTCCTCCTCGGCTGGGCCTGGCCAAACCCTCCCCAGGGTGGGGCTGCCAGTTGAACACACCCATCCAGCAGCGGCGACCCTAGTGCGCGTCGTACAGGCGAAGGAGACGAAGGCTGTTCGCTTGCCTGGCTCGTTGGGTTCGCTCCTGTCGTGGTCCGCTTTGCCGGCGATCGCGGGGCTCGCCGCTGCCCATCTGCTCGTGTCCGCCGCGTCCTTCGACCAGGCCGGCTCGGGATGATCCTCCCCGCGGAAGGGATGAGCGCCGCGCACGGGGCCTGGGCGGTGAGTGGAACGGCTGCCTTGGCTGAGACACGCCAGGAAAGGAAAGTCCCTGCACACGGGCGCCCGAAGGCTGTTCGGAGGTGGGGGAGGCAGCTTAGAGGAGGCCGCCTCGAGCATGTACAGAGTGCGCTGGGTCGTAGGGTGCACCTCTCTGCTGTGCCTTTTAGGATGGGGGGGGGCGGGTCATGTTCGGAGGCAGCCCACCAGCGTGTTTTCACGCTTCAATATTGGCAGGAGCCTGGTGGTTATAAGTGCCTCAAGCCCCAATTTTTGCTTTGTTGCCGTCAGACGAATAGGTTTCCTCCTGTGAAACCACCGCCTCTGATGGGGGTCAGCCCAGCCGGCTGTCCCTTCTCCCAAAGTAGGACACTTTGGTCCTCAGTAGGCACCGGCAACTACAGTGAATCTAGCCTGTGGGTCCTGGGATCTCCCCGCCCCCCATGCTGGCAGTGAAGCATTATCTGTGAATGCCCACTGAACGGGCTCTAGCGCAATAAAACATCTGTGTTGGATGGTGTATGTCTTGACTATTAATTGCTGGATGCAAACCTTAGGGGACGACGGTAGCTTGTGAGCTGTGCTTACCGTTGAAAACAGAATGCTGGGTGCCATAGACCCTTGGCCAGATCTGGAACTGGCAGGGCTCTTCTGAGGTTACTGCCAGGCAGTCCGTAGCGGTGAGGCTGCCTCCTCTGGCTTTCTTCCTCTTGCACCCGGTGCCTCTCTGTGACCTTTTAGCTGCCGGGGAACTTCATTGCAGAGGCGGGGCAAGGAGTGGCATGGGGTGGGGCTGGGATGAAAGTCGACTCTAGTAACGAAGTGGATCCAATCAGCCAGTAAATGACTTTGGACTCAACTTTTAACTGCTGAGTTTTTAGCCAATTGATTTGGTTGCATTTTCTTCAGTTAGAGCCTTTACGTTTTTGGACACGTGGACGGTGGAGGGATCTGTAAGCACCAGGCTGATTATTTTTCTCTGCACAAGAGTTGTAGTCTCAGAAGTAGGTACTAGGGCTGTCTGGTGCCAAAAGTGTGAGAGGCACTTGCATGCTTTGGTCCAGGAGAGTCTGGATGGGGTTTGCCCCCTTATCCACCGCAGCAGTCCAGTGGGCAGGAAAAGAGGTCATTTCTCCTTCTGAAAGTGAGACTTACCTGTGGTGCACACTGGCAATCTGTGCTTTGAAATCAGCCTGCTGGCATCTTAAAAGGCGAAGAACACTCATTCCAGCATGTGCTTGCGTGAGTCAGCTTGCTTCTTCAGCTGCTCGGTGTGTTTTGACCAGCAAGGAAGCAGTTAAACAACTGATGGTATTTAAATCGTTGGCGTCATGGCTCTGGTGTCTGGAGTGTTGACGCCCACCAAGGCGAGGTGTGTGGACAGTCCCCGCCCTTCTGCAGACTTCTGTCTGCTCTGAGTTAGTTTAGGTTTCTGGAGTTTGAAGGATGCAGTACTTGCTTATTGGACTGTGCTTACAGGAGAATAACCTCAGTCCCTGATGCACCATCTTGAATAGTGAGGGGTCTCACTAGCTGTCCCCATGTGCAATAAGACCCAGTCTCCTGGGAAGGATAAGAGGCAGTCTTGGTTGTAAGACCCAGTGATTCTGCTGGTTTATGCAGCCAGTGGCTTAGAACTGGTGTTGAAGATCCCCCCAGATGTTTGGAGTTCCAGGTGATAGCTTTGCTTAGCCCCCCCCCCCTGCAAAGCACACAGATGGAGGAGGAGGAGGAGCTGCATTTTGGAGCGATGCCTCTTTCTCTGCCTCCCACACAACTCCACAGCAGAGCCGCCTCTTTTTGGCATTCAGCCCCATGCGAGCTGAGGCTGCTCAAGGCATTTCCTGTGCTGGAGTTCAGCCTTTTGCTGGGTTTCCATGACCTTTGGCCCTTGGGTGCTGGGAGGCGGTAGGAACTAGGGAAGCCGACCGCCCTTTGCTAGGCAGCTGTGACCTTTGGCCCTAGTGAGAGACCAGGTTGAGCGGGTGTCTTGGGAGAATAGTTGAGTGCCCCTGTTCCTTGGCCAGGCTTCCTGCTGGGCACTACTGTGGCTGAGTGGTGGCAGGGGAGGAGAAGGACGGCTAGTCTCGGGTTAGACTTGCCCTTTTCCTTTTTGCCAAAGGGCCCAACAAGTAGGAGACCCTGTAGCAGTGCTGGGGGGGTCAGCCACTGTGCTGCACCAGTTTGGGGGTGGTACAGTGAATGCACTGTTAGCTGGGGCTGGTCCATCTCAGGGAGGTACATGTTATAATGTCTTGTTCTGAAATCCAGACCATGCTTTGAACGGCGATGGCTTTGAGTGGCGTCTTGTCAGGAACAGGCGTGTATATTGGCACAGGTGCTGAGTCCCAGGGCAGTACTGCTTGCCTCAGGGCCCTCCCCCAGAGGGTCTTTCTCTAGATATTTTGCTTATTAGTTCTGTCTCAGTTTTGAGTTTGGAGACACGGGAGATGTTGGTGTCACAAATGGAGTGAGCTGTATTTAGCAGAAGGAGGAGGAGGAGGAGATTGAATTTATACCCTGCCCTTCACTTGGATTCTCAGAGCGGCTTACAAACTCCTTTCCCTTCCCCTCCCCACAACAGACACCCTGTGAGGTAGGTGGGGCTGGGAGAGCCCTGACAGAAACTGCTCTTTTTCATGAACACCTTTGCCAGAACTATGGCTTGCCCAAGGTCATCCAGCAGCTGCGAGTGGAAGAGTGGGGAATCAAACCCAGTTCTCCCAGATTAGAGTCCACACACTTAACCACTACACCAAACTGGCTCCAAACTTTATTTGCTTCAGTAATCCCCCCTCCCCCCGGTGGGGGACTAAGAACAGCTTATGCCATTCTCCTCTTCTCCATTTTATCCTCACAACAACCCTGTTGAGGTAGGTTAAGCTGAAAGTGGGTGACTGGCCCAAGGTCACCCAGAGTGAGGGTCACCCAGGTCTCCCACATCCTCGTCCAGCATTCCAACCCCCACACCACTGACGACCCTTGCCTGCAGGATCTCTGGGGATCTATGGGCAATTTGAGGAAGAGAGAATTCAGCTCATGGGGCTTTCTCCCCCCCCCCCCAAGCTGAGGAGGATGCAGAGGAGGGTGGGTGTGGTGGTGGTGTCAGCTGCAGCTGCAGCCTTCTGACCAAGAGAGCTTGAAGACAGGGTGTGTGTGAGGAACTCTGAGGCCTGGGTGGGTGGGTGGCTGGCTGGAGCTTAGAGGTGTTGGGGGGAGGGTTGCAAAAGGTAGCAGCAGGGGGAAGATGGGGACTGCAGAGGAATGGGGAGGTGCCCTGTCAAAGGGTTGGGTTTTGAAATAATTGTGCTCCACAAAATGCATCTGATGCCTTTACAAAAAGATTAAAGTTTTGCTGGACTTTTCAGTAAAGGCCATTGCATTAAAAAACAAACAAACTCAGAGGCTTAAAGGGGTGTGTGTGTCTTGTCTATCCATCCATCTCCCTCGCTCTGTTCATTGATAAATTGTTAACCTGTGAATAAAAGGTACTGGGCATAGAGTTCACTGCCTCCAGAACTCCAAGGTCCAGGAGGGGTTAGTGGGGAAAAAGTGTCCCCTTAAGCCATGCTTGAGCATTTGTGCTTCATCGTCAAAGGCTCTAATAATAAAAGGAACGGGCACTTTGAATTGGGCCTGGAGGGAATTGGCAGCCCCAGTGCAGTTGTGCTGGAATTGGAGCCATGCATTCTCTTCAGCCGGACCCTGCTAACAGGTGGGATTTTGCAGCAGCTGAAGTTCCAGAACTGCTGTAAGACTGCTTCAAATATGGGGCACTGGAAACCCCAGCCTTAGGGCAGTGTGGCCAGTTGTAGCCTGTAGCTAAGCTCACAGACCGTTGATGGTGCAGGGGTTCGAGGGCTGGACTCGGGTGTGGGAGCTTCAGATTCCCACTCTGTCATGAAAACTTGCTAGGGGACCTTGGGCCAGTCACACACTCTCAGCCTAACTTACCTCACAGGATTGTTGTGAGGATAAAATGAACGAGGGGAGAATAAAGTTGTAAGCCACTTTGGGTTCTCCTTAGGGAGAAAAGCAGGGTATACATAAATTAAGAAAACCACCCCATCCTCTGCCATGGAAAACAGAGTGATGTGATCAGGGATCCTTTGTGTTATGTCTGTTTCAGCCCTCCTGCTGCTTATGGATTCTGGTTCGGAGAGCTTTAAAAAGTGGCCTGGCTGCCATTTGCTTTCAGACTGGTTGCCAGAAGAGCAACAGCGAAGCGGTTCTCTCTCTCCCGGCGCTCTGTGGCATTTTACTTTTGAGCTGCTTAGGTGAATAGGAGGTTTTTACACTAAGCTCTGCGCTGACTCCACCTCCAGCCCTGCTCTGCCCTGGCCCCATCCAAGTCTCAGGCTTTTTCCATTCCCAGTTATGGTCACCCTGAGAGGCCCCCCAGCCAGAAGGAGGGAGCTTTCTGTTCGTGCAGCCTGCCTCCCCTGGCACATTCCCTGGCCAGCAGAAGGGAGCTGCTGTTGGTGCCCTCAGGGCAAAGCCCTCCCGCCCCCCAGCTGGAACAGGGGATCAAAGGCAGTTTTGCATCCCTTGGGGCTGGGGCTGGGCCAGGGTGTGGAGCAGATGGAAGGGAGGGGCAGGCTGGCAGAGACTGGCAGTGTGGCAGGGGAGGGGTGGCTGGTGTGGGTCCGGAAGGGAGTACCAAGTTCCTGGAGCCGAGGTTTCTTTAATTCTCACCCTCTGGTCAGAGGACAGGCTCAGGCAGGGTGGTGGGAACTGGAGCGCTATTGTCCTGGCTCTTGACAGGGAGGGAGGAGGCCAGGCAGGCAAGCAGCCAGTGCTCCGGGGAGGGGAGGGGGTGGCTAGACGTGGGTGAGGCCGGCCCAGCTGGGGGAAGGGAGCCTCCTGGGCTTGCCGAAGGATGGAGGGATGTGTTTTGTGCATGAAGTGCTGGGAGTGTCTTGGAGCCACCCATCTAGGGCACGCAGAGGAGGCTCTGGGAGGGAAGGCAGGAGGCTGGGAGTTGCTGAGGTGCTCCTTGATCCCAGGAACTGAGTGGGGGAGGGGTTTGCCTGATTTCGTCTGCGTCCTGCTGCCCATCCTGGATTCTTGAGCTTTGCAAACATTTAAAAGGTGCACCCTCACAACACACCATGTGGCTGTAGACTTCTGTCCCTGCAGCGCAGCTTGGCACTGAACTTCTGGGCATTGTGCCAAGCCCAGACAGGCCAGCTGGTGCTGCCACTGATCCCGGGCATCTGTGCACCAGGGCAGGGGATCAGTATGCATGCGCTAGCTGTCAGTGCACGCTGGTCTCGATACTAGGCCAGGACACCGCCAGGCCAGTCTCTGAACAGCAGCCCTATGTATCCTAGCCGAAAGGGGGCTTCTCCACAGGTATCCGGCTGGCCCCTTTCTTAGCAAGCCCTTCTGTTTGAGCACCCATTGACATCCCAGAGGGAAGCAACTCCTCTGGCAAAAACACCTAGAGAGGGCTGGGCCTTTGAGACTCCCACTCCCTGGGTAACTTTTTGCCACTGGCAAACCCACAGGCCAGCCGCCGAGTCCACTTCCCCTGGCTTCTGCCGGCCACTCAGCCTGGAGCCTCCCTGCCTGCCTGCTTCTCCCTGCAGCACGGTGGACCTGGAGGGGCATCTGCAGGTTTCCTTGGAAGTGGCCCTTTTCAACCCCCAAACTAACCTTTTGGTTTGAACTCAGCACGCCTGGCTGTGTCTGCAGCTGCACAGTACGGGCTCAGATCTCAGATGACACATCTGTTGCCTTGTGCAGGAGGTCCACCTTTATGTGGCGTATTATGACCACAGAAGAACAATCACCCCTGGATGGTGAGTTTTGTGTTTGGAATCACTTGCAGCAGTCAGAATGCCTGAATTGATAGGGTAGGAAACAGCATCTTTTATCCCCTCTACCCACCCTTCCTTGCTCTCCGTCGGGCATATTCAGGGTCACTGTAGTCATAGCAAATGCACACACCGATCCTCCTGTTTCTTTTTCTGAAGCAGGAGGCCTTTCCTGCTTCTCTGAATGTGCTGAGGGTGCTTGCATTCTCTTTCTTTAGTTGCACCTCCAGCCTCATCATGGGCCAGGGAGTGTCCCGGGTTGGTTACCTGCTTCCTGAATGGCAAAGCTGTGCCTTGTGTAACTGGGTGCCTTTGCCGGAGAACAGGAATCCCCACTTCATCGCCACTCTGTCCTGTCTTCTTTCTGCAGGGCTTTTTTGGTTGCCGCCACTTGCCAGGCTCCTTCCGACACAATTCAAACATGCTGGTTTTGACCTGTGGAGCCCTGGGAGGGACTGGCGTATCTGCAGGACTGGCTTCTTCCACAGGAGGCTGCCTGGAAATGAGGAAAGGCCTATCCTTGGTGGCTATCAAGGAAAGGGCCTCCTTGGTGGTAGTGCCCTGGGTCTCTGGGGTGTCTTCCAAGGGGGATCTGCCTGGTGCCACCTTTATCACTTAGGTGGTAGTTTAAGATTGTCCTTTTTACCTGACCATTCAATCAAGTTTGACTTTTGCTTCTGCAATGGAATTTATCTGTTCATTTTGACTTTTTTTGTTTTGTTTTGTTATGGTAGCATAGAGTTTTGCTTCTGCAATGGAATTTATCTGTTCGTTTTGACTTTTTTTGTTTTGTTTTGTTTTGTTATGGTAGCATAGTTGTGTTAGACTTTTCCGCTCTTCATACTTGTAAGTCACCTTGAAGACATTTTAAAAATGGAAAAGTGCAACAGGGTTGGCCAAAATAATCCCTCCCCTCCTGTGCTTTTTGGCTAGGCTGTGCCCTGTGATGGCAAATGAGGGACCCAGGCCACAGTTTCCTGTTACAGCTGCCTCTGAGCCGAGATCTTACTGTGCAATCCCTTGGAGGTGGAGTTGGGGAAGCGAGGAATCTAGCCCGCATGGTTCCCCCTCACCCGTTTCTCTTAACTGCTTGTCATCCCTTATAACTGTTATGGGAAGGGAAGGGGTCAGAATGAAGTGACAAAGGAGACCCAGGCCTGGTCTGCTTTGTCTGTGCCCTGCAGCCCAAATTCAGTTGCATGAGCCCAAAACAGGCAGAGGAGCGGGGCAGTGAATTGCCAACCAAAGGGAATGGTCTCAGCACCCCTATAGTGCTGTCAGAAATCCTGGGATGCCCCTCTCAGTCCAGCCACCTGGCCAGACCGGGGTGGGGGGCGGGGCCCTGGCTTTCTCCCAGCATGTTTGGCCAGGAGGAAGAGAGGGATCATCCGTCTCCCTCCTCCCTACACCACTGCAGGCTCAAAGGGGGAGAGATGGTGAAGGAGGGGATGGTTCATCCGGATGACCTTTGGCCTTCCAGAAATAACACCCCCTCCCCACAGTGGAGGGGGGACTGGGTGTGAGCTCCACCACCACCCCCTTTACACTGGGTGGAGCCCAATGCGGGCTCCCTCCTGTTCCCATAGCAACACACAGTGAGTGCCTTCGTTCACCATGGGGGAGGAGGGAGGTCTTTTGTTCAGCCTTTCCCTGCCCCCCCTTTTTGGGGAGGGACAGAGATGAAGTTCTGGCTGCTCCCCCTCCTTCAGTTTCCTGCCCCCTCCACACGCAGCTGGCTGTTCCAGTGCATGGCGGACACCTCTGCTTCAGGATTAGGCATGGGTTCTTTCATAATCCATGTCTCCCACAGTGCTGGGGAGGGGCAGGTGCAGTGGGTGGCCCCTTATTGGCATTGCTAGGGAAAGCAAGGTGTGCGTGGGCTGTAAAGGGACCCTAAGAACAGCAGCCAGGAAACCATGGCGGGGATTTTGGTCCTGGTATCCGTTGGGGAGGTGGTGGTGGGTCATCCCAGAGCCCACAAATGGGGAGAGGCCCTGCTTACATCGTTTGCGCCCTACCTCTTGTTTGTAGCAGGCAGGGCCTGGCCCAGTGAATGGCGAGTTCTTCAGCATGATGCTTCCTCTTCTGGCTTCCTCTGTCACCTCTTCAGTGGGGAGATCCTGTCTGCTTAAGAATCTCTGTTTGGGATCTGCAAGCATCTTCCTCAGATCACTTGTGGCTTTGTGGGTCTGCAGGGAAATCAGAGGCATTCCAGTTTCTTTCTACAGCTTAACCTCAGGTTGCCAGCAGTGTGTCAGGGCTCCACAGAACTCTGGCAAGAAAGTCAAGATCCCTGCCCCAAGGATCTTACTGTCTGTTGGATGTCCTGGACTCTGAGCTTGAGCCTCAAAGTGAGGCCTGGGAGGACCCCACTCCCTTCTTGGTGTTATTCCTGCCTCCGCTCAAGATGCACTAGACACAGAGGGGAGGTACTTGTGCTTTGCCCACTACTGGAGAGGCATGTTGTAGGGTGGGGAGAGCGAGGGGGGTCTGTGGGGCTCGGTGGGAGGCTGGTGGGCTCAAAGGGGGGAGTCTGTCTGTGTGATGCTAAGTCAGCCAGTCTTTTCAGCTGCCCATTAACCTCTTGCATTCTGTGTCTCTCTGCCCCGTTGGATAGAGCTCTGCTTCTACTAGCCCCTTAGTTGAGTCTCTCTGAGGGACCCCAGCCCCAAATGCCCTGCATGACGTCTCCCAGGGCTGGAACAAGCTCTGTCCTAGCATGTGCCGAGGAGTGGTGCAAGAAGACAAATATGCTGTGGGGTCTGGGTGGTAGACAAAAGCTGATGGATGGTTCAGGCTGTTCCCCCACCCTGCTTCCCCTCCTTTAACATGGAAGCCGCTGCATTTCTGGCTTCTGCCAGTGCAGCCAGAGGCTTCTGCTGCCAGGGGGATGGGCTCTTTGTCTTTCAAGCTCCACCTGTTCTCGGGAGGAGGGGGGGGCGTGTGCGGAGGCTCAGTGCCAGCCTTCCCTGTGCAGCTGGAAATGCCAAGGTTGCCTCCCAGTGACGCCCCCATCCCGCCTGTCTCCCTGGCCAGGCTTCTGCTGTTTCCTGTGGGCTGCCTGGCCTTTGGAAGCTAAGGCTTTGGCCAGGGGTTGACAATAAAATGCCATTGCTGGGGGAAAATGTGAAGCGAGGCAGTTTGGATTAATTGCCGTCAACCCCACCCCTCTTTTCTGGGGAGGGCTGCATCCTTGCTTTTTTTCCGAATTGGCTGAGCCAACTTGCATCCTTGGCATGGGATGCTGGTGCCCTAAACCAAGGGCGTGGTGTATTGCGAAGGGGAATAGCAGCAAGGGGGGAGCTGCTGCCCAGGGTGCCGTGAGCTTGCACAGCTGCCTTCTCCCCCTACAAAAGCTGTCTTTCTTTACATTCTTCTTCTTTTGCTTGCATGACTTGACAATTGTGAGGATTCTTGGTCAGGGACTATTAGATTCCCTTGCAGAATGATTATTTCTTTAGTCCTATTTGGGGAATCAGTTACAACAGCTTTAAATTTATGTTACCAGGATTCTTCCTCGACCCTCCCTAGTTTCTCAAGGATTAATCTACATGTGATATCACAAGACGCTCTGTATTTATGGACGAACAGGATTCAGTTGCCGTCCTCCCATCTCACACCTCCTTTAATTCTCTCAAGTAGCAACCCCTGGTACGGAGCAATTTGGATCAGGACCCCAGTGCTGGGTGAGGGTTGGGCTGTTAACCCTCCCCCCCTTCTATAGTTAATATAAATTGGCTCCATGGTAGTGCTGTTTGTCCTGGTAGAGGGAACAGGTAATATCATAGGTGCCACTTCCAAACCTTCCTCTCTGTGCCTCCGCTTCCCTGGTTGCTTGTCCTTATCCATGTTTCGCTAGCTCCCCCGAGTGGTTGTTGTGGGAACTGCCTTGTGAGCCGCAGGCTGCTCATTGCTCTTTCCTTCCTTGCAGGCTGCAGGCTCGGCCCACAGCAAGGCACTACTCAAGATGAGCTCCTCATCGCTGCTGGAGGAGAGCTCCATCGAGCCGCCGGTGCTGCTGAGTGACATCAAGACGGAACCTCCAGAGGAGCTACTGGCCAGTGACTGTAGCCAGCCCCAGGCTGAGCCGGTCGACCTTTCCCTCAACAAATCCAAGGCCTCCCTGCAGTCTCTGCCCTCATCCGTCCGATCCTCGCCCATGTTGGCAACACCCCCCGTCCAGGCACCTGTGGTCTCCATGTCGCCAACGGGGCTGGGCTCATCCTCGGCCATCCCTGCGGTGCTTTCCCCGGGCTCCATCCTGGCTTCCACCCAGGGCAGCGGTGGGCAACAGATCCTGCACGTCATTCACACCATCCCTTCTGTCAACCTCCCCAGCAAGATGGGCAACCTTCAGACCATCCCGGTGGTGGTACAGTCCCTTCCAGTGGTGTACACGACGATGCCCAGTGATGGTGTTACCGCTGCCATCACCGTGCCTCTTATTGGTGGCGACGGCAAGAACGCTGGCTCTGGTGAGCTTCTTCTTAAGAGAACATAAGAGAAGCCATGTTGGATCAGGCCAATGGCCCATCCAGTCCAACACTCTGGGTCACACAGTGGCCAAAACCCAGGTGTCATCAGCGGGTCCACCAGTGGGGCCAGAACTCCAGAGGTCTTCCCACTGTTGCCCCCCATGCACCAAGAATACAGAGCATCACTCTCACAGTGTTCCATCTGTACGGTGTGGCTAATAGCCACTGATGGACCTCTGCTCCATAGGTTTATCTAATTCCCTCTTGAAGCTGCCTATACTTGTAGCTGCCACCACTTACCACAGCAGTCAATTCCATGTGTTAATTACTCTTTGGGTGAAGAAGTACTTCCTTTTCTCTGTTCTAAGCCTCCTACTCATTAATTTCATTGAGTGCCCACAAGTTCTTGTATTGGGAGAAAGGGAGAAAAGTACTTCTTTCTCTGCTTTCTCTATCCCAGGCATAATTTTGTATACCTCTGTTATGTCATCCCTCAGTCATTGTTTCTCCAAGCTAAAGAGCCCTAACCTTTTTAACCTTTCTTTATAGGGAAGGTGTTCCATCCCCTTAATAATTTTAGTTGCCCTTTTCTGCACCAATGCTATAATACCTTTTTTTGAGGTCTGGTGACCAGAACTGTATACAGTATTCCAAGTGAAGCTGCACCATAGGTTTATACAGGGGCATTATGGTACTGGATGATTTGTTTTCAATCCCCTTCCTAACAATCCCCGGCATTTGCCTTTTTTATTGCAGTGGCACAGTTGAGTTGACATCTTCATTGAGTTCTCTACCATGACTCCAAGATCTATCTCCTGGTCAGTTACTGCCAGTTTGGACCTCATCAATGTATATTTATAGTTAGGATTTTTTGCTCCAATGTGCATTACTTTGCACTTGCCCATGTTGAACATCATTTGCCACATTGATGCCTACTTGCCCAGCCTCGCCAAATCCCTCTGGAGCACCACACAGTGTACCCTGGTTCTCATAGCCCTGAATAATTTAGTGTCATCTGCAAATTTAGCCACTTCACTGCTTACTCCCAACTCCAAATCATTAATGAACAAGTTAAAAAGCACTGGACCTAGTACCGAGCCCTGCAGTACCCCACAGCTTACCACCTTCCACTGTGAAAACTGCCTATTTATACTTACTTTGTTTCCTGCTTTTAATCCACAAGAGGACTTGTCCTCTTATCCCATGACTGCTGAGTTTACTTAGGAGACTTTGATGAACTTTATCAAAAGCTTTCTGGAAGTCTAGGGAAGTATGCATAGCACTCCTAACATGATGTTTCCATGTTTATCAGTAAGGCACTGAAAAGAGCCCCCTCTAGGCAAGGTAGGGATTTCTGCATTCTCAGAAGACACTCTGGTAGGTTTTCAAAGAAGTATTTGCAAATGGGCCCTGATCTGGTTGGCACTGGTTAGTATTTGGATGAGAGACCACAAAAGAAGTCCAGGGTTGCTATGCAACCCAGCAGATGTTGTAGACTTCCATGATTGTAATTTAAAATAGTCTCCAAGCTCCTAGAAGGAATTTGACCCTCCTTACCTTTCTGTTTCTTCTTCACAAGCCCCCTCATTTCAGAGAAGTTATCCCCTCTAAAGTTAAATGTGGTTGCATTGGACTTTTTGGGCAACTCTCTATTTACATAAATGCGAAACTTAAATAGCATTATTGTTGTATTTATTTACACTGTTGGAACTTGCCCAGAGCCCGTCAAGGGGAAGGTGGGATAAATCCAAATAAATAAATAAATTATGGTCACTGTTCCCAGCCGGTGCTATCCTGTTTACATCTCTCACCAGATCTTGAGCATTACTTAGGACCAAGTCCTGGATTGCCTCCCCTCTGGTGGGCTCTGTGACCATCTGCTCTGTGGCATAGTCATTGGGAGTATCTAGAACCCAATCTCTTTCTCCTGACTTGAACACATATTGACCCAATCAATGTGTGGGCAGTTGAAATCACCTATTATGACACAGTTAGTTAATGTAGCTGCTTTCCTTAATTCTTTTGCTGTTTTAAAATCATCCTCTAACCTTTGATCTGGTGGGCAAAAACAAACTCCCAGAGTTAACCTGTAACCGAATCTATTTCTCTTAGATTCTCAGTTTTACTGGACTGTTTACCCTCTCTGACATACAGAGCCACTCCATCGCTGACCCTTCCCTCCTTGTCTTTATGATATGATTTATATCCAGGAACTACTGTATCCCACTGATGATCCTCATCTCACCAAGTTTCTGAAATGCCCACAATGTCTATGTTCCCCCCTGACACTAAGCATTCCAGCTCCCCCACTTTACCTTAGACATGTCTAGCATTTGTATATAAACGTCTATAATTCCCCAGACATGTTAGCCCTGCAACCTTCCTCCTGTGGCCTCTAGACCTGATCAGGCAGTCGTTTGTCACCCTCTCTGTGGCCAGTCCTAATCAATTCCCCTTTAGAACTGTAACAGTGATTCCTTCATCCCTTAGAGATGAGCCATCCCAAACCAGAGGCATTTCATCTCCCGTTGGCTTTCCCCCAGGATTTCGCTCTGCCACTTTTTTGATTTTAAGCAAGAACGCTGGCTTTGGTGAGCCTCTTCTTCGTCTAGCGTGCTTCTGGAGTGAGACCACTTTCCCTCTGCTCTCAGTCTCTACTTGCATAGCCCCTTATTTCCTGGCAGGCTGCTATTCTGTTTGGCCAAGCAAATCCCAGCAGGATCAGCAAGGCCTCGTTTAGCTGAACATAGTGAATTTTTTGCTTTAAGCTTGCTGGGAACCTGGCTTCTCCACTGCCCCTCTCCCTCTGGGCCTATATTACTGATGTGGGGAGGCAGCCATAGCGAACAGTGGCCTTTAGGCATGTGCTCTCTTTTCCATTTTTAACCAAACATTTTGCATGTGTGCCTGGATGGAATGAGACTTCCTGGAGATCCTGACTTTCAGGATTGCATAGGTGGCAGAGCTTGACATGCAGTGTTACAGTACTCCTGGGAGCAGTAGTCTTGCCTTTAGTCATCTTGGTACAGGCAGAGATGTAGTGGTGGCGAAATGTGGAAGGATCGGAAATATAAGAGCTCTGACTCTGAAGTCTCGCCCACACCATCCCTCCCTGCATGCCATTTGGCATTGCCTGGACTATCGTGGATGCCTCTCAGCAAATGTGAACTACTAGTGTGTGCGTGCCTGTCCCTTCTCTTAGTGCCTTTCCCCTTTTCTCCGCAGTGAAAGTTGACCCGAGCTCCATGTGCCCCATGGAGATGAACAGCGACAGTGAAGACAGTGCCGTGGAGAGCGGCCCAGCGTTCTTCTCGGACCTGCAGAGAGAGTGAGTGTTGGCCTTTGGAGGAGGGGGACTGCCAGGGCAGCCAGGGGAGCCAAGATGTGGAAACTGGCCACATTTTGCTTTACATGCATCTGCTTTTTTATTTTAGAAATAAAGCAGTTTCACCCTACTTTCAGTAGCCTCCCCCTCAGCTGCCAGTCTGTTTCCAGTTATCCAGTCAACTTACGTCCCATTGCAAGGACAGTATATTTTGAATGCACAGATCTCCCTACCCCAAAGTACACCCGATAATCCCTTTTGCTGTGATCATGGGGGAGGTGGCAGGGCCTGCACCTTATACATGGAGCTGCTTCTGCCAAGTAGATAAACCAGTGACCTGACCTCTATGTGGGACCCATGAATGCCTGCAACTTAGGTCCTCCCTGGCAGGGGTGAAATTGGGAAGCCAGCCTCCAATGGGGATGGGACTTTGGCACTGGAGCAGTGTGCTGATGGCCACCCCCCCCCCCCAAATCTCTGGCTAGGTCCTCAGCGGGACGAATGCAGCTGGCAGACTCTCCTGACCTGAAGAAGAGGCGGATCCACCAGTGTGACTTCGAGGGCTGCAACAAAGTTTACACAAAGAGTTCACACTTAAAAGCACACAGGAGGATACATACAGGTATGTGCTTTTGGAGGAGGGCTCTCAGGAAACAGAGCCAATCCCTCCTACTTCCAGAATTGTTCCCCAGATGCCACTTGTTCCTTTAGCTGCCAGGAAATCCATCCAGTTCAGAATTGAGTCTTCGGATTGGCCATAGCTCTTGCTCAGCCCTGCAAGTTGAGATTTTTTAAAAAAAAACACCTGGAGATGCCTGGGATTGAACCTGGGACTATCTGTGTGGAGACTGTGTGCTCCGTTGCAGAACTGAAGCCCTTTATTCCCCTTTTGGCTCATCTTTCTGGGAAACTCATCTGCTTTCGGTCCCACTTGCTTCCTCCTGCCTTTCTGCTTTTTTTGTGTGTGCCTGGAACAGTCCCCTCCCATTCCCCCCTGCTTAACCAGCTCACTCTCCTCCTTCAGATGCGTCCCGACCTGCTTCTTCTGTGCAGCCTTTCTGGGAGATGACCTTTCCCATGTTGCTTCTGCTAGTTCAGCCAGATGGTGTAAGCAAAGGCTTGCTCTGCACACTTGCCAGTTTCAGTTTGGGGTCCAAAAAGAGAGCAGTAGGGGCCGGGGGGGGGGGGGATATATATGCTGTAAAAGCCCTTAATAGTCAACTTCCTTTTCTAAACTAGCTCTTCATCTCCTGCTTTGGTTTTTGTTTGATTGTTTGTCTGGTTGGGGCTTTTTTGGTTATCTTGGAGGGATCCCAGTCAATCCAGGATGACATGGGGAAAGTAAAGGCATCACAGGCAGCATGAATGTTGGGACAGTCTGTTGACTTCCACGAGTAATCCCAGCCAATCAGATCACCAATCATTCTCCTCTGTGTGGGCAATCCCTTTGTTTACCCCATTTCTGGATGCATTTCACACACACACCCCCGAAAATCATTGAAGGGTAGGTGCACCATTTGTCACCAGTGAAATATATTTTTTACAGAAAGTGCCTCAGCCCTAAGAGTTACTAGTGGTAGTAAGAGTCAGGTGGGTAGCCATGTTGATCTGAAGCAACAGAACAAAGTTTGAGTCCAGTGGCCAAAGGTACTACTGGACTCAAACGTTGTTCCAGTGGTAATAAGAAATGATTGGCAGCTGTGTCAAGTGCCAAGTAAAATCTAAAAGAAGAACACAAGCCTGCCAGAATGGCACCGAACAGCATGCTGGCTTTCAAGTTCACCAGGGTGCACGCTTCTTTATGTCATTGGGGTTGGCCCTAATGAAGGGTATTCCGCAGATGGTGTTCTGTTTTTTGGATGGCAGTAGCGGAGCATTATGCCCTGTCCTGGATGGTCCAGGCTGGCCCGCTGTCACCAGATCCCCGAAGCAAAGCTGGGTCTGCCCTGGCCAGTATTTGGATGAGAGACCTCCAAGGAATCCCAGGGTCATGACGTGGAGGCAAGGAATGGCAAACCACCTCTGAACGTCTCTTGCCTTGAAAACCCTACAGTGTTGCCCTCAGTTGGCAGCTAAAAACAACATTGTAGGGACATGAACTGTCCACTAGATGGCCCTCATCTGACTCTCGTGGATAGCTGGATTTTCCCAGGGCTCCTTCTGCCAACGCCTGTGATGACAACAGAGTGATGGGTCCTTGGGGATACCTGGGAGGCTGGGGCTACTCCTGCTGGGGTCCAGTGCGCTTCTGGCTGGTTCGTATCACTGCAGTGCCAAATAGATAGCAACCCTGCCCTGCTTCTACCAGAGCCCCACGTGAGACTTCTTCCAGGCCACCCACAGCCGCCCTCCCTAGAGAGCTCCCGATGATGCCCATGCCAGGCAAGCCAGCCAGGAGTTTTATCTTCTGGATTCTTGAGATCCACCCCCCTTGGCCCCAAACACACTTGGTGGGGGAAGAACAGAACCGGCTCTTTCTCAGCTTGGGCTCTCTTCCCATCGGGCTGTCGGGCTCCTGCACGGCTCAGATTTGCAGCTGCTGCGGCAGCAAGGGCTGCCAGTGCTGAGCAGCCATCCCTGTAACCCCTTCCATCCTCCAGATCCTCCCACACAGGTTTCCTAGCAACCTGTTCCGTCCTCCAGGTTGGAATCCTCTCAGCCCTCTGGTATCCTAGCAACTCCCCTCCCCTCCACCAGCCCATTTGGCTTCTCATCACAGCCCCCTTTTCTTCCTCTGCACCACCAACAATATCCTTTGTAGAGCCAAGGGACTCCTTCTGTCGGGCCCTGGGATGCAGTCAGGGACTCCCAGCCCAGCCGTCTGCCTGAGTTGCACCTGCCCCCACTGGGGGTCCCTGCCATCCATTGTCTCCCAGAGGACTGCTGGGCCCAGGGGAAGAGTGCGGCTGGCTCCTCGGCTGCCTGTTCTCGCCCCGATTTTTGCTATTGCAAGCTTTGAATGGGAGTGGGGCTCTCTCAACTGGGGGGGGGGCACCTGTCAGTTGCGGCCCACCTATTGCCCCTGTCTTTTTCTATTGTGAATCTATAAGAGTCACAAGGAAGAATGAGCTTTGGTTGGATTTTTAAAGAATAATTTTAAAATATTAGGAGGAGAGGAGCACAGGGGCTGATGGGCAGAATGGCTGTTCAGAAGGCCGCTAGGCCGATTTCTGGCATCCCTGATTAAACAGCTGACTGGTGGTGTGAAAGAGCTTTCTTTGCCTGTGTGCACAGAGAGCTGCTGCTAGTCAGAGGAGGCAGTCTTAAGCTGGATGGACAAAAGGCCCAACTTGGTATTTAAGGAGGTTCATATGTTCAGTCCTGGGCTGAAGGTAAACCCAGAGGTCATCCAGTCCAACCCCGTGTTCCAGGGCATTCTTCAGCCTAGGTTGCCAAAAGGTTACATGAGTTGAGTCCTTCTGAGGGGTACAGAGATGTGTGCGGCCATGGCAAAACATTTGGGGAAATTGTGCAAGCTCTGCAAACAAATCCACTTATTTACTTAATTATGTTAATTATTCTAGCTAGTGTAGTGAACAGTGCATGTTCTCACTGCAGCGGCGGTCCCACAAAGGAGCAAGCATCGCATATTAACTTGCGCAGACTTGCCACATTGCAAAACAGAACACTGGATGGGAGGGGGCAGTGGAAGGCCAAAGGAAGTATACCCTCCCGCCCCCAGCTTTTCGCATCCAAGTTTGTAGCCTTGATCGCTTTACCTCTGCACCTTCCCCCCCCCCCTTGTTGAAATGAATGCTGGGGCGTTCCCTGATCACCTTCCCTCTTTCCCCTGCAGGAGAGAAGCCGTACAAATGCACCTGGGAGGGTTGCACCTGGAAGTTTGCTCGCTCTGATGAGCTGACTCGGCACTTCCGAAAGCACACAGGCATCAAGCCTTTCCGTTGTTCGGACTGCGACCGCAGCTTTTCTCGCTCTGACCACTTGGCTTTGCATCGCCGGAGGCACATCATGATGTGAGGGGGCTCACCCGTTCTCCCATTGGCCATGGAAGGAGATGAACCGGTCCCTGCAGCTGGCTGAATTCCTGCCTGATAGTTGTGGCTGCTGCGGACAGAGTGTGTTTGCAAAGAGAGGGCCCCCCCTTCCCCTCCCAGTCCTTGCCACCTACAGAACTCCACAGAAAGAGCTGTGGCCTGGACTAGGGAAGTGCAGCTCCCGGGGCCGGCAAGTGTTGGGGACTGCGGACGTGCGGATGGCCAGGCCTGATGGATGCTGCGTCAGTTGGAATGGATGCTTTGGTTTGTGGGGCAGTTGCTGCAGTGGGATCTGGATGAAGGCGGCGTTTGGCTCCTCCATTCCCTGTGGCAGTTCTTGATGATTTCCCTGAGCTTCAGACCCATCTCTCCCAGAAGCAGTCTGGGATTTCATTCATTGCAGGCTTGAGTTTTCAACCTGGGGTTTCTGCGCACGTGCACAAACCCAACCCCGAATCCCTAGAAAAAGGCCCGGGGGTGTGTGGGTGGGGGTGGGGTGGACACAAAACTTGTAATGAATTGTTTTGGGGGGTTTTTTTTAGAAAAAAAAGTTTTAAGGAGCATTGAAACAAAGTCTGTATTTGAAACCTGCCTTGGAATCCTGCTTTTCAGTCTTCAGATGCCCAAAGTTGTTCAGCACAATTTAATTAAGTTTTTGGGGATTTCCGTTTTTGACTTCTCGAAGTTTGCCATTAAATGTTCCACTTCCCCCCGAAATCGGTGACTTCAATTGTGCCGTGAAAAGACTGGCTTCAGGAACTGTTGCAGACTATTCCAAGATCAATGAAATTTTAGAATTCAACAAATTTGAACTTGAGCATTTTGGGGGGGGATTTTTTTGGGGAGGGGTGATCTGATTAGTATGTGGCAGGGCCAGTCCCCTCCGTGCCTGCTGCATTCTTTCTTCCCTTTGGTCATGTGGGTGATTGACAAAGACAGCTCCAGTACTCCAGGGCCAGTGATGGAGGAGGGGCCAAAAACCACAAAAAGGGAAAACTTTTGCGGAACATAGAACTGTGATGACTCAACTGTGGAAGGGGGGATGTGGGGATTTTGAATTCTGCCTTTGTTGATGTGGCAGGGAGAAAAAACCCCATGAGCTTTCCCCAGCATGGCCCTCTGCCTGTGGATGGACTTGTGTCTTACTCCTTTTACAGAAGACTGGACTTGGCAGCCGCTTTGAACTGCAGAACTTGGGGGTTTGAAGGTCTGAGGGCGCCTTTTGATTGACGGACACATGTTGGGATTTTTAGAATTCGCTTTCGCTTTCCCTGCTCTTGAGGGGAGTCAAATATGAACATGGTTTTCCAGAAGCTCCTCTGTGTGTCTGTCTCATCTTTCTCAAACCCAGCAAAGCAACCAAATTCACCTTGGGGGAAACAGTTCCCCATGTGTGCAGAGGCCTCACAGCAAGGACTCGTTGGGGTCAGGAAGGTGGAGAAAAGGGAGGGTCTTTTGCATCCACCTCTGTGGGACTGGAGGAAGCTGTGGCATGATTACGTGGTAGGGGGAGGTGAGGTAGGGAGAAAATGTGGTAGTCCAGGTTGCCATGATGTCGGGAGCTTCCTTATACCCAAGGCTGTGTCTGCCCTGCACAGGAGAAGGTGGCAATTATTCACCAGGATATACTTAGTAGTAGAAGAGAAGAGATTGGATTTATACCCCGCCCTTCACTCGGAGTCTCATAGCGGCTTACAAACTCCTTTCCCTTCCCCTCCCCACAACATACACCCTGTGAGGTAGGTGGGGCTGAGAGAGCTCTTTCCAGAACTGTCCTTGAGAGAACAGCTCTGAGAGAACTATGGCTTGCCCAAGGTCATCCAGCAGCTGCAAGTGGAGGACTGGGGAATCAAACCTGGTTCTCCCAGATTACAGTCCGCACACTTAACCACTACACCAAACTGGCTCTGAACAGGGGAGGTCTTCAGAGAATGAAATCCTAGCCCCCTTCCCCCCCCCCCCGCAGTCCTGCTCAGCCTTGCTTTGACCTCAGTATTTCCACCAGGCATTGTTCTCCCTCTCCCCTGCTGTTCTTTGCAGGTGGCACTAAATGGTGTTTGCGTGTGGTATGAACTTGGAAGCACAGAACATATGCAAAGCTCTACTTTTACCAAATTGTGTCAATTCTCCTGTTTTGCCCTTTGTGATGGGCAGCAGGTCTCAGATCCAGGCTCTCTGGCAAATGGTAATGTTGATCATACTGAGCCACCTAGACAGATCGCACCCAAAGAGTGCTTGTGAATGGTTCCTCATCTTCTTGGAGAGGAGTGACAAGTGGAGTGCCTCAAGGATCTGTCCTGGGACCTGTTTTGTTCAACATCTTTATCAATGATTTGGATGAAGGGATAGAGGGAATGCTTATTACATTTGCAGATGATACTAACTTGGGAGAGGTAGCAAATACGGTAGAAGACAGAGTCAGGATACAGGATGATCTTGACAGGCTGGAAAACTGGGCTAAAACAAAATTAATTTCAATGGGGATAAATGTAAAGTGCGGCATTTAGGTAGGAAAAATCAAATGCATAAATGATAGGTTAGGGGAGGCTTGTCTTGCCAGTAGTATGTGTGAAAAGGATCTAGGGGTCTTAGTAGACCATACACTGAACATGAGTCAGCAGTGTGATGCAATTGCTAAAAAGGCAAATGTGATTTTGGGCTGTATCAACAGAAGTATAGCGCCCAGATCACGTGAAGTGATGGTACCACTTGGCTCTGCTCTGGTTAGACCTCACCTAGAGTGTTGTGTTCAGTTCTGGGCACCACAATTTAAGAAGGATATAGACAAGCTGGAACGTGTCCAGAGGAGGGCAACAAAGATGGTGAGGGGTCTGGAGACCAAGTCCTATGAGGAAAGTTTGAAGGAGCTGGGTATGTTTAGCCTGGAGAGGAGATGACTGAGAGGTGATATGATAACCATCTTCAAGTACTTGAAGGGCTGTCATCTAGAGGATGGCGTGGAGTTGTTTTCTGTTGCCCCAGAAGGTTGGACCAGAACCAATGAGTTGAAATTAAATCAGAAGAGTTTTCGGCTAAACGTTAGGAAGAACTTCCTGACAGAGCAGTTCCTCAGTAGAACATGCTTCTTCGGGAAGTGGTGGGCTCTCCTTCTTTGGAGGCTTTCAAACAGAGGCTAGATGGCCATCTGACAGCAATGGTGATTCTGTGGACAGGCAGATCATGAGAGGGAGGGCAGGAAGGGTTACCTCAGTGCTTAGTTCTTGTGGCCCTTTTTTAAAGGTAAAGGTTCCCTTGCTCGAAAGCCAGTCGAATCCGACTCTAGGGTTGGGGTGCTCATCTCCGTTTCAAACCCAAAGAGCCAGCGCTGTCCGAAGACGTTTCCGTGGTCATGTGACCGTCATGACTTAACACCAAGGCGCACGGAACGCTGTTACCTTCCCATCGAAGTGGTACCTATTTATCTACTTGCAATTTCTTGCTTTCGAACTGCTAGGTTGGCAGGAGCTGGAACTAGAGCCCTTTCTTATGCCCAAGGAAATGCTGATTGCCACTTTGGGGTCAGGAAGCAATTATTCTCCAGGCCAGTTTGGCCAGGGATCCTGGAGGGTTTTTGTCATATTCTGGGTGTGGAACAGCGGTCACTGTGGGTGTGGTGTGGAGGGGGAGGTATTTGTGAATTAACTGCATTGTGCAGAGGCTTGGACTAGATGACCCTGGTTCCTGGCGATCCCTTCCAATTCTATGATTCTATGATTTATTAAATTCAAAGGGCTGGTTGCCTTCACAATACCCCTTGTGAAGCAGGAACAAAGTACAGTCTTGGGGCACCTCAAAGGTTATCAAATGTGTCAGGAGCTTTTGTGGACTGGAGCCCTCTTGGACAGATGCAGGAAGTGGATCCTCAGTTGGCAAAGGTATGCATGTGTACACGTGCTTATATAGCAAAAGCTAAGCAGTGGGACCATAGCTTCCTGTTTTATATATAATCTACTTAAGATGCCGCAAGACAGGTGTGTATGTATGTGTGTTTTAATGAACTTGCAAGGGCTTCATCTCTAGAATTTGTCACCTGTGAAGTAGACCATTGCTATTCCACTTTCACAGCTGCAGGAAATGAGTTGGTGGGGGGACAGAAGGGACTTTCTCAAGATGCCCATGGCAGAATGAAGACTTGCACTCATGCTGGATATCTGTTATTTTATCTCGGGCAGGGGTAGGCAACCTTTTTGGTTCGAGTGCCAGAAAAAATGCACCATGTACCTTTGAAGATGCTTGGTGTGTCAGCAGACAAAATTGGGGGGCGGGGAGGACTGTACTTAGCCAAATAAGTTTGGAGTGAGCTAAGCCCCAGCTATGCTGTCAGGATCTCAGGATTTGCCTTGGACTCAGCTGGTGTCTGTGCAGGTCTGGGAAGCGATGATGGCCATAAGCCATGTCTGTTGCCTTCACCTGCACTGGCAGTCTGCCACCAGTGGTTTGGTTGTCTGGGTGGAAATCGGGCCCTTCTCAATTGGGAATTGTGCTGCTGATCTCTCTGGGAGCTGGACATTGCCGCTGCAAGAAGGACAGAGTGCTTTGATAGATTAGTACTAAGCAGGTTGCCTTCTTCAGACACTTCTATGTCGTGACTGCTGGTTTTAAATCCAGTTTTTAACCTCCTACTAAGGACTGAGTTTGTGGCTTTTCTATCTTGCCCTATGCAATGAAATCAGGCCTTGCAAGGGCACATCCTCTTTTCTGCCAGAAGAGGGCACTGCTGGATTCACAGAGAACCGGAATTCTGGGTGTAGCCAAAGTCCTATCCAACCTCTCAGAAAGCGAAATAGATTTATTGCTAGAATTGGCTGCTGGCAACATAAGCTTTCCAGAGGAAGTTGGAAAGAGGCAGAAGAACACTAACTGGCCCTAATTCAGGTCTTGCACGTCAATACGTGCATGGCTTGAGGGGTTTTTTTTAATATAAAAAATCCAAGAAAGTGTTCACAATAAAAGCAAAGTTGAACAAAGTTGAACTGGTAATTTTGCAGGGGTAGCCAAGTTAGCCTGTTGTAGCTAAAATAAACTGCTCCTGTGGTCTTTGAAAGACTGATTCGTTTTTATTCTAGCTTAAATATTCGTGGATTCAAAGGCCACTTCATCAGGCGCATGTGGTGTGCATGTGTGTAAATACACAAATACGAAAGGTGAGGGGGAACCCTGTAAACAGTAAGGTCCAAGGCTCTTGACTTGCTGGGTGAGATGTAAATTCTATACAACTTTAAATGTAAAAACGTGAGGTGGCTCAAAAGTTGAGTTGATCTTTGATCTTTTGGGCAGGAGTACTGAGTGTGGCAGGAGCTGCAGTGGCTCAAGTGGTTAAGATGCTGAACTGCAGGCTGTGGAAGGTCAGTAGTTCAGCAGTTCAAGACCCGGGTGCCGCATGATGGAGTGAGCTCCCATCTCTAGCTCCAGCTCCTGCCAACCTAGCAGTTCGAAAGCAAGAAATTGCAAGTAGATAAATAGGAGATGAGCACCGCAACCCTGGATTCGACTGGCTTTCGAGCAAGGGAACCTTTACCTTTTTACTGAGTGTGGCAGACAGGGGAGAGGAGTGACGCTTCCATCTCCTTCTCAACTTCCCGCCTCCCAGTAGACAGATGTGCCAGTTGGAAGCCCATCTAGATTTGAGCTGTCTGATACATGACCTGCTTTGACTTTTCGGTTTAATTAGGGCCTTGACGTGATTAAATGCAAACTGAGAGGGTAATTGAGTGCAGCTGGATCATAAAGCCCCTCAGACTTTGTGGTTCCACCTTCAGGAGCCAGGTTGTCGGCTGGCAGGAAATAGTGCACGCTCAGGGTTCAGCTCCTCCAGGGTTTGTTCTACTGCCCCATCTACAGATGACACAGTTGCCATCGGGAGGCTGTAGAACGGGCTTCTTCTACCAAATGCTTTTTCCTCTTTCTCGCCTGTGTGCTCAAGACATGGGAATGGTTGCTGCAGCTCTCTTTGCTGTGTGGGACTGATGCTGGCCAGGGCAGAATGGAATGTTGGCTAAAAAAAGCCTTGGCTGAGCTGTGATTTGAATTGGAGAGAAGGATCATACGCCAGCCATACTCTGGCAGAAAAGGAGCGGCTTGTCCAAGGTGAGGCCAGGCTAAAGTTGTGGGCCCACTTTGGGTCAGGGTGAGAACAAGACCGCAGAGGAGATGGAGCAAATTGCCGAGATAATGAAGGAGCTGGACTAGGTGCGATGCTGAATAAAGAGCATGAGGTTTAGGGGAAATAATAACAGGCAGGGTGGGAGGGGCCACTCCGCTTGCTGCAGTTTGGCGTTGAGTCTTTAGCCATAGTCTGTTGCCTCTAGCAGGCCACAAAACAGACCAGAGTATGGTTATTTATATGCTCTTGGCCGTCAGTGCTTGAGAGCAGGTAGCCAACAAATCAGTGACTAGGATTAGCCACAAATCCGATCAGTCTTCTGCTAGCGGGCACAACATGGCGCTGTGAAGCGATGCTTTGATCAGGCAGCTGTGGATTTCCCAAACTCGGCAGCTCCAGCCCCACCTGCACACTTCCAGCCTACACCTTTTGGTTTCTTGGAATCAAAGAAGGTAATTAACTCACACATCAAATGCTGTGTACCTGGTTGTCGAGGTAACAAACACACACATTGGTGGCATGTGAGTCTTTGCTTCTGGGGAAAATCCACATTATGTCAATGGACAATGGAAGAAACTGTCACCCAGCCCAGGAGTACCTTGCTGCTGTGGGAAGAGGCAGAGCCTGGGGCAAAAGCCCTAGTGGGCCCCTTGCTATGCTCCCAAGTTCTATTTTGGTGGGTGTTGTGAGGAGTGCAAAACTAAGAAAGAAAGACAGAACAGTCAGAAGAAAATAGAAGACTCACAACATTAGCTCACAAAAATATGAGCCAAGGGTAGAATATGGCTGACATTTATAAAACCATATACAAATGATCAGTTTGATTTTTGCAGGAGGTCATTTGCTGGAATGGAAGCCCATGGCCACAAAGGAGAAGAAAAGGCCAAATACGATCTGTGATGGACAAAATTCAATTAACTATCGGAGGATTTCCAGGTGGTGGCTTAGGTGACTAACATTTGGGCGGATACATCATCAGTCACGGTGCATTGCTGGGGCTATTGGGCCTCGGCAACATCTGTGGACAACTCTGTCCCCTCTCCCTCTTACCCCACACATAAGGAGCACTATAATCCTACTGGATTCCCCAACTTCTGGGTCCTCCAAGTTAATTCCTACCATTGTATTCAGCCTGGCCCACCTTCAGGTCTGCTTGGGAAATGTGCTATCTGAGGAATAATACTAACAAAGATATTGAGTACATTTCACCTCTTGAAAGTGCCTCTAGTATTAATCACATGGGATGGGAGGGGCTGAGCATGAGAATGACAACTTGCAGCAAAATCAAAAATTAGTTGGGGGGGGGGCCTTTGGTTCAGAAACAGAGCGCCTGGTTTGCATGCAGAAGAGGCCCCAGGTTTAATCCCCGGAATCTCCAGTTCAAAGGATCAGGTAATAGATTATGGAGAAGACCTTTGCCAGGTACCCTGCAGAGCTGCTGCCAGTCAGTAGATACTGGCCTGGATAGACCAAGGGTGTGACTCAGGAAAAGGCAGCTTTGTCCAGGCAGCCTCTGCCCCAAAGGACATCCACTCTGCAGTGTTTTATTTCTATTCTGCAGCTGTGTTGTATTTGCAGCTCTGGGGCCATCCCTCTCCTCACTCCAGAGTTTTATATGTTCCAACAAGCTCCACAGGTGAAAGTTCACTGAAGAGGCCAGCTCATTGGGTAGCCCCCTCCCCCATGTCCTCAGACAACCGGCCAGGCCCTCTTTGATGTTTCTGGTTTTTCTGCCTTCCTGCAGAGGTTCAGGGGTCAGGTATTCATGTGAAATCTGAGTGTGACCTTCCAGAAACTCCCTGGCAGGCCCCTCTATGACGTCTACCCAGGCACAAGGAACAGGATCTGTTTTGCAGATCCGATGCCCCAGGGAGCCGAAGTGTGGCTTGCCTCGCAACTCGGGTTGCCAACCTCCAGGCGGTGGCTGGAGATCTCCCATTGTTACAACTGATCTCCAGCTGACAGATCAGTTCACCTGGAGAGAATGGCCACTTTAGAAGATGGATTCTATGGCTTTAGACCCACTGAAGTCCCTCCCCTCCCCAAACCCCACCCTCCCCAGGCCTCAGCCCCTAAATCTCCAGGTATTTCCCAACCAGAAGCTGGCAACCCGACTCAACAACTGATCTCCAAATTGGTTTCAGCTTACTGCTGGGCTATGCCCCCTCTAGGGTACTCACTTTGTTTTTAGCTATACTTTCTGAGGGAGTCTGCACACTTCATTGGGAAAGGGGCGTTGCAAGAATGCAATGGTTCACTGACCCCGTCAGAGACCGAGACACAGACTGAAAGGGAGGACTGTAGGACAGCCACTCCCTGCCCCCTCCACCTTGCTGAGCTGTCACTGCTCCCAGAGCCTCAGACAGTGTCCAGATTCATTGCTTGCATCTGACTGCTAATTTAAATGCCGGCAAATCTGAAATGGCTCATTGGCAAGCAATGCCGGCGGAACTCCAAACGTTTGGCAGGGAGGGTTTCCATATGCTCAGTTTTTAAAGCTTCCTTAAATGCTGGGAAAGGGGAGGCAAATAGGGTCCTTTTAAGAGCTCCTTCAAAGGAACTGAGAGTGGCCTCACTGGCTTCCAGTCCTATTGGGCTTGTATTAGCCACAGGGCCATTGCAACAGCACCACTGACGGAGGCGCCACACCAGGAACCCACATTGCCCTGCAACCAGCTGAAATCCCCGCTGCTGCAAATCACTGCTGATCCCCACACCGCCTGAGACTCTGGCGGCAGTGGAGGGCGATCACCTGAAGGGTGGTGGTGGGGTCTCCCAACCTCCCTACTACCGCTGCTCACCCTACAGCTGACCCTGACCCCACCACACACACACTGCCCAATTCTGGGGCCCCATCTCTGAGTTTTGCAGGGGCCCCCCAGAATCACTACCCCCTGCCTTGTATGCATGTATTTTAAAAGATGTTGCATTCTGTATATATAAGCATTCTTTTTGGCCCCCAGTACAAAGGCTAGAATGTCAGCTTGCAAGAGAAGCTGGTAGACCTTGCAGGGAAGGGATGGAGTGCACTGCTCCCTGCCCACTGCTAGAAGAGAGAGACACTGACCCCTGGGCCTTTGGGTAATACAAAGATGTTTATTCTGTTATGTACAGGTGGAGCTGAACTCCTGCGTGGACCATATGCCCAAGACACTGGCAACAGCAGGCTGACTTTTTCCCCATTTTTTTTTTTAGAGACAAGGGAGAGATATTCATTCTTCCAAGCCTTCCTCCCAAAACAGTGGGAAAGGGGTATATTTTCTTCCTTGGTCCAAGTTATGGGAAGATCCCGCAATTGGGTTTAGCAGGGAGATGTGGATGCTGAGCTGAAGAAGAAACAAAATTGGAGTCAGCCTCTGAGTGTCACAGAAGTCCTCATTCAGCGCAAGGAGAAGCTGCCACTTTCTGTTCTGCCTGATGAGTTCTGTGAAACCTGCACACCGGTTGAGTATACCATACTGTTTTGCCTACTGTTGTCATGCTGACCAGAAGGGATTTCAGAAACATTCAGACATCCCAGTTGTGCAGTGAAGTGAATCCTCTATTCCCTCGTCCATCTAGGGAGAAAGTGGGTTTGGACTCTCCTGGCTGGGTCAAATTGCTGCATGGTTATTTGGGTGGGCGGAGGCTGCTTCAGGAATGAGATGAGTCTTTTGAAGGATGAATATCATACCCTTTTACTAGCATCATTTTATTATAAAACATTAGGTAAATTAACAAATATAGTTATTTAGTAAAAGAAGCAAACAAAAACTCCCAGAAGACAACCCTTCCACCCACCACAGTTTTCCAGGTTCTATTTTGTGTTCACATATATATATATAAAAGAGAAGGAAAGCACAATTCTGTGATGTGTGCACTTACACAATTCTGTACAGCTATTCTTTGTATATACACAGGTGCCCCCACATTTGGGGAGCATGCAAAGAAATCACGGAAGACATTGGAGCCCTGCGTTTTGTTGTGCATGACACTGGCGGGTGCGGAGAAGATGAGTTTCCAGCCATCTCCCTGGTCTTGCTGCTGGCCTGAAAGTTCCTCAGCAGAGCCTGTTAGCCTCCCTGAAAAGGGATTGATAACAGCTTCCTCCAACTTTTAGCTTGCATTATCCTGCTCATGCTTTTAATGATGGAGCCCGTCCCCCAAGAAGGGGAAGAAGAGCATACAGATTTCATTAAAAACCAAGGAGAATCTTGCAGGATCATACCAAGAATCTATCTGCTCCATCCTGGCCCCCATAGTGGTCAGCCAGATGCCCAAGGGAAGGCTGCAAGTGGGTCATAAGGACAACAGCCCTCACCCTTGGCATTTAAATATTCAGAAGCAAATGCTTCAAACATTCTGTTCAATCCGGCTGCACCAAATGACCCTGCATTCTGCACTGAGAGAAGACAGGTTCTGGAGAACATTTGCTTTGATTCTTTGGTTTGCACCTTTTCATTTGGCTACATACGTTTTTTGGGGGGAAGGAGGGCTTTTGCCACGAAGTAGTTGAAAACCACTGAAGCCTCAAAGCTCCTGGAGTTTGTCTGATTTAAGCTAAGTGCTGTGCCCATTTGCAACCAACAACCATGAAGCCTAGAAAAGTGCCTTTTGAAGTTACTTAGAAGACACAAAATGGTACACAAAGGCAGGAGAGGTCTCTTGTTGCATTTGCATTAATGAAGCTATATGTCTGACAGGCACCTGCACTCTGAGCTCTCATCCTGCTCTCAGTAAGTGCACTTGCAGACTAACAGCGAAGCATCAGAACCACCATAACCTTAGAATCTAGAACAGAGGAATGCCTCCACATGAAGCTTTGGGCAGAGGGCTGATGAGCACGGCAGGAAAACCCCCAGAAAACATCCTCCAGACAACAATGATGTGGCTGAGGAGGGCTGAGGTCAGTCAAGGAGGTCTCCAGCTGAAAACCGGAGGAAAGCAAGATGGCCAGCTTCCAAACAACATGTTGCACAAGCTCCTTGTTTACAAATCTGAATATTTTATGAATTTGAATTTCAGTATGTTACCATTTTGAAAGCAGGGGAAAAAAAGAAGAGCATTATTCAGCCAAAGTCAAGCCCTGGTAAGGAAGCCCTTGTAAGGAAGTACACATTGGGTAGTCTTGTGGAACTCATGGCCACAAGATGTAGCAATGACCACTGAGTTATATGGATTTTGAAGAGGGGAAGTCTATCATTAGCCATGATGGCTGAATGAGACCTTCAGATTCAGAGGCAAAATACCTATGATCATCCCTTGCAGGCACCTCTGTAACATCTGACCGGCCAGTGTTGCAAATGGGATGCTGGATTAGATGGACACTTGCTCTGATCCAGTATGGCTACTCTAAATGTTAAATCCCATTGACTTCAACTGATAAGTTCAACACATGCGTAACTCTCTGCCTTTGGCACTTGTGAGACTTAAAAATGAATCAAGAAGATGCCATCTGGGCTGGACTGTGATCTGAATCTAACGTAGTTTAAGGCACCAAGTATTAACATGTCACTAATAGATTTTCCTTTTTATTCCCCTGCTTAAAGCCCCCTTGGGGCCCACCAGGGCTAATACTTGGCAGATGCAAACAGTTGGGATCTATGGGCTCCTTTCATCGCTGTGGCCTTGAAACAAAGTTTAGAGCTGTACAAAGCAAATCAAGGACCCAGAAATGAATGAGACCCGTCAACTCATACATTGTGCCCACCTATCTGGCACCAAAGAGGAATGAAAGAAAACTTGGCACTAGATTATCCACCCACATGCCTCCATGCTGGAATGTGCATGCAATCCTTCCTCGCTGTACAGTAAACCAACTGCAGCAAAAGGCCTTATTTCTGCCAGAGCTCCCCAGATCCATGCAGTCAGAGTGAGGGCAGTGCTTGCTGCATGGACACATTATGCCCTGATGGGGCAACAGAAGCAAAAGGGTGCATGTTCCAAACATGTGCTCACATCCACTTTTGTGTTGGCTACAGCTATGACCATCCCTGTTGGCTGGCTTCTGGGCATAGCTAGGACAGCTGTCTTTTGCCAGAGTCAGAACGAAAGCTTCTCAGAGGGGGGCTGGGACTGCAGTGATCCCTCTAAGCTGAGTTAGTGTGAGCTAGCTCACAGGGGTTTAGCCTCCAGCTCACACATTTTTGTCTTAGCTCAGGAAGGATGGCTCCAGAGCAAACTAATGTATGCAGTAGCCAAATCGCTCACTCACAACTTTAATGCCAGTTGCTCACAAAGTAGAATTTTTGCTCACAAGACTCACAGCTTAGAGGGAGCACTGGGTGGAAGGTGTGTGCCACAGAGATGGCCAACTAGTCCTTCTTGACAGATAGTCCAGGGCGACCCAAAGAGCCTGCTTCCGCAAGAGAACATGGGAGGGGCTAAATCCAGAGGGCACTGAAGTGGAATCTGAACTGGAGTGTACTTTGTCATCATCCTTGCTGGTGCTTCTGTGCCATTTCAGTGTCTGTCTGTCTAATTAATTCCCTGGAATTCTTGAGGGGAATCCTGGAATCTTCTCAGCATGAGTAGCAGCACTTTCTCCCACTCCATGAACTTTTTTTTGGGGGGGGGGGGAACAGCACAATCCATCTAGGGATTGAAGAATGACCAGAACTTGTTTCCAAGGCTGCTTTTAAAATTTGGGGAAATCCATATCTGGCCACAGCAAAAAAATAAAAATATATTTCTTGTGCTCATGTCAAAAGGCAGATTAGCAATGCATTCCGGGAGAGCAGTGGCACAAAATATTATGGGAACCAATGTGGTGTTTTTCCATGGTGTTTGCCCAACATCTTCCTCCACCATCCAATGGTCCTCATGAACAGGTTAGAATCCGAGCCTGTGATGGGAACGGGAGCCGTGTGTGGCGTTTCTCTCAGGAGTGTCTAATGACAGAGGCAAGGCTGCCCCATTGACCCCCACCCCTTGAATGGAGCAACTGAGGCAGAGGTGCATCTCAGTCAACCAGGGGACTGTGGTAGTTGTCGTGAGGTTATTTGCTCCAACTTGACATTTCAAACAGGTCAGGGCCACAAAAGCTCTGTATGATCCTTGAAACCCATCAGCCTGTAGAAGGGACCTTCAGCCAAAGGCCCGAACATCCTAGGGTCGCCTTTCCTCAGGAGGCAAAACGCCCCACCAGAGAAGCAGGTGGAAAGGTCACTTGAAGGGCAAAATAAGTGGCACGTTTTCTGGAGATGGAGCTCTGGAATGCCATTCCCCTTCTGTGGCTTGATTTTCTTTCATCCAGATGTGTAGCCATTTGATCACAGTGAGGTTTGGTTCTTATGTACAAAATGAGAGCGGGGAGAACCACTGTGGGACAATGGTGCTCCAGTCTTTAGTTCTGGTGCCTCTTCATGTGCAGAGCCAGATGGTCAGAGCGGGAGAAGCAGCGGCCACAAGCAATGCACTTGAATGGCTTGGCTCCGGTGTGCTTGCGGTAGTGTCGGGTGAGCTCATCCGAGCGGGCAAAGCGCCAGTCGCAGCCATCCCACGTGCACTTGTAGGGCTTCTCACCTAGAAGGGAGGACCAAAAAGAAACCTGTTACAACATTCTGCATACCTCTTGGCTGAAATCCAGCCTTCTCCCAGGGTGGAATCAGGCCTTTATGATTGGCTATAGAGAGAGGAAAACCTCTGCTGTTAGGATAGATGCTGACTATTCAAGAGAAGGATGACAATAGAATGCATGGTCCTACAGCAGCTTGGACTGCCGGACCAAGAAAATAGTCATACCAAGGCTGCTGCTGCAGCAGAGATGCTTGGGAGTGACAGGCAGACAAACAAGCAAAAGTAGGATGTGCGTGGCCACAATCCCAATGTGCTCTGCCTCTGCAGGGAAAATGGCTCAGCTGCACGAGCAGCAAACTTTTATCAGCTTTCATCAGGTGCTGTCCAGACATTTTCAGTCCTTTCTGCCATGAGGACTAGAAATGTGATTGAAAAAGAACAACCCCGGTAGTCAAAATGTTCTAATCCAAGCAGAACTCAGGTTGGTGCAGGATGGGGAAAATAAGCTGACAGCTGTCTCAAAAACCAAACGCAGGGATCCCCAATTCTGACTAGGGCCATGGTGCACACAGGTGGTGGTGGTAGGGTTATCCTTTCCCTGGTGTACCACTATACCCCTGATAGATAGGGTTGCCAAATGGGCCCAGGGGGTGGGGAATCTCCCGCTTTGGAGGGCCGATTTCCGATGCGATGGAATTCGGCCCCGGGGGAACCCCGCCCCCCGAAGCTGCGTCACCAGAGGTGACGCATGACGTAGGGCATGTTGGGAGCGTGGCCCAGATCATCGGGGGGGGGGGAACCATATGGTTTCCCCCTCGACGATCTTGTCCACGCCCTAACGTGCTACGTCGCGCGTCACTTCTGGTGACGTTCTGGCTGCGCGCGCGCACGCCCAGCCAGCTCCCGGAGCGAGAAGACACTCCCCCGCCGGTAAGTGGATTAAATTTGGCAACCCTACTGATAGAAATCCTAAATAGCACCAGGGAAAGGGTTAGTGCCTCCTGCTCCAGTACTGCCCTGATCCAACTCTTTAACCTAAAAATATAGATATTGGGAAATCCTGTCATGGATTCCAAATGTAAGCTGGAGTTCCACCCTCCTGCCTGTCTATTAGCTGCCCCAGCTTTGGTGGCTGCACTTGGGTGTGGTCCTCTTCAGTCTCAGCCTTGGCTCTTGGAAACCTTGAACAAGCAGGCAGCATTCAAAACAGCCCCAAGTTCACCAGACCTCAAACGTTTATATACTGCACACTCTACGGTGTGAACTGGATGGAATGCGTGCCGTTGATGGAAAGGAGCACCAAGAGCTCAGTTTCATGTACTTGCTCAAAAACGTGGCAGCAAGCATCTAGTTGCTATGGTATAATAGGCCCACTCTGGCCTGCAGGCCCTGTTCCACCCTGCCCTCCAAGGTTTTCCCCAACACCTGGAGAGGCTTTTTTCTCTCTCTCTCAGGCAACCAGTGCCACCACCTGACCTTTGTAAGGAATTGCCTGCTGGGAGGGTCCGGTTCAGGACTCCCAGCTTGCCTTCCAAGTTCTGAGGCCTTGCCTCTGTGTCTTCTGCTGCCCAGTAAGCATGGGGACCATTTACTGCCTTGTGCACCTCCGGCGGAATAGCCACCTGCCAATTTACTGCCTTCACCCCAGCACTCCCTTTAAAATAGCATGTCCAAGATTGTGGAGGTCTATGTGGTGCAGAGAACCACTACCACCATCAAAAGCTATAAAGTATTTATTAAAGAGAAAATGTTCACAAGCATACTTTTAGCACAGCACCAGATTGAGCAAGGGATTAAAAAGAAATGGGTAAAATGCAATTCCTCTGTCCCTCTCTCTATACACGCCCTATCAGATGTCAAAATACAGGACAGGCTCCTTAGCTCAGGATGTTATAGATCTCTACAGAGCTACCATTACCTTGCAGCTTCTCCCAGCTCTTCAGGCCAGCACGTGGTTAATAACTGCCTCCTCCAGATCTTAGTTAAGAGTTCTGTCTGCTCTGATGGACTCAACCCCAAGGGGACCTTCCTTCTTGCTTCCAGGAGTTTTATCACCTCTCTTTTACCCACCCACTGACCAGGTCAGGCCGGGTCAGAGAAACTTTTCCTGGAAATTCTTCAGGAATTCCTTCCTGAAGTCTCTCTAGTATTTAACACCTCCAAGTCTCTGTTCCCTCTTTGAAGGGCCATCCCACTATCTAGACCTATCAGACCATTAGCTAGACCTATTAGCATTGTTATGAAGGTGGGCTGAGGTATGTATGGAAAGCAATTGAACTGACCCCCCCCCCTTTCTCTGCCCAGAGAGGGGGGAACTTTTTTAAAACTCAAGTGTGAAGAATTTGCTCATTTCAAACCTCCAAAGGAAAAAAAAATGCATTTCTTCACAGTCCCTATAATAATTTCTCTAGTGTCTAGAGACCTCTTTTATCTTTGCCACTGCCTTGAAGAAGAAGGCTAAGTTACCACAAGAACATTCATTCAGTGAGTTTCAAATGTGTATCTAAGCTTGCACATAACTGTACAATTGATTTATTAATGTGTATAATTATTAATCATGTTTTTATTCTGCCCTTCCTCTAAGGAGCTCGGGGTGGCACGTGTGGTTACCTATATCCTCAGTCAGCATGCAAGGAAAGATAGGCTGAGAGATCATTGCTGCCATAAGGCCAATGAGCTTCATGGCTGACTGGATTTGAACCCAGGCCACTGCCCTGGACTGGCTCTCATGTGACAACCTCAGCATGCCAGCCCTGTGCATATCCTCCATAGACATGCATTGGCACATGGTACAAATAACATGCCTGTCTCCTGAGAGAGAGAGAGAGAGCACATGCAAAAATGCACGTTTCCACACACAAAAACAGACAGACAGACAGACACAGAGACGTGCAGCCAGGCAGGTGTGAAACTGGTTGCAGTCTGGATCCGACTGGCACAAGGAAGAGAACTTTGGCCTTGGGAGGGAAGATGCCGTTTTATAGCTCCATTACAGAAGAATTTCAGCTCAATTTATGAGCACCCTGTTGAGAATTTTACAGCCCTCTCTGGAACATGTTGCTTTGAGAAAATCTATGTTCGCAGGTTATTTTCAGCCCTGAGACAAAGGCAAGGTTTGCCTCACTCAGCTGGAGCCATTGTCCCAGGCACGGTCACTGAGCTCCAAACAATAGCCAAGCTGGACTCCAGGATGGAAACAAAACGCTCTCCATTGTCCTCCTTGGGGGCTCCTTCACCTGGGAGATTTTGGCACAATAGCCTAACTGCCATTCCAGTCCACATCACTGCTTGAGTTTTATATTTAATCTCCCAAGGCTGCTGGGGCAAGGAGGTGGACCCCCCACAGATGAACCCCCCCACACACACAGTTCTAGCCTTCTGGAAAAGAGGGCAGAAAACCGCTGGGCTCCTTCCCCGGCTGAGAAATGGGCAGGCGGGCATTGTCAAAGATGCACCAATAGAAAGTTGAATGGCAGCCAGCTGCCCCGTTGCAACGTTTTGGTGGCTCTTCGCAACTGGTGCAGACCCCTCAGCACCTGCCCAACACAATGGGAGTCCTTCTACAGGGGGGGAAGTCTGCATCCGGGGAGGGGGGCGATCTCCAGGGGGGAAGTGTGCATCGCCTTCAAAATCCACAGATCAGCCCTTGGAGACCTTTCCCTGAGGATCCTGCCCACATGGTAACTCACCAGTGGAGAGTTCTTTGGGAAAAGGGAGGGATGTTTTTCCCCCCAGAGGAACGGCCTGACGGGACATGACTCACAGGCCACTGGATGCCTGGCTGTGTTGCAGAGTGCACACTTTGTTGCGTGTGCTGGAGGGCTAATATTGCTCTTTGCATGGCAAGGAAAAAGCTCCCAGGCCCCGGGAGTCATGCCAAGTGAGAGAAGCCATTCCAGGGCCAGCCTGCAATGGCTGTTTTGTTGTTCATTGTTAAAAAAGGGAAAGCCAAGCCAAGGCTTTTTCTTAATTGGGCATGGTGAGATGCACAGCTTCTATAAACCAGATTTATAAGGGAACAAGGAGACTGGGACTTGGCCAGCATCTGATAAAACCCCAGCATGAAACCAGGGGACCAAGGGATGCTTCTGGCCCCACAGCACGAAGCAAGTGCCCTGTGGTACTTCTGTTCTGAGGCCAAAGCTGAACACAAAATGGCTCTCCAGATGGTTCAGAGACGCCACCTAAGCCTGAAGAGCCTTGCAGAAGCCAATCAGATTTGGGGACTCTTGTTTCAGACTCACAACTGAACACAAAGTGTGGTGAGAAGCTGCAGAGAATGCAGCTGCTATGGTAAGCCTCAGACTGGGGCTGCCAACTCCTGCTTCAGAAATCCCTGAAGATTTTGGGGGGGGGGAGCCTTGGGGAAGTTTAGAGAAGGGGGAGAGCTCAGTGGTGTGTGTGATACCATAGTCTCCACCTTCCAAATTTCCCCCAGGCGTAGTGTCCTCTGTCGTGTAATCTATGCTCCCTCTAAACTGTGGAGTCTTGTGAGCAGAAATTCTCCTTTGTGAGCTGCTGGCATTAAAGTTCTGAACGAGCGATTTGGCTGCCGCATAAATCAGTTTGCTCTGAAGCCATCCTTTCTGAGCTAGGACAAAATGTGTGAGCCGGAGGCTAAAAAACTGTGAGCTAGCTCACACTAACTCAGCTTAGAGAAGAAGAAGAGGAGGAGATTGGATTTATACCCCGCCCTTCACTACCCAAAGGTGTCTCAGAGTGGCTTACAAACTCCTTCCCCTTCCCCTCCCCACAACAGACACCCTGTGAGGTACATAGGTGGGGCTGAGAGAACTCTTGACAGAAACTGCTCTTTTTCAAGAACAGCTGTGCCAGAGTTATGGCTTGCCCAAGGTCATCCAGCCAGGTGCAAGTGGAGGGCTGGCCGGAATCAAACCCGGTTCTCCCAGATTAGAGTCTGCACACTTAACCACTACACCAAACTGGCTCCATGCACCACCTGGAGGTTGATAACACAACCTCAGAGTCCTGGATAGGGATGATGCTGCCACCAAACTAACACTTCACTAGGCAAATCATTCCAGGAACCCCAAATAAAGCTCCCCTGAGCATGTGAAGTAAGGTTGCTGGCCTGTTGCAATGTGATGGCAGAAAGAAAATAAGTGCCACTGATACCATGACATTGTTTCTGGGCAAAACCTGGAAGTGATGTCATCCACCCCCATGATGCTCTAGGAAACTCACAAATCTCTATAATCTTTACTATGCACAGATTTGTGATAGTTTCAGGTGGGTAGCCGTGTTGTTCTGAAGCAGTGGAACAAAGTTTGAGTCCAGTCAGTGGCACATTAGCTTTCATGTGGACATGGTATCTGAAAAAGTGTGTGCGCGCACGGAAGCTTATACCCAGAATAAAACTTTTTAAGGTCTTAAAGGTGCCACTGAACTCAGAGATTTGACAGTTTTCTAGAGCATCGTTGAGTAGCTATTACACAAACTCCTGGAGATTTAAGGGCAGAGCCTGGGGAGGGTGGAGTCCGGAGAGGGGAGGGAGCAGACGTGTGACAGAGTCTGCCTTCCAGAGCTGCCATTTTCTCCAGGGGAAAGGACTTCTGTGGTCTGGAATAATTCCAGGTGGCTGGAGACCCTAATGGGACGTCACTTCACCCAGAAATGACACCACAGCGTTGGTGACACCATTTCCCCTCCCCCGGTGCTTTGCTGACTGGCAGTGGGCAATTGGTGAGGGATTGCCCACCGCAACCTGGAAACTAGCAACCCTGGCTCATGCACCGAGCATTCTTCCCTGACGAACACTCCTACTCACAGTTCTTCTGACCCTTGAGGATCTTACTGAGCATTTTTACTGTACTGCAAAGAATTCCAGGCAGTTCACGTATGCTACATCAGTGCTCTCTGCAACACCCCAGTAAAGTAGGCCACTGTTTTACTCTCCCCATATTCCCACTGTGGGGCTCAGAGAAAGCAGCCTCCTTAAGTTCTGGTTGAAAAGGCAATATTTGGCCCAGGGCTTTTCTGTTTTTGCAGGTTAAGGCCACAAAGCTGTAAAAAAACAAAATTAACAACAGAACTGATAAAAGGCTGTTCTTTTGATAATAATAATAGGATTTTGGAAATAGATGGCGGGATAGTGAGGAACTGGGCAAACCCCTCCCCAGAGATCTTCCTTTTGAAGACTCTGAGTTAGAAAGAAAGAAAAAGAAATTCTATTTTGGGGGGGAGTCTGGCATGAAAATTAGATATTGCCATGAGCATTCACCTACCGGTGTGTGTTCTCTGATGCGCCTTCAGGTGTGAACTTTTAGTGTAGACCTTTGTGCAACCTGTAAAAAGCAGAAGGATGAGAAGCCATTCTGAATATCCAAGTCAATACAATCACCAAGGCAGCAGGAGTTTAAGTGCTTTGGAGAAGCATGGACTTTGTGTACTGGTGGTCGGGAGATTCACGCATGTGTGTAAAGCCACCCTTTAAAATGGTGCAAGAAATTAGAGACCCAGATTCTATAGGGTTCTGCAGTGTGCATGTGCATGCAATCATGGGGCTCCTGTATGAGGTCTTATTGCGCATGTGTACAAACAGACATTAAAAATGTCTCACCCAGAACTCCTCTAGGTTTGCACCACCACCGCCCCACTCCAGTGAGGGGACGTAAGGGGGCTGTCTCTGCTAGAGTCTCTTTGTGGGGGGGGGGGAGAAGCAGATAACAAGAGGTCCTGGAAGTAGGCTGTGTGGGCCCAAAGGAAAACCAGGGTGTAGCTCACGGGGCCACACATCACCTGGCCTCACTTTTAAGCCTCTCTTGGGATTTATTTGGAAGTGGGACCTTACACATGGTTGCTGATGTAAGATTGAAAGGGGCTTTGCTTGGCACTGAGATGGTTTGACTTTTCAGCCA